>NW_026652281.1:136227184-136352587 GCF_009828535.3 Hylobates moloch
CCCAGGCTTGAGTGCAGTGGTGCAATCTCGGCTCACTGCAACCTCTGCCTACAGGGTTCACACGATTCTTCTGCCTCAGCTTCCTGAGTAGCCGGGATTACAGGCGTGCACCACCATGCCCAGCTAATTTTTGTATTTTTAGTAGAGACAGGGTTTCACCATGTTGGTGGCCTCGGACCCCTGGCCTCAAATGACCCATCCACCTCAGCCTCCCAAAGTGCTGGGATTACAGGCATGAGCCACCATGCCCAGCCTAGATATTCTTTTGTGACTAGCTTTTTCTGCTTAACATTGTGAGATTCAATTATATTCTCGTGAGGCTACAGTTATTTCGTTTTCATTGTAGTATAGAATTGTCATATGAATAGAATGTGATTTAATCATCCTAGTACTTATGAACATTGAATTTATGAGCATTAAAGTTTCAGTTTGGAGCTATTGGTATGGTGAATCATGCTGCTGTGAACATTTTTGCACTTGCCTTCCTGGTGACCACATGTACACATTTCCCTTGAATTGCTGGGCCACAGGGCTACGTATCTTCAACTTTCTTAGGTAACTCCAAACTGTTTTTCAAGGGGATTGCAGCACCTTGCTTGCCTAATAGCAATCTGGTTCCTGTTGCCCTGTCTCCCAGCCTATGATTGGTATTGTCAGACCTTTTAATTTTAACCATTCTAGTGGGGTTTTTAACTTGCATTTCCCTAATTGCCAATAAAGTTGAGTACTTTTTCGTATTTTGGGGGCCTTTTTAGATTTCCTTTTTGATGAATTGCTCAAATCTTTTACCCAGTTTTCCCTTACGTTGTCCTTTGCTTGTTGTTTTCTTTTGTAATTCTTTGCATATTATGAACGCAAGTCCTTTGTCAATTATATGTCAAGCAAAATGTTCTGTTATGTAGCTTCCCTTTTTAGTCTCAAAATGCTGTCTTTTGAGGA
Source organism: Hylobates moloch (assembly GCF_009828535.3). Classification (NCBI taxonomy): domain Eukaryota; kingdom Metazoa; phylum Chordata; class Mammalia; order Primates; family Hylobatidae; genus Hylobates; species Hylobates moloch. Next base: position 136,228,124 of record NW_026652281.1, read on the forward strand.
AGATAAATTTTTAGTTTAAATTTAATATTTTTTATGTGTAATGCTTGTTTTAAACCTGTTTTTTCTGTGCTCCACAGCACCATGTCTGTCATAAATTGAGTGCGCATATCTGAACAGATCTGTTTCTGAACTTTCTATTCTATCCCACTGGTTTCTTTGTTTATCCTTGTGCTAACACCAAACTGTTCCAGTGACTCTAAGAAGTTGATATGTGGTAAAGCACATCTTCCCACTTGGTTTTCTTTGTTTTGTTTTGTTTTCGGGAGGATCTTGGCTCTTTGCATTTCCATATCAATTTTGGAATCAGCTTGTTGAGTTTCCTAAGATCCTGCTGAAGTTTTTAGCTTCCACATAGAGATCTTACATATCTCTTATTACATTAATTCCTCCATGCCTTATGCTATTGCTAATGGTAATTTACTTTTTTTTGTTTTTCTTTTTGAAGAGCAGTCTCCCTCTTTCACCCAGGCTAGAGCACAATGGCACAATCTTGGCTCACCATAACCTCCGCCTCCCAGGTTCAAGCGATTCTCCTGCCTCAGCCTCCCAAGTAGCTGGGATTACAGTTGCCCACTGCCATGCCCAGCTAATTTTTGTATTGCAGAGATGGGGTTTCACCATGTTATCCAGGCTGGTCTCAAACTCCTGACCTCAAATGACCTGTCCATCTCAGCCTCCCAAAGTGCTGGGATTACAAGTGTGAGCCACCACATAGGCCGGAAATTTGCATTTTATTGTATGTTAGGTTTTGAGGATGTAACAGTAAATCTCAAGAGTCTCTGACCCCAAGACCTTCCAATGTCTTAGAGTGGGGGCAGACACAAATGATGTAGGTTGGTTATCACAGATATACAAAGTGGTGTGGGTTAGTTGTGATAGAGGTGAGAAAAGGTTACCATGAAAATGTAAATAGTGTGAAGTGGGTGGGATTAGCCCATTTGTGGGTTCTTGAGGTGGTGGGGAGAGACATTCTGAGTGTTGAAAAATACATAGGAGTCAGCTGACCGGGTGCTGACTCACACCTGTAATCCCAGCACTTTGGGAGGTCAAGGTGGGTGGATCACCTGAGGTCAGGAGTTCAAGACCAGCCTGACCACCATAGTGAAACCATGTCTCTACTGAAAATACAGAAATGAGCTGGGCGTGGCCGAGCATGGTGGCTCACGCCTGTAATCCTAGCACTTTGGGGGTCCGAGGCGGGTGGATCACCTGAGGTCAGGAGTTTGAGACCAGCCTGAGCAACATGGCGAAAGCCCATCTCTACTAAAAAAAAAAAAATACAAATATTAGCCGGGTGTGGTGGCATGCACCTGTAGTCCCTCCCAACTACTCAGGAGTCTGAGATGGGATGATGGCTTGAGCCCAGGAGGCGGAGGTTGCAATGAGCCGAGATCACGCCACTGCATTCCAGCCTGGACAAAAAAGCCAGACCCAGTCTCAAAAAAAGAAAAAAAAAATCTTCAAACAACCCATGGAGAGACAACAGCTTCTCACAATAGTTGATCAGTTATAAAAAGCCAGCTAGCTTCTACCAGTTAAGATATCAGTAGCAGTGGTACCGACTGTTCAGATTCTATGAAATTACAACTCCTATGTGTTATATATTCCATAATGTGAAGCAACCTGTGCACCCTACAAACCAGGGTCCCTTCTAAATCACTGCATGGAGTAGTTTCATGGAGTAATAGGAGAATCAGTGATATTGTGGGTCCTCTTTTATCAATTATGTCACTTACTGCTGCATATCCATATATTCTTTTTAATAAACTGCTATATATTTTTTAAAAAAAAGATGTGCACCCTGAAGGGAAAGAATCAAGTTTAGGCACCTGCCAGATGCAGACAACCTGAAGACCACCAGCAACCTGCACTGCCTCAGCTGGCTTCTGTCTAGGTGGGGTCTGATGCAGCTGCTGGTGCCTGGGGAGGATTTAAGTAGGGGAGAGAGAGCATAAGGTGACCACAGGCCCTCACAGGTGCACAGAACTCTCACTTTTTGAATGGAGATTGAGGCATTTAATTAATATCTTGACACATTTCTAATTACCAAAGCCAGACTGATTTTTTACTTAAAGTGAGTAGGACTGCCCACTAATTAAGAATTCTTGATGTCTGTCCAAGTTTCCATTGGAAGGCAGAAAAAAATTACTCCTTCTGAATACTGAAAGGGACAGTGAGTGATAAAATCAGATTGCATTTTGATTGCATCACGAATCTTGCGAGTTACTTCCAGAGTGTAAAGTTCATATAAGAAATGATACACAAAACAATTATGATTGGATCTCAGATTTACAGAGGGAATGGAGGGAAAGATGAGGTAAGCTGGGGCCAGTCCAGGAGTTAAGGAGGGACTTTTCATGCCATGCGAAGGAGTTTGGACTTTAACACGGAAATCAGGGAAATGCTGAGGAGTTGACTTAGAAGAGTAACATTTAGGGCATTTACTATGTTTTAGGTCCTGTACTAGGTAGTTTACATGAATTATCACATTTAATTATCATGAAAAACCTATGAAGTAGATAGTATAATTATTGCCATTCTAAAAATGAGAGAACTGAGGCATAGAGGGGTCAAGTAACTTGTCCGGAGTCACACAGCTAGCAGCAGCAGAACTCAGATACAACCCAGACTTGTCAGGGTTCTATGTGTATATCCCCCATTATGCTGCACCTGCTTCCTGTCCCACTGATAATGCCAGGATAGGTGATGAGTTTGTTCACAGAGTGTAGAACTCAAGCCCCACTGGTGTCTCCTTAGTAATGAATGAATGATTATTTTACCTGAAATGACTATATAAACAAAAGACAATCACACTTCAGGAATCTTCCCTGTGAGTTTTCTTTTTTTGTGTTTTTTGAGACAAAGGCTCACTTTGTTGCCCTAGCTGGAGTGGAGTGCCGTGATCTCGGCTCACTGCAACTTCTGCCTCCCGGGTTCAAGCGATTCTGCCTCAGCCTCCCGAGTAGCTGGAACTACAGGCGTGCACCACCACTCCCAGCTAATTTTTGTATTTTTAGTAGAGATGGGGTTTCACCATGTCAGCCAGGCTGGTCTTGAACTCCTGACTTCAGGTGATCCACCCGCCTCAGCCTCCCAAAGTGTTGGGATTACAGGCGTGGGCCACTACACCAGGCCCCCGTGAGTTTTCTTTGATGTCTGATATGGTTTGGCTGTGTGCCCACCCAAATCTCATCTTGAGTTGTAGCTCCCATAATTCCCAAGTGGGAGGTAATTGAATCATGGGGGCAGGTTTTTCCCATGCTGTTCTCATGATAGTGAATAAGTCTCACGAGATCTGACAGTTTTATAGAGGGCAGTTCCTCTGTACACGTGCTCTTGCCTGCTGCAATGTAAGACATGCCTTTGCTCCTCCTTCACCTTCTGCCATGATTGTGAGGCTCCCCCAGCTATGTGGAACTGTGAGTCCATTAAACCTCCTTTTCTTTATAAATTACCCATTCTCGGGTATGTCTTTATTAGCAGCATGAGAACGAACTAATACAATGTCTCCACGTTGTTTCACAAAATAAGAACGTTTGCTTTGGGTCACAGACTTCTGAGTAGAATGTGGCTACTTAATTACTCTTTCTAAATAGGAAATGGAGGTGGCGGTTAGGAGAGTGCAGACTAGAGTTACTCTAACTGGGTTCGAAGCCTGGTTCTGCCTCTTACCAGCTGTGTGACCTTGGCCAAGGTACTCAACTTTTCTTTGGCTAATTAACTATTTAATAACACCTACCTCACAGGATTTTGTGGTTAGATGTGTCATTATACATATAAAGTACTTAGAACAATGTCTCACACAAGGAAAGCAGCATTGCTATGGTCTGAACGTTTATGTTCCCCCAAAATGCATATGTTAAAATCTATTATCCACTGCAATAGTATTAAGAGATGGGGTCCCTGGGAGGTGATTAGGTCATGAGGGCTCTGTTCTCATAAATGGAATTAGAGGCTTGAGGGAGCTGGTTCGCGCCTTCTGCCATGTGAGGACACGTAGAAAGCACTATCACCAGGAACAGGCTGTCACCAGACAACTGTTGCTGCCTTGATCTTAGACTTGCCAACATCTAGAACTGTGAGCAATACATTTATATTGTTTATAAATTACCTGATCTAAGATATGTTGTTATAGCAGCCCAAACGAAGATAAGCACTTACTATCATCATTGTTATTATTATTATTTTTGGCTTATCATGCTTATACCTTCACTATTCAAAGATACTAAAGATACTATCAGTCAATATTTACTGAGCACATATTCATAGCATCTGTTAGATGCTAGGTGCCATATAAGTGAATTGGAACACACGATTCCTGCAGATGCTAAGTGTGATGTAAATGAACCGTAACATAATTTCTGCCTTCAAGCCTCTTATGACCCAGTTAGATAGATGGACCTACGTATGCTGCCATGTTATAAAGCTGCTTGGTACATATTTTATCCCTTAATTGATTATAAACTCTTTCTGGCATGAGCCATGGTTTATTTCTTTTTGAATCCCTCACTCCTTCTCTCTTCCACTTAGGAGATTGTCTATAGTATGTCTTCAGCTAATTTGTCATCAACTTCCAAAAAACTCATTTTCTTTTTTTCCTTTTTTTTTTTCAAGACAGTCTTGCTTTGTCACCCAGGCTGGAGTGCAGGCACGATCTCGGCTCACTGCAACCTCCACCTCCCAGGCTCAAACAATTCTCCTGTCTCAGCCTCCTGAGTAGCTAGGATTACAGGTACCCGCCACCGTGCTCAACTAATTTCTATATTTTTAGTAGAGGTGAGGTTTCACCATGTTGGCCAGGCTGGTCTCAAACTCCTGACCTCAGGTGATCCGCCTGCCTACTAAGCCTCTCAAACTGCTGGGATTACAGGCGTGAGGCACTGCACCTGGCTGCAAAAACCTTATTTTCAATAATCTTTCCTGCTGACCACTCCTATTAAGGTTCTGGTCCTTTTTCCATAGTGTCTTTTTTTTTTTTTTTTGAGATGGAGTCTCGCTCTGTCACCCAGGCTGGAGTGCAGTGGCACGATCTTGGCTCACGGCAAGCTCCGCCTCCCGCATTTTGCGCCATTCTCCTGCCTCACCCTCTCGAGTAGCTGGGACCACAGGCGCCCGCCACCACGCTCGGCTAATTTTTGTATTTTTAGTAGAGATGGGGTTTCACCGTGTTAGTCAGGATGGTCTCAATCTCCTGACCTCGTGATCCGCCCGCCTTGGCCTCCCAAAGTGCTGAGATTACAAGCGTGAGCCACCGCGCTCGGCCAATAGTGTCTTTACTCAAGTGTTCTTCTCAGCATCAAGCTTCCAATCCACTGACCCTACCAGCTCTTTACATCTTCTCCTTATGTCCTGCCATCTCTCTTCACCCCCCATTGGTTCTATGGTGTGTCATTTAAATGTGCCACTTACAAAGATTCTTGGCTCTCTGTCTGCTCTGCACCTGCACCTGAGTGGCTGATATTGCTGGATAAATCACACAACCAATCACAAATCTCAAATCTGAGCCTTCAGGCCCACTCCACAATCCCACTGCATTGTCCTGGTACATTTGTTTCCCACTCCCAGAGGGGCATGCTCTGCTTTCTTCTCAAACCTTCCACACCACCCATCCTCTCTCTTCCACTATTTTCAGCTGAGTGAGTAGCTGAGAAAATCGAAGTGATCCGGCCGGGCGCGGTGGCTCACACTTGTAATCCCAGCACTTTGGGAGGCTGAGGCGGGCGGATCACGAGGTCAGAAGATCGAGACCACGGTGAAACCCCTTCTCTACTAAAAATACAAAAAATTAGCCGGGCGTGGTGGCGGGTGCCTGTAGTCCCAGCTACTCGGAGAGGCTGAGGCAGGAGAATGGCGTCAACCCGGGAGGCAGAGCTTGCAGTGAGCCGAGACTGCGCCACTGCACTCCAGCCTGGGCGACAGAACAAGACTCCGTCTCAAAAAAAAAAAAAAAGAGAAAGAAAATCGAGGTGATCCATCAAATCCCTTGTCTATCTACCATGAAATGACCAGACCATAGCGATATTTTAGGCCTTCTTTCTTGTACCCTGGTAGAGGTTCCCTGGCTTCAACCAAAGATCAGATTTTCCACTAGCAATCTGAATCTCAGCCTCTTGTTTTTTTTCCAGCATTTAGAATCTGAAATAAATCCCTTTCTTTCTCATACCATCAAGTCCCCTCTCTACTGGGTCATTTCTGCTAGCATACAAACATGATTAGAATGGCGGTTGTTTAAAAAATGTGTCCAAACACGGTGGCTTGCACCTGCAATCCCAACACTTTGGGAGACCAAGGCAGGAAGATTGTGTGAGGCCAGCAGTTTGACACTGGTCTGGGCAACCTTGTAAGATCCTATCTCTACAAAAAAAATTTTTTAATTAGCTAAGCATGGTGGCACACACCTTTAGTGCTAACCTTTGGGGAAGCTGAGGCAGGAGGACCGATTGAGCCCAGGAGTTCAAGGCTGCAGTGAGCTATGATTGTGCCACTGCATCCTGCCTGGGTGAGAGTGAGATCCTCTCCCTTAAAAATAAAAAAATAAAAAAAAATCCCCCCTTTGAATTTCATGCCTCACAACCCTCACCTCCACTTCACTACAAAAAATATCCTGAAAAGTTGTCTATCACAACTGCCTCAACTTCCTACCTTTTATTCTCCCCTTAATCCATTCCAATCAGAATTCAACCCCAAATATTTCACTGAAAGTTTTCTAGCAAGATCATGAAAGACTTCCTCACCAAATCCAGTGGTCCCTTGTCAGTACTGATCTTATTCTACTTGTCACCAGCCATTTCAAAGAGTTGACCATCTCCCCACCTGTTTTTTTGTTTGTTTGTTTGCTTGTTTGTTTTGTTTTGTTTGAGATGAAGTTTTGCTCTTGTGGCCCAGGCTGGAGTGTAGTGGCACAATCTCGGCTCATTGCAACCTCCGCCTCTCGGGTTCAAGCGATTCTCATGCCTCAGCCTCCCAAGTAGCTAGGATTATAGGCATGCGCCACCACGCCTGGCTAATTTTTGTATTTTTAGTAGAGATGGGGTTTCACCATGTTGACCAGGCTGGTCTTGAACTCCTGACCTCACGTGATCCACCTGCCTTAGCCTCCCAAAGTGCTGGGATTATAGGTGTAAGCCACCACACCTAGCCAATTATCTCCCCCTTTTAAAAACACTTTCTCCTCCTGATTTTTTCATTAGATGCCTAAGGCTGCTATAACAAATGACTACAAATTGAATGGCTTAAGATAAAAGAAATTTATTCCCTTACAGTTTTGGAGGCTATAAGTTCAAAATCAAGGTGTCAGCAAGGCCATGCTCTCTCTGAAGTCTTTAGGGAAGAATCTTTCTGGACTATTCCTAACCTCTGGTCACTCCTGCCAGTCCTTGGTGTTCCTTGGCTTGTAGCTGCCTCACTCCAGTCTCTGCTTCTGTCATCACATGGCCTTTTTGTAAGGACACCAGTCATTGGATTCAGGACCCACTGTAATCAGTATGACCTCATCTGAACTTATTAGATCTAACTAATTAAGTCTGTAAAGACCCTATTTTCAAATAGGGTTACATTCTGAAATTCCAGATGGGCATGAATTCTGGGGAGAATACTGTTTAACCTACCACAGTTTCTGTGACTGCATGCCTTCCCAGTTTTTCTTCTACCTCATTAGCTGTTCTTTCTCACTCTCATTTGAGGGCTACTTTGCCTTAGCTGTAAATGTTGGAGTGACCCAAGGCTTGGCTCAGAGCCCTTTCGCCTTCTGTAAACACACTAGATCCTGAGGGGATATCATCCACTCCCATGGTTTTAGAATTCCACTAATGACTCCCAAATTTGTGTTCCAGCCCTCAGCTGTACCCTCAGCTGTGTCCAAATCCCAGCCTCTTATTGATGATAGTAGTTAACACTTATTGGACACTCCCTACATACCAGACCCTGTCTTAAGGTCTTTATATGTATTAACTCATTTAATCCTCACAACAAATTTACGGGGTAAGTACTGTTTTTATCCCCAATTCATAGATGAAGAAACTGAGGCACAAAGAGTTTAAGTAAATTGTTCAAACCTACATAGGTAGGAGCCAGGGTTTGAAACTGGCTAAGCTGAGTTCAGAGTCTGCTCTCTTCACCACCACTTGTTCTGCCTTTCCTCTGGGATCCATGCTTATATATCCCAACACATACTCGACATCTGCACCCAGATGTCTAATAGGCATGTTGGAGGTGAATTAAATAGGACGTTGGACTCCTGCCGCTTACCTCCACCTTAATCTTTCCTTCCCTGGTTCCACATCTCAGCATATGACACCACCAACCCAGATCTAGAAGTCAAGTTCAAATTTGATTCTCCTGTTTCCCCATTTACCCTAGTCTTCATTCCCGTGCCCAGCCAATCCATCAGCAAGCCCTACTGGCTTGACCTCAAGCATAGATCTCCAATCTGTCCACTTCTCTCCATTTTCACTACCATCCTAGTTCATGCTGAGCTATCATTTCATGTTACTGCAATTAAATTCTACCTAGTCTTTTTGCTTTCACCTCTGTAGTCTAGCCCTAACCCAGTGGCTAGATACATTTCTGAAAGATAATCAGACCACGACATGGCCCAGTTTCAGAGCCTTCCAGGTGTCCCTTATGTTCAAAATGCATACTCCTGTTCCTTGCCCACAGGGCACAGCCTGACCTGGCACCTTTGCCTCTCTGCTCTCATCTCTTACCACTCTCCTCCTTAGTTCTCCAGCTTGAGTCACGGGCCTCACTTATGCTTTTCCAGGAACCCCAACCCATGCTTGCATCAGGCCCTCTGCACCTGTTCACTCTCCTGACAAAAATGGTAGCAGAAATGCTCCATCCTCACATCTTCCCTTCATTCAGACCTTGGCTCAAACATCACATGCTCAGACAGGACTTTTCTGAATCACGACTTTTTTTTTTTTTTTTTCCAAGACAGGCTCTCACTCTGTCACCCAGACTGGAGTGCAGTGGCACCATCTTGGCTCACTGCAACCTCTGCCTCCTGGGTTCAAGGATTCTCCTGCCTCAGCCTACCAAGTAGCTGGGATTACAGGTGTGTCCCACCATTCCTGGCTAATTTTTGTATTTTTAGAAAAGAGGGTTTCACCATGTTGTCCAGGCTGGTCTTGAACTCCTGACCTCGGTGATCCGCCCAACTCAGCCTCCCAAAGTGCTGGGATTACAGGCGTGAGCCACAGCACCCAGCCTAGGGCCTTCCTGAATCACTATCTAATGTTGTTCTGTTGTACCCTGATCACTTTCTCTCACACACTGCCCTACGTTTTTTGTTTGTTTTTCCTTTGAGACTGGGTCTCACTCTGCTGCCCAGCCTTGAGTGCAATTCCACTATCTCGGCTCACTGCAACCTCCACCTCCTGGGTTCAAGCAATTCTCCTGCCTCAGCCTTCCGAGCAGCTGGGATTACAGGCACCTGCCACCATGCTCGGCTACTTTTTGTATTTTTAGTAGAGACGGGTTTTGCCATGTTGGCCAAGCTGGTCTCGAACTCCTGACCTCAAGTGGTCCACCCACCTCGGCTTCCCAAAGTGCTGGGATTACAGGTGTGAGCTGCCATGCCTGGCCTGTTTGTATTTTAATAGCCTTTATCACTATTTAAAAATACCTCATTTGTGTTTTATTCATTTGGACAGAGAGCTTTTCATTTACATTTGTATCCCCAGTGCCTAGAATGGTGTCCAATACAGACTAATTACTCAATATGTATTTTTAAAGGGATGAGTGAATGAAACTGAGTGTACAGACAAGTGAGGTCAATCATGGAAGGTTGTTTGTGGATCAGTTTTAAGGCATAGTTTGAAAGAGGGGAAGATGTTTTACTATAGTGGAGAAAGGACATTTTTAGCAAAGAAAACAATATATTCAAATAAATGATCTGATCTTAAATAAGTGACAGACAGAAGCTGATAACTATATTAATTCAGGTGATATAGAAAGTTGGTGACTACAGGAATAAAATTAGCTTATGAGAGCAGGGAGTCATCACTTAGATATTGAATGTCAAACTAAGGAGTTTAAATTCATTAATGACTTCAACAAATCTTTATTGATTTTCTTTTGGATGCAGGTACTATTCTAGGTACTTTTTGTACAATAATGAACAAGCAAGATATAATCCCTGTCCTCATGGTATTTACAGTCTAGTGGAAAACTGACATCAAATACTATTCCATAAGCATTAATACAAATGGTCAAAGTGTGTGCTGAGTTAATATTTTGGAAAATTACTCATTGTGTGTTTTGTTCCCAGCATTATTTGTTCTCCTTTGGCTCTTACCCATTCAATCAGCTCGGTATTCTGCAGGTAATGATGCAGAATATAGATGAATTGCAGAATCCAATATATAACTAACAAAAACCTTGTCCTAGCTCTTGAGTTCCAAAATCCCAGTTTTCAGTAGGCATAGAATATAGCTTCTGTCATGAATAGTGATTTGAGAAGATACTCAATGAATCAGAGCAAGGCTATTCTGGCCCAGAGACTGGCAACTTTTCCCCAGTATGGAGGAGAGTCAGAGGGAAGTGATTAGAACTTAGGTGGTGTTGGATCTTAGCAAAATGGAGCCTCCACCCCATCTCATCGCCCAGGCCAAGCTCCAGGGGACGACAAATTCAAGATTAGTTTGGACTTCATAAGAGCAGAGGAGACTGGTGCTCACATTCTCCAGGCCCAGCCCAGCAAGTTGACCAACATTGAGTAGAAATGGCTTTGTAGAAGCCTTTGCACTTGGACTTTGAAACCTCACAGATTCTGCCTGTGCTTCTCTTTGGTGCAGAAGAGCAAAGTGATCTCTAGGCACACAGGAGTAGTGCTCCAATGAAGCACAGCATTGTTTTTCTGACAGCAAATCTGTCATTTTCCAGGGACCACCAATTCTCCAATTCTTTGATACCAACCGGGTGTCCAATAATTCAATTCAACTCTGATACCAATTACTTGGAGTCAGTGCAGACCTCACAAGTTATGGGCTCAGTTGCATAACAATGCCTCCACTTCACATGTTAGCTGGATATGGGGCTCCAAGCTAACTGAACCTCTGCTCAATCAACTACAAATTTGGGGATTCCCATGACCCTCCCTGTATTAGCTTGTTTTCACGCTGCTGATAAAGACATATCATGCTGATAAAGAACAGCATGGAAAAGAACTGAGCCCCTGATTCAATTATCTCCCACCAGGTTCCTCCTACAACACAAGGCAATTCAAGATGAGATTTGGGTGGGGACACAGCCAAACCATATCACTCCCCACCCTCCACCAGGTTTGATAATTCACTAGAAAGACTCACAGGACACAGGAAAGCACTATACTTACCACTGCACTTTTATTATAAAGAATATGATTCAGAAACAGCCAAATGGAAGAGATGCATAGAGCTAGGAAGGGAGTGGAAGGTGGACAGAAAGCCCATGCCCTCTCTGGGCATCCACCCGCCCAGCACATCAATATGTTCACAAACTCAGAAGATCCCTAAACCTTGTTGTGCAAGAGATTTTACTGAAGTTTCATTATGTAGGTGTGATTGATTGGGCATTGGTGATTGAACTCAATCTCCAGACCCTCTTCCCCTCCCCACGGTTAGGGGTTAGGGGATGGGGCTGAAAGTCGCCTGGTGATCAGCTCTATCCTGAAGCTCTCTAGAGGTTAAGAATTCTCTCATTAGCATCCGGTCAGGTATGATTCAAAGAGGCATGTTATGAATTACAAAAGACAGTCCTATTAGGAAATTCTAAAGATTTGGAAACCCTTGTTCCCTGCGTAACTACTCCACCCAAGGCAAGTCTCAAGCTGTCCAACTTGATGTCACTGAGTTCACCTGGAACCCAGATGAAATCTCAGGAGGAAAGGGAAGGGCGAATACTGACTCTATATCATTTTCAATTCCTGTTGAATAAAGGTTCAAATTATAAATTAAAACCTACTCTTCCTTTCCCTCCCTCCCTCCCTCCCTTCTTTCCTCTCTCCCTCCCTTGCTTCTTCTCTCTCTCTCTTTCTTTCTTTCTTTCTATCTTTCTTCTTTCTTTCTTTCTTTCTTTCTTTCTTTCTTTCTTTCTTTCTTTCCTTCTCTCTCTCTTTTTTTTTTTTTTGAGATAGAGTCTCGCCCTGTCACCCAGGCTGGAGTGCGATGGCGTGATCTCGGCTCACAGCAACCTCCACCTCCCAGATTCAAGCAATTCCCTGCCTCAGCCTCCCGAGTAGCTGGGACTACAGGCACACGCCACCACATCTGGCTAATTTTTTATATTTTAGTAGAGATGGGGTTTCACCATGTTGGCCAGGATGATCTCCATCTCCTGACCTCGTGATCCGCCCGCCTAGGCCTCCCAAAGTGCTGGGATTACAGGCATGAGTCACCACGCCCGGCCTCTCTTTCTTTCTTTTGTTCACAAAGTCAACAGTGGCTGAGTGCCCATGTGTTTCACAGTGCTTTTCTAGTATATTTTTAAAAGGTGGCACCAGGGCACTTCTGCTAAAATGGATCTGTCGTTCATGGAGGAGCTGGGGGTAATGGCTCTGGAAGTGTGGGGAGACCAACAGCTGACAGGGATCAGCCCTTTCAGTCCAAGTGGGACACTGCTGCCTACATTATCTTCCTCACCTTCGTCAGCACCGTGTTGTTCTTGCTGTTGCTCATTATCATCCACTGTTGCTGCAGCTACTGCTGCAACTCCCCTAGATCCCAGAAAGTGAGCCCCCAGAACAAAAAATTCCAGTAGGGTGGGTAACTTGGCCCTGGTACCTTAACACCATGAGTCACTGCCAGCCCTTTCCTGTATGTCTTGCCTTGTAGCAAGTAACAATCCCATGCCTTGTGTTCACCTAGAAAAATTAATTAAATTAATGGTGAGTCACATATTTAGAAAATAAGAGTTTTTGCAGAACTGTGTTTGTAGATTGAGATCCATTCCTGTCATTAAGACTAATCTTACCATTGTAAATAGAGCTATACAAAACTACAAAGAGATTTATGGAATTCCAACTGGATTCTATTTATATATCAATAAGAGCTGAGCCTGGCCTGCTCGGAAGAATAAGAAGATAATTTAGAATAGAATAAAGCCATTCAAAGAGTAAATCAATCCAATCTCAAAGTGAAAGAACCTAGGAGAAGGGTTGCAGACCCAGATTTCACTGGAATTAGGGACGTGAACATGGGACCCTTTCTGGCTATGAAATTCCTGTAACTAGGCCTCATAACTGGGCCTCAGTATGTTGGGAGAACACAAAACCCTGAGTCCCAGCCAAATCCAGGGTCAATTTGTATCCTCAGTGACCTCCTCCTGAAAACTACACCAAATGTTTGGTGGAGTATAACTGTTTGCTTCATCTGCCCATTTTAATTCTAGGAGGATCTGTAATTGAAAATAAAAGAGTGAATTATGAAAACTGATTAAGCCAAACCCATTGTATTCATATATTCATGCTAAGTTGAGGAACACCTTGTGCACTTGCTATTTGGAATATGTGTAATTATTTGGAGAATTTATTAATAGCAGATGAGCGAATCAAACAGAATTGCTTTATAATTTAATATATAATATTTAATTAAATAATTGATTAACTTCTGACTTTAAGTCAGGAGTTTGAGACCAGCCTGGCCAATATGGTGAAACCCCATCTCTACTACAAATACAAAAATTAGCTGGGTGGTGCTGCGTGCCTGTAGTCCCAGCTACTTGGGCAGCTGAGGCAGAGGAATCATTTGAACCCGAGAGGCGGAGGTTTCAGTCACAGTGAGCCGAGATTGTGCCACTGCACTCCACCCTGGGCAAAAGAGCGAGACTCCATCTCAAAAGAAAAAAAAAGAATTAAAATAAAGTTTGTAAAAGGGGTCACACATTAATCAAAGGCCCCCTTAAAAGTGACTTATTTATTCATTAATAGAACAATGTGATTTTTATTTTGAATTTTAAAGCTTAAGGACAAATAGTCTTTTGATCTTATAACCTTAAATGGAATATTAATTTCTAAAAACCAAACTCATCATAAATAATCTTTTCTGGTCATAAAAACTGCTATCACTCATACCTAAACCCAAGAATCACTTTCTTATAGTGATGATTTAAACAGATGCAAACAGCAAGCACATCTTGTCACCTTTGCGGGGCTGTGGCTGTGCCCCTCACAGTAAATTTGGAGGTTCTACATCCCTGGTGAAAATTAAAAAAAAAAAAAAAAGCCTGCCATCATTGACACCAAAACACTCATAATGACAGTACCCACTATAATGCTTAGAAGTGAAAAAATAACGTGCCATGAAAGAGACTAATTGAAGGGGCTTAATTTAGATCAGGGATTCAAAGAAGATCTCTCTGGAAAGTGCCTTGTGAGCAGAGACTTCAGAAAGAAAGTTTAACCAGAGGAAAATCAAAAAGAAGAGCGGTCCAGGTGGGATCCTAGAGAGAGCTTAGTATGGCAGAGGAATTGAAGGAATTTGGGAAGTTCAGAGAAGCTGGAACCAAGTAAGTCAGAGGGAGATTGGCATGGATGGGACAGAAGAGGAAGCTGCAGTCAGATCATGCAGGCCTTTGGAGACCAGGTTAAACCATATGTTATATAAACACAAATATTATACAAATCCCTAAATGTAATGGAAAACCTCTGAGGATTTTAAGCAGAGGTCGGGGTGCTGAGTATGGTTGAATAGCCTGGGTATTGCACAACTCCATGTTGCTCCAGTGGCATAGTTCCTGGTGTGATGCAATATTGCCTCCGGGCAGGTAACACAATCAAATTAGTGTTAACCAATTACTCTGGTTGCTGTAGGGAGAAGAACTGTAGAGGTAATAGTGGAACCAAGGAGATCATTTAACTAGCTAATGCAGACACCAATCAAGTAGCCCACCCAACACAGTATTTGTGGTGATAGGGAAAAGTGGACAGACTGTTTTTTTTTTTCTATTTCCATGGCAGACAGTAGAAGTCTGGGTAGATTTCTGAATCTGAGAATAACCTGTCTTAAATGGTGCTTGAGAAAAATTAATCGTCCATCCAGAAATGTGCTAGAGCTGATATACAGCAGCTTGTATTGGTTCAGTAGAGACAATGGGTTCCACCTTTCCCCAGCTCCTCATTCAGTGACATCAAGTTGATAGCTTGAAATCTGCCTTGGTGGGAGTATTTACACCATGGAGATTGGCAAACACTACCAATAGAGCCTCTTTCCCCAGAGAGCTGATTGTGAAACATTTACCAGCACACCAGTGCTTCCAGTGCTTTTCACTATCTCAACACTGGAATACTATTTAAAGAATCACTGCATATAATATGATATGATGTCAAAGAACATTCATATGGGTCTTATGAAACCTTAAGAAAGGAATGGTTATGAGAGACACTGGGAAGAAAATATCTGTAAGACTTGGTGGTGCTTTGTAAATAGTGGTAATGGGAAGAGAGGAGCAGATTGTATTTTCTTCCCTGGAATAGGAATCATTTCAAAGCATATATCTTTGATGAAGATTACAGACAGAACATTTCACAATTTGGTTGCCTGTCCTCTGTATTTTAAATGTCCCTGCTTCTGCTGTCAAGGATTTCAAGTGCCTTTTAAAAATTCCATATTGTGGTAGCTCTGAGTTCTGAATTCTATCACTATTTACTGGTGCAGTTAAATGAATAAAATAATAATTGAATACAAGACTCTCAGTCACTGTCTTGCAGAAACAGAAGCTCTGCAGAGAGCTGGAGAAGAGCATGCTTTAAAACTGAAAAATGTCTTCCACTTTGTAAATTTGTAGCATCAAGGCAGTGGTGTTGAAGACCAACCTGAGCCTTCCATATATATGTGAAAGGTTCACATAAGGGTTTCTAAGGGGTACCAGGAAAGGAAGTGGAGGGAGACCCTAAGGGCATACTCCAAATATTATTTTTCCCATGAAAATAAGTGTTCGGCAGAATTTAAAGCTTATGTCACAAACACAATGTAAACACCTTTCTCATCAATATTGTGACAAGTATTTTCCTAGATCCCGGAGATATGAAAATGAATAATGTAGTGTTTCCTCGGATCTCAGTGAATAAAAAAGTGAATAAGACTACTTCATTTGGCACACAGTAATTGGGAGAGACAAAATCATGAACAGATTAATTAGAGTACAATGTGGCCAATGCAGAAATTTAGTATTTAGAAGATACCACGGAAGCCCAACGAAGGGCATGTGACTCAGCCTTGGGTGAGCAGGGACAGCTTCCTGGGGCAAGCGATATTTAAGTTGAAACTTAAAGAGTAGGGGTAAACCAGTTACAGTGTGTGTTTGGAGTAGAGGGAATTCCAGGCAGAGGGAAGAGCATGAGAGAAGACACAGAAACGAGGAACAACAGAGTGATTTGGCCTTAGCGCCTTGGCTGAAGGGCAGATGGGGATAAGGAGAGGAGGGTGGAGGCCTCCAAGTTTTCAGTGGAGTACCAAGGAGTAGGGCAATTTGAGTGGATCATGCTGGGTGCAGGCAAAAAGTGGGTAGACTGTCTGTTGAGTATTAGAAAACAATAATAAAACTGACCACGTTGCCAACGATGCTAAACAATGATAACACGCTCCTCTCTATCAAGGTGGCTACCCCCTGGGTACACCACTGCATGTTTTTCTTGAAGGTCTGGGGCAAGGAAGTGATGCAGTCAGACTCCTGAGCTGTGCAGATCTGGAGATGTCAGCCTCAATAATATCTAAGTGAGAGAACTTTTTCTTGCATCCCCCTCCCCATCCTAGACAGATAGAGAGTGGCTCTACTAAACATCCTCAAAGCACTGAGCATTTTTCCTTAATAACCAAGCAGTTTGTAATTATATCCACCACTGAAGAGAAAGAATGCAAGAGAAAAATAGAGGTTTTCAGAAGATATATAGAATTTGGGACAAGTTGAGTTTTATTGGCTTGTGGGAGATCAAGGACAGATATACAGCAACAAGACATGGATTTTGGACTAAAGCTGTAGGTTCAAAAGTCATTAGCATAGAAGTGGCGGTTAAATCCTTGGGAGTGGATGTGGTAACCTGCGAAAAACTGAGAAAGACAGTGGGCCAAAAGTGGAATGCTAGAAGCTGAATATTTCGTGGACAGATGATGGAACAAATATCCAAAAAAAAAGACAATGAAGAAATGCTCAGAGACCTAAGAAGAATCTGGACAACACAAAGTTGTGGCAAGATTTTCCAGGACCAAAGGAAGAGAAAGAACTGGAGATAATGCAGAAAACTAAAATATCAGTAAGTGTCTATGAGAAAGAAGTCAAACCCATGTCATGTGTGTTGAAAGGAAGTTGGTGAGAAAATGGGGAAGCAATGGCGGAAACCCTGGAAAAATCTGGGAATGACAGAATCCCATCTAGGATTCTCCAGAGGGACAAAACTAATAGGAAATATGTCTATGTGAAAGGGAGTTTATTAAGAAGAATTGACTCACACAGTCAGAGGTAAAGTCCCACGATAGGCAGTCTGCAAGTTGAGGAGCAAGGAAGTCAGTAGTGGATCAGTCCGAGTCCCCAAACCTCAAAAGTAGGGAAGCCGTGACCAAAGGCTCGAGAGCCCCTTGGCAAACCACTATTGTAAGTCCAAGAGCCGAAGAACTTGGAGTCTGATGTTCGAGGGCAGGAAGCATCAAGCACTGGAGAAAGATGAAAGCTGGAAGACTCAGCAAGTCGGCTTCTCCCACCACCTTCTGCCTGCTTTATTCTAGCCCAGTTGGCAGATGATTGGATGGTGCTCACCCACATTGAGGGTAGTTCTGCCCACTGGGAAGATTTCCCTTTGCCACTGTCCTTCAGGGATATCCTAGAAAGAGACTGTAGTGCTGCACCTGTCCACTTTTGGGTGGTACCTGCATATCATGCAGAACCACCTGTAAACCAGGCCCTAGTCTTCTCTTCCTGTGTAGACTGATCGTAGGGAATTCCCCATGAGGCCATCGGTGCAGGCTTGGGGAGAGAAGACAGGGTGGCAGGAGTGGAGACCATGGGCATTTGAGCCATTTCCTTATGTAACTTACTTGTGCCTTCTAAGCAGCTCAGGTCGCATGGTGACTTGATGACCCATAATCAAACCTTCAGTTTCTACCGAAGCCCAGTATCAAGCCAAAAGTTGTCTCTCAAAAGGAGAGTAGGTATTGCAGAAGATGGCAGGGCCTTGCTCCAAAATCCTAGAGGCCTCTGCTGTGATTCACCTATGGGGGCTGGCCGAAGGCTTCGAACAGCATCCCATCTGCTACTGACACCTCCAGCACTATTGGATCTGCTGGGTCATATGGCCCAAGTGACAGAGCAGCTTGCACAGCAGCCTGGACCTGTTGCAGAGCATTTTCCTGTTCTGGACCCCACTCAAAACTGACAACCTTTTGAGTCGTTTGATAAATGGGCTGGAGTAACACACCCAAATAAGGAATGTGTTGCCTCCAAAATCTAAATAGACCAACTAGGTGTTGTGCCTCTTTCTTGGTTGTAGGAGGGGCCAAATGACGTAATTTATCCTTCACCTTAGAAGAAATATCTCAATAGGCCCACACCACTGGACTCCTATAAATTTCACTGAAGTAGAAGTTCTCTGAATTTTAGCCGAATTTATTTCCCATCCCCTGGCATGCAAATGTCTCACTAATAAGTCCACTGTGTTTGCTACTTCTCACTCACTGGGTCCAATCAGCATAATGTCATCAGTAAAATAGGCCAGTGTGATATCTTGTGGAAGAGAAAAGTGATCAAGATCTCTGTGAACAAAATTATGACACAAAGCTGGAGACTTGATATACCCCTGAGGCAGGACAGTGAAGGTATATTGCTGACTTTGCAAGCTGAAGGCAAATTGCTTTTGGTGGGCCTTATGGACAGGAATGGAGAAAAAGGCATTTGTTGAATCAATGGCTGTATACCAGGTACAAGGATATGTGTTAATTTGCTCAAGCAATGAAACCACATCTGGTACAGCAGCTGCAGTTGGGGTCACCACTTGTTTAAGCTTACAGTAATCCACTATCATTCTCCAAGATCCATCTGTCTTTTGCACAGGCCAAATAGGAAAGTTTAATGGGGATGTGGTGGGAATCACCACCCCTGCATCTTTCAAGTCCTTGATGGTGGCACTAATCTCTGCAATCCCTCCAGGGATGTGATATTGTTTTTGACTTACTATTTTTCTAGGTAGAGGCAGCTCTAATGGCTTCCATTTGGCCTTTTCCACCGTGATAGCCCTCACCCTACCAGTCACGGAGCCAATATAGGGATTCTGCCAGCTGCTAAGTATGTCTATGCCAATTATGCATTCTGGCACTGGGGAAATGACCACACGATGAGTCTGGGGACCCACTGGACCTGCCATAAGTCAGACCAGAGCTAAAACGCCATTAATTACCTTATCTCCATAAGCCCTATAAGATCCATATTTCAGCTAACCAAGCTTTAACTGGAGGACCACAATGATGTTTTGGGTCCTCTGAAATCAATGTCAGCTCAGAGCCAATGTCCAGTAGTCCCCGAAAGGTCTGATCATTCCCCTTTCCCCAGTGCACAGCTACCCTGGTAAAAGGCCAGAGGTCTCCTTAGGGAAGGATGGGATAAAGATTAACTGCATAAATTGTTGGTAGTATAGTGAGGTTCTTCCTCAAGGAGAACTGGCCTCCCTTTCATTCAAGGGTTTCTGGGTCTGTAAACTGGTTCCAGTCTGGAAATTGATTGACAGGCCATGATTCTCTATTTTTATAATTCAAATTAGTCTTTTGTCCATGCAGCCTGAAAGTTTTCTGCTTATATAAATTAAGTAAGCATGCAGTAGGCTTTGTATCATTTCACTTCTAGGAACACTGTGATTAATTAGCCAAAGCCAGAGCTCTACATAAATCAGACTATTCTGATTGCTGCTTTGCCTCTGCTGTCCATTATAGTAACTACATCCACCTTGCCTTTGATGGTTGAGTGCCTCAACTTGGCCCCTGCCACTTTGGGATCCAATTATTTCCATTGCATTTAACATTTCTAATTGAGTGACTGCAGTTCCCAACGTAAGATCTGGCATACAAAGAGGAGCAATCACAGAGCTCTTCCAGGATGTAAATGCTCCCCTCACAAATCTATTTCGCAAAGTATTGGTGAAGGGTATATCTTCTGGGCCCTCCCAGCTGGGATAAGTAGGTCTAAAGTGACTAATCCACTCCAACATTCCAATCTCCCTAAGCTTTTGGATCCCTTCCTCTACATTAAACCAAGGGAGATCAGGCATTTCCAGCCTGCTCATAGTAGGCTTTATTTTATTTTATATTTTATTTTATTTTATTTTATTTTATTTTATTTTATTTTTTTGAGACAGAGTCTCACTGTGTCACCCAGGCTGGAATGCAGTGGCATGATCTCAGCTCACTGCACCCTCCGCCTCCTGGGTCTAAGCAATTCTCCTTCCTCAGCCTCCTGAGTAGCTGGGGTTATAGGAATGTGCCGCCAAGTGGGCTAATTTTTGTATTTTTAGTAGAGACTGGGTTTTGCCATGTTGACCAGGCTGGTCTCAAACTCCTGACCTCAAGTGATCTGCCCGCCTTGGCCTCCCAAAGTGCTGGGATTACAAGCATGAGCCACCACGCCCAGCCAAGTAGGCCATCTTTTGATCCATATTTCAGCTAACCAAGCAAATAAATTATTAGAACCTTTTTTAACTCCCTGATCTGCAACATTAAATGCAGAATCCCTGCTTAGTGGGCCCATGTCAGTAAATTCAGCCTGATCCAACTTTATGTTCTTTCCACCATTATCCCATGCCCTTAGAGTCCATCCCAATAACTGTTCTCCAGATTTCTGCTTTATAAATTAGAAAACTCAGTTCTTTTGGAGTGTAGCGCACCTCCTCATTGGTCACACTCTGAACCTTACCTCTAGAGCCTGCTGGGACTTGAGTCTAGTTATAGGTCTGGAAGCAAACAGGGGTGTTGGAGGTGGGTCCTGAGGAGAAGCAGCATTCTCTTACCTGGCAACTGCCTCAGGAGGCCATCACTGTTGCCTCAGGCAGTGCAGGGTTAATCTCCTCAGACAAAGGTGGAAAGGCTGATGGCAGCATGGGTGGTGGGGGGAGATGTTGCTACCACTGCAGATGGGAAGGCTGTTTCCTCTGGCAAAAAAGGCTCATGAGAATTTAGAAGCTCAGTGTCCCAAGCCTCATCAGGGACCTCCTACATCCCCATTCCTAACTGCAGGGTCCCATTCTTTTCCAATCAATGCCCTCGCTTTAACAGTAGACACCTGGCAAGGATGTGCGTTCACCTTTTATTGCAAGTCAGCCACTCACATGATAAGAGCTTGTGTCTGTTTTTCCACAATTTCAGCTCTTTCTATACGGGAGATAAAACTCTCTGTTAGGGCAGTCTTAGAAGATTTGTGGCTCAGTATCTCCTTCTGGAGCCAGGAGTTAGAATCCCTGAGTTTATCGTTTTCTTGCATCACTTTGTCCAGCAAACTTAGGAGCAACCAAACAACTTTATGACATTTCTTGATTCTCCACATATGGTCAAAGGTATTATGTATAGAGTCGCTAAACTCCTTGCCTCTGCAGAGCAGTGAATCAGGAGTATCAAATGCATTTATTTTGCATAACTCTCTAAACAGTTCACACTGAGGACTATCAGTGTTTTCCATACTATTCAAAGTAGAGGCCTTAGCATTTTTGGGTCTAATCAGATTAAGTAGCCAATTCCAGAAACCCTGAAACCAACTAAAGAACTCTATCCTTAAAATTCTTGAACCACTCCAGGAACAAAATCTGTATTAGTCAGTGTTCTCTAGAGGGACAGAACTAATAGGATATATGTATATATGAAAGGCAGTTTATTAAGAAGAATTGACTCACACGATCACAAGGTAAAGTCCCACGATAGGCCGTCTGCAAGTTGAGGAGCAAGGAAGCCAGTAGTGGATCAGCCCGAGACCCAAAACTTCAAAAGTAGGGAAGCCAACAGTGCAGCCTTCAGTTTGTGGCCAAAGGCCAGAGATCCCCTTGGCAAACTGCTAGTGTAAATCCAAGAGTCCAAGAGCCAAAGAACTTGGAGTCTGATGTTCAAGGTCAGGAAGCATCCAGCACTGGAAAAAGATGAAGGCAAGTCAGCTTCTCCCACCTTCTTCTGCCTGCTTTATTCTAGCCAAGTTGGCAGTTGATTAGATGGTGCCCACCCACATTGAGGATGGGTCTGCCTCTCCCAGTCCATTGACTCAAATGTTAATCTCCTTTGGCAATACACTCACAGACACCCAAAAAGAATACTTTGCATCCTTCAATCCAATCAATTTGACAATATTAACCATCTGATGATGTAAGTGGATCTATGGGCCCCTACCTAAGTCACATACTCAGCCCTGCAGGTGACAAGACCCCAGACTTTTCCCACAGCACAGTGTGGTGAGGAATATGGTCGTCATGGCCCAGTGTGGCTGAGGGGCTTAGTGAGTGTTTCCCTTGCCTCAAAAACAGAATTGGCCCAGCAAAGAGACTCACCAGACCTGAAAAGACAGGGACTTGGGTTGACAGATGGGATCATGCAGATCTTAAGGTCAGCTAGGATGACAGCCATCTTAAAAGACACCATTGTCCTAAGACCTCTGGCCCGGATGCATTCCACATGAACCTCATTACCTAAGCTTCTGCCCACCCCAACCTCCACTTGAATATTATCTCAAGCAGAAAACTTAGTTGCCTGAGGCCAAGTTTCTGCCACTGGGAGGAACAATAACAACAAATAAAAATGAAGATAGAGAAAAATAAAGTAATATTTCTTGTGTACTTCAGTTTGCAAACTGGAACCCATATGCTAATTGTAGAAAAGTGACTTTTTAAATCCTGGACTCATTGAATCCTTTCTCTGTATGATGTTGACGCTGCATTCAAAGAAGTACAATCCCAACAGCTAAAAATGATAAAACATGAAATTCTGAGCTTTCATGAGCATTGCTTGGAAATTGTTTAAAAGGATCCCATTTGTAACCCCTGAGAATACTCTTCCTATGCTCTCTTCTCTCTTCCACAATTCTCTCACACCCTGTATTGCTTTAGAGCATCTCATTCACAACTCTACCTCTCCAAACCTTTTTCTCCTACAGTTCCCACTATATTTTGCTTCCTAAATTCATGAATCTGGCTGGGAACCCTGGCCTGTATTCCCAATACTTTGGGAAGTTGAGGCAAGAGGATCCCTTGAGGCCAGGATTTCCAGACTAGCCTGGCCAACATAGCAAGACCCCACCACTACAAAAAAAAATTAGCCAGGCATGATGGGGCACCACTACAGTCCTAGCTATTTGGAAGGCTGAGGCGAGAGGATCATTTGAGCCCAGGAGTTCAAAGCTGCAGTGAGCTAAGAAGGTGCCACTGCATGGGTGATAGAGCAAGACCCCATCTCTTATAAGCAAACAAACAAATAATTTTTTTATCCCCTAGTTCTTTAATAGATAATTTATGTTTCCTTTTCTTCTGTCCTTTCCCCTTTTTTCCTATTCTTCCTTCCTCCTTCCCAAGGTATGGAAGGATTGTGATCTACTCAGTCAATCTTAAAAGGGGCAATGGGGAGAGGGAAAACAAGGAACCCTCACAGGCTAATTTTTAAACCACATCTCTTAAGCAAATATGGAGAAGCAAAGAGAGGAAAATGTAAATTACCTGAAATTCTACCACTGTAAATATGTTGACACACTTTCAGACTTTTTCCTATGCATTTATAACACACACACACACACACACACACGCATATATATATAAGTTGCAAAAAATGGCCAATAGTATATATATACATACTCTTTTGTAGTCCTCTTTAAGCAACTTATTGCAAATGTCTTTCCCTCTCAAGCTTTATACTGACAACATCATTTTGAAAAGCT
This sequence comes from Hylobates moloch, assembly GCF_009828535.3. Lineage (NCBI taxonomy): Eukaryota > Metazoa > Chordata > Mammalia > Primates > Hylobatidae > Hylobates > Hylobates moloch. The sequence continues at coordinate 136,251,977 of NW_026652281.1, forward strand.
ACATGACTTTCCATTGTGTGAATGTACTATAATTTATGAACTTTTCTTTCACTGTAAGACATTTAGGTTGTTTTCTCTGTTGTAAATGATAAACACTACTGTTGTCAATATCCTTATAACTCCTTTGCTCACTTGTGCAATTATTTTTATAGGATCAATTACTGGGTGTGAAAATTGGGATGGCAAGCATGCATATAGCATTCACTTTCTAGGGCTGCTGGAACACAGTACCACAAACTGGGAAGCTTAAACGACAGGAATGTATGGCCTCACAGCTCTGGAGGCTAAAAGTTCAAGATCAAGGTGTCAGCAGGATTGGTTCCTTCTGAAGGCCTGTCTGCAAGCTCTGGTGGTTTGCTGGCTCTCTAGGTGCTCCTTGGCTTCTGCTGCATCACCTAATCTCCGCCTCCATCTTCACATGGTCTTCTCCCTATGTGTGCATCTCTGTGTCCAAATTTCCCCTTTTTGTAAGAACACCAGGCATACTGAGTCTGAGACACTATGGAACATGCAAATGGAAATATCCACTCAGTAGCTATATATATAGGTCTGGAGTTTAGGAAAGACAAATGTGTGAGTCATTGCCACTTCAGTGACAGTTGACAGTCATGGGGATGGATGAAATCACCCACTAAGATCACCCTGTAACATGAGATAAAAAGAGAGCCAAGGAAAGAATTCTAGGAACTCCAATACTTACAGGATGATTGGAGGGTAAGAAGGTCACTAATGTGGCATAATTAGACCTGGGCTTCAGGAAGTCAGCACTGGGAGCGATATTATGGAATAGTTGGAATTAGAAAGAAAGAGGAGACATGTCCCATCTCCTAGCTCTGAAGCACCCTGTGTGTCCATTCCTGACTTCAGGCACCTCCCTCCCAGCCATTGGCAATCACTGCTCTTAAGTTTTTATTAACCAATCTCTTGCTTTTCTTTATAGTTTATGCACATACATATCTCTACTGTGTTGTTCAATTTTTTCTATTTTTAAATGTTACATACATGGAATTTTGCTTTATGAGTTCTTCTACAATCTGGTTATTTACTCAAAATTAGGTGTTTTGGAAGGATTTATTTTGCTATGTGTGGCTATAGATCTTTCATTTTTAGTGCTGTATGGTATTGCATTGTAGGCACATATACCAATTTATTATTATTATTATTATTATTGAAAGTAATGGCAAATACCATAATTACTTTTGCACCAACCCAATATTTGTCCACTGTATTATTCATGGACATTTGGGGGCATTTCCAGTGTTTTGCTATTATGAGTAATGTTTCCATGAACTTGTTCATACATTTCTCCTGTTTCATCTGCCCAAGAGTGTCTTTCTAGAAAATATACCACAGAGTAGAATGGTTGAATCGCTTACCCCCAGGCTTGCTTTACACCAGAAAAGACTCATATGAAAATGAATTCCTGCCTCACACCATATTCAAAATTCAATTTCATATGGATCAAACACTGAAGTTCCAAATGTAAACCTTAAGATTTTCAGGAGAAAATATGAAAAAAAAATTTTTTTTTATTTTGAGATGGAGTTTCACTCTTGTTGCCCAGGCTGCAGTGCAACAGCACAATCTTGGCTCACTGCAACCTCCGCCTCCTGGGTTCAAGCGATTCTCCTGCCTCAGCCTCCCAAGTAGCTGGGATTACAGGTGACTGCCACAACATGAGCTAATTTTTTTGTATTTTTAGCAGAGACGGAGTTTCACCATGCTGGCCAGGCTGGTCTCGAACTCCTCACCTCAGGTGATCTGCCCGCCTCAGCCTCTCAAAGTGTTGGGATTACAGGTGTGAGCCACCACGCCCGGCTGGAATATCTTTATGACCTTAGGTTAGGAAAGGTTTTCTTATACAAGGTACAAGAAGAACCATCTGTAAAGCAAAACGTAATAAATCATAAGAATTAACAACTTCTTTTCAATAAAAGACATGGTAAAAAGAATGAAAAGAGAAGCCATAACTGGGAGAAGATAGTTATATATAATCCACAAAAATCAGTACCTTGAGTCTATGAATAATTCCTACAAATCAATAAGGAAAAAGACAAATGACTCAGTAGAAAATGAGCAAAAGGCTCTTCACAGAAGAGGAAATCCAAATGCCGAGAAACATAGGAAACAAGATTCAATCTCATTAGTAATCAGATAAATGCAAATTAAAACCACAGTGAGAAACTGTTTAAATCCACCAGACTGGCATAAACGTAAAAATAAGACACTATCAAGTTTTGACAAGAATGTAGAGCATTGTAAACTCACACACTCCTGGTGGAGGTGTGATTTGCTACAACAACTTTGAAAAGCAATTTGTCATCACCTAGTAAAGTCAAGTAAGCATGTGTCATATCCCAAGCAATTCTACCCCTAAGGTTAAACTAAAAAAAAGTTCTTTGTACGTGTGACGCAAGAGACACAATAAGAAACTCCATTGCACATAGCCCATAATTGTTCCTAATAGCAAAAAACATCGACACAATTGAAATTTCTATTGACATTAAAATGGATTACAAAATTGTCATCTATCCATATCATGGAATTTTATACAGCAGTGAAAATGAATACACTACAACTACACATAATAAATGGATGAATTTCACAACACAGAGTGAAAGCCAAGTAGTAAGTCACAGAAAGTCACATATGATGTGACTTAATAGACATAGTTTAAAAAACAGACAAAATCAAATAATAGTTTGTTTAGAGCTACCTACATGTGTGGTAAGGTCTAAGGAAAACATAGGCTTAACACAAAATTTAGGATAATAGCTACCTCTGGGTGGAAGTGAGCATGTGATGATAAACTATGATAAATATTTGAAGGAAAGGATGGAGCTTATCTGAAGTTCATAATTAAGGGCCTGACTCAAGACTGTGGATTACAAAAGCCTTCCTGAGAAAGTGCACGTCAGCTGATACCTGAAGCATGAGAAACAGTTCAGAGCAGTGCTTCTCAAACCTTAGCACAGACCCCCACCAATTGCTATGGGATATAAAGGTATTTTCAGTCATAGTCAGATTTTTAATTATTAAAATAGAACTTTATGCAAGTAAACATAAAGGACTATTGGATTTTCTGCCTTCCTGGAGGAAAAACATAATTTTTTTTTCAAGCTTAGCCTCATTCGAATAGAATTTGAAAGATTTCAATCTACTTTAATGGAAGCCAGACTTGAGAACAAATGATAATATATACAAAAACTGGTGGCTACAAGCAAAAAATCTGGAAATATCCATCTTTACTCTGGGTTAAAAGAGATTATGAGAGAGACCTGGTCTTTAGAAAATGCATTGAACATCCAAGTTCAAGTAGCTGCAACGAAAGCATCCTTTAAAATATATCAGATAAATAAAAAAAAAAAACCTAAGGTGGCAATAAAAGATGGCCTGGATGAAAGCATATTTTCGTAAAAGCATAAATCTGCTTTCACAAGAAGCTAAGATAAAAAAGAGTGAGTAAAGTGAATAAACTGAAAAAAACTTACAGAAGATGAGAGATTGAGCTGCTGTTCTTATATAGGACAATGAGATCTGGGAATTGGAGATATTAATAATTAATGCCTCAGACAATGGAGATTGTGTTGAGGATTAATAAAGTCTTTTATTGACATAAAATACATTTAAAAACACTTTGAAGTATACAAACCAGTGGCTTTCACAATGTTCTGCAACCATCACTACTAACTTCAGAAGATTTTTGTCACCCCAAAAAGAAACTCCATACACATTAAGCAGTCACTCCCAATTCCTGCCCCCACTTCCACCTGATAACCACTAATCTATGTTTTGCCTCTATACATTTGCCTACTCTAGACATTTTACATAAATTGAAACATTATGTGGCCTTTTGTGTGGGTTCTTTAACTTAGCATAGTGTTTTCAAGTTTCATCCATATTGTAGCAAGTATCAGCACTTCATTCCATTTTATGGCTGAATGACATTCCAATGTATGGGTCTACCATATTTTGTTCATACCATTTATCCACTCATGGACATGTAGCTTGTTTCCACTTTTTGCCCATTATAAACTATGCCTACTATGAACATTCGTGTATAAGATTTTATTTGAACATATGGTTCAATTCTCTTGATACATTCCTGGGTGGGTAATTTCTGGGTCATGTACTGTAGTAACTCTGTCTGAAACTTTTTTAGGAAATGTTGCTTTGTTTTTTTTTTTTTACAACTAGACTATTTTACATTCCCATCAGCAGGTTTTGAGGGTTCAAGTTTGAGGTTTCCTTGCCAATACTTATTTCTCATTAAAAACAAAATTATTGTTACAGTCATCATAGAGGATGTGAGGTGGTATCTCACTGTGGTTGGATTTGCATTTCCCTAACAACTGATGATGTTGAGCATCTTTTTATGTGCTTATTGGCTATTTTTACATTTTCTTTGGATAAATGTGCATTCATCTCCTTTATTCATTTTTAATTGGGTTGTCTTTATGTTGTTGTGAGAGTTCTTTATATATTCTGGGTACTAAATAAACCTTTATTAGGTTTCTGATTTGCAGATATGTTCTCCCATTCTGTGGGTTGTCTTTTCACTTTCTTGATTCTGTCCTTTGATGCACAAAAGTTTTTACATTTGATGAAGTCCAAATTTTTTTCTTTTTCTTTTCTTGTGCCTCTAGTGTAATATTTAAGAAACCACTGCCTAATCCCAGGTCATGAAGATTAACATCTATGTTATTACAATGAAGTTCTGAAGAAGCTGGATTTATATGGCTATGGTAAATGTATCTTTAAAAACTCTTGAAGGAAAAAGCAATAAAATCTACACTAAATTATTGAAGAAGTCAAAATAACAAATGCACTTATGGATAATGTTAAAAGTCTCAAAAATGTACTAGCTTCATTGCAGTCTGAAAAATCCAGTTTGAAAGTGAGATTTCAGAGCTTCAGCAGAAACTTAGTCATTACTAAACTGCATCAATAAAATAAAATGATTATGCAAGATTCAATTTAAAGTGATTTACTATGGAAAGAGAAGAATCTTTCCAAAGCAGATGAAAAAATCAGTCATGCATCTGAAGTGCTAGACATCTTCAGAATCCTAGCCAAAATTCTCTTTCTCTCTCTGTCTCTCTCTCTCTTTTTGAGCAGGGCCTCTCTCTCTCTGTTGCTCAGGCTGGAGTGCAGTGGCATGATCACAGCTCACTGCAGCCTCAACCTCCTGGGCTCAAATGATCCTCCCACCTCAGCCTCCCAAGTAGCTGGGACCACAAGCATGCACCACTATACATAGCTAATATTTTTTTAAATTATTTTTTGTGGAGACAGGGTCTCCTTGTGTTGCCCAGGCTGGTCTCAAACTCCTGGCCTCAAGAGATCCTCCTGTCTTGGCCTCCCAAAGTGTTGGGATTATAGGTGTGAGCTACCACACCCAGCCCAAATTAAAATTCTTCTAGAAAAATTAGAAAAAGCCATTGGATCCTATCAATTATCACGAGGAAAAAAAGCTCCTTATAGTTGGTTGAGAGCTCTATTGGCTGAGAAAAACTTTGATAACTCAAGAAAATGAAATCCATACCTCAGGGAAATAATGATTTATGAAGAACTTAAGTTTCAGCTTTTTATAAAGTATCTCTATGTCCCTGATATTCCAAAAGGAAAATTTGGCAGATGCATGGGAGATACTAGGATCCCCTGATACCAAGACAGCGGAGCATTAGGTTGGGATGGCTCAGGGATCCAGGATCTGTGCCTACTGTGGACCAGATTCCTCCATCAGGCCAACTCCATCAGGACACATAAATTCCTCCACAACAACAGGGAGAGTTTCTCCTGGTGCTCCTTTGCTGCCTTCTTTCAATGATATTCAATGCTCAAGACCTTCTTTTGATGATGTTGAGAGACATGCACCTTCAGAAGTGGAGACCAATAGGAAAGACAATGCACATGATCTTGGTCATTTAATTACACCAGATTCAACCCTTCCACCTGGACAAGAAGCAGCTGCCCAGGCTCTGTTCTACCTCATCCTCCTGTCAGAGGGCACAGATGTGTCCCAGGGGAATGTTCCTGAGAAGCAAATCTTCTGCCATGCTCTCTTCTCTGGAAAGCCATCATGGACCTCCTCAAGGATTCTTTCCTTGGGGATGGCCACGGCTTAGCACATCCTTCTCTGGCCACAAGAAACATGTCTTCACAAGTGCTGGATTTTGTCTTCTGTTCACACAACTTGAAAACAGAAGCAATGCACCTTCAGAATTGATCCTGCCTCCCAAGAAGCCTACTTCTAAAGATCAGAATCATAAAATGCATTTTTGCTGTCTTCATAAGCAATTTTGATATTTTGTCAGTTTCACTGCTATTAAGTGATCATTCCTTGCTTCAAATGAAAGCTAGAGAGAATTACAATTCTTATGATACTGTTTTATAACTGTAGATTACCCATATGTGAATTTTTAAGCAAATTGTTTCCATTTTATTCTATTTGTATGTAATTATACTATTTTTGTTGTTAAGTCTACTAAAATAATTCAGAAGCACAGCAAAAACTTTGTCTTCTAAGATATTTTTGAATATTTTCTCTTTTAGTTTTATTGCTCTTAAGTGATTATATAAGTACTCAAATGGAAACATGATAGAATTATAATTCTCAGGAGAGTGCTTTACAAACACACATCATTTAAATGGAAGTTTTGTTAGTAAATTGCCTCCATTTTATTTGATTTCTGCATAAAGTACGTTCTTTTCAACATTGTTATTTAACAAGTCTCTTCTGTTAGTCCAGAAAAACAGCAATAGTTTTTTCTTCTAAAGTATTTTTCAATTTCTCTTCTTTAGTTTCTCTGTAGTGGTTATGTGATTACACAATTGCTCAAATGGAAGCTCAATAGAACTATCATTTTTAAGATAGTATTTATGAGTTTATTTTCAAGTGAATTTTATTTTCTTCAATCTCTAGATAGTATGAAGACAGCATTTCAGTTGCTGATGTTTAACAAGTCCCCAGTAACTCAAACTGTAGTTGTAGTAAGAGCAGTTGTGTAAACACATGGAGACATTTGAAATTCAGTTTATTTCTGTATAGCAGGGGCTGAATTTACTCTAAATAATTAATATATTTATCTAAACAAATGTCAGTTTAAAAAGAACTGTCTTAAAATAATTTCCTTTCCTGGGTGACTTAAAAGAGGCAATCTAGGAGAAAACTACATTCTTTTCTTCTGTCAGCCACGCTATGGATCCTTCGGGACCTGGGTTTTCTTTTAGGGATCAAAATCTTACACCTATTAAAGGCAAAACATGGCTGGGCATGGTGGCTCATGCCTGTAATCTCAGCACTTTGGGAGGCCAAGGCGGAAAGATTGAGCTCAGGAGTTCAAGACCACCCTGGGCAACAAAGTGAGACCCTGTCTCTACAAAAAATCCAAAATATTAGCTGAGTGTAGTGATGCGTGCCTGTGATCCCATCTACTCAGGAGGCTGAGGAAGGAGGATTGCTTGAGCCCTGAATGTCGAGGCTGCAATGACCTATAATTTTGCCACTGCACTCCAGCCTGTGGATAACAGAGCAAGACCCTGTATCAAATTAAAAAAAAAAAAAAAGCAAAACATACCTTTAAAATAAAGGGGGGAAAATCTGCCTATAATCTACTTTAAGTCTTCTTTTTTTTTTTTCCGAGACGGAGTCTCGCTCTGTCGCCCAGGCTGGAGTGCAGTGGCGCAATCTCGGCTCACTGCAAGCTCCGCCTCCCGGGTTCACGCCATTCTCCTGCCTCAGCCTCTCCGAGTAGCTGGCACTACAGGCGCCCGCCACCACTCCCGGCCAATTTTTTGTATTTTTAGTAGAGACGGGGTTTCACCGTGGTCTCGTTCTCCTGACCTCGTGATCCGCCCGCCTCGGCCTCCCAAAGTGCTGGGATTACAAGCGTGAGCCACTGCGTCCGGCCAATCTACTTTAAGTCTTCTTTGAGGTAGTATTGCACACTGACAGCTAAGATTGAGATTTCACTGTGGAGGGCAATAGAAAAAAGCAGGTAACAATTTTTTTTCACATTCACGGTCTGCTTCTCACATATACATGCCTTCTTTTAAGGCATCTTTGTCTTAATGTTAGCAACTACTACAGTTTGTGTCCCTGCAGGTGCCCAAGAAATGTTGAGTGAATTAAATTTCATTTTGAACCCAGAGATACTAATTAAACTTATTTTAAGTGATGTTTTAAAGATGAAAAAGGACCAATGACTATATATTTCTCCACAAACAATGAATAAAATAGTTTTCAGAAAGTTTGGAGTGGGTGCTTAAAACTATATTTCGGGGGGTGGCTTGATTTTTAAAATTTCCCGTGGCCACGTTTTGGATTATTTCAATTCCAATGTGATACAAAATTTGGAGAAATTGAAAAGAAATTTTATAAAAATTATAATGAAGAAATATACAGCATAGAAGAATAAAAGGCAGACAGAATAAAGGGTTAAAAGTACAGATTCCAGAGCTGTCCAGTACAGCAGCCACTAGCCACATGTGGCTATTGAGCATTTGAAATATGGCTAGCATGGACTGAGATGCATTGTGAGTATAAAGTACACAATGAATTTAACATGATTTAGTATAAAGAAAAGTCTGTGAAATCTCTCTCTTTCTGTTTTCCCTCATCAGAACTCTACTTTTGCATTCAGACAGGCAGGGGATGCCTCATCCTTTGAATACCGGCACATTAAGAGCAGTCACATAGGTAAGAACTGAACCCAAGCACTACAAGAGAGGATGTTAAACAAGATCTAAAAATCAACATGATCAACAAGAGCAGTAATCTTTTCTTTTCCAGGAAAAAAGAATGGAAGAAACAGAAGGTACTGGGCACAATGTATCAAACACTATGTTTTGAATGACTCCAGATTCTGTGACTGCCTGGAGGGGTTTTGCTGGATCAGTGCAATGTCATGTGATTATTGGAAATTATTCCCTTTTTTCAAGAATTTTTCGTGAATAGGTTAAGTTCGATGTGAGCAAACTTAATTACCTTGCCAGGCATTTGTTTTTCAGAAACATAATAATCTATGTATTAGATTCAATTAGTAGTAGGCCCATGGGTTGTTTTGTAAATCACAAGTGTAAAATACAGACTCTAAAGTCATTTATTGAGCAATTACCACGTTCTGGGCAATGACCTTGCGAGAGAAATACCATTATGCCTATTTTACTAATATGAGAAATGAATCAAAAAGAGGTAAAGTAACTCATCCAAAGAAATATGCCAAGAAGTGGGGGAGCTGATTTGTACCCACAAATGGTTCTTCATTAATTCTCTTTCAGCTAGGGAACATAATTTCAAATGTAAGCATATGTCCTGATTTTATCTTGTGTACATCATATTAAAACTCAGAAGGACTGGTTGGCCAATTGATATCATCCTTCAAACTTTTCTCCCTCTCTCCCTTCACTCAATCTAGTCAACAATTAGAAGACAGAATCAAAGAGTGATTTGTTGATATCTAAAAAAGACTATGATGACTGAAGGAACTGTAGAGTACTCTAGATCACAAAAAATAATTCCTGCATGGTGATGGTGAGGGTTCAGTTCTCGTTCTCCCCATCACAATTCTATGTATATATGCCATCAGGTCAAACACTTGCAAATATAGGCAAACTGCTGATTGTGGGAGGGTGGGCAGAGTAGAGAATGAATCAGCTGTTAAGATAAGTCATCTGTTCAATTGTTAGCCCCAGGCAAGCACAAAAACCCACAGAATATTATGAAAAAATATTCTTAAGCACTAGGTGTTTTTAGGAATTCTAGAAACAAAGACTGAGACAGCACTTGTTACAGACTTTTTTTTTAGAGAAGTTTTAGGTTCACAGCAAAACTGAAAGGTACATAGATGGCTGGGTGCAGTGGCTCACACCTGTAATCCCAGCACTTTGGGAGGCGGAGGCAGGCACATCACTTGAGTCCAGGAGTTCGAGACCGGCTTGGCCAACATGGCAAAACTCCCTCTCTACTAAAAATACAAAAATTAGGTGGGCGATAGTGGCATGTGCTTGTAATCCCAGCTACTCGGGAGGCTGAGGCAGGAGAATTGCTTAAACCCAGGGAGGGGGAGGTTACAGTGAGCCGAGATTGCACCACTGCACCCCAGCCTGGGTGACACAGTGAAACTCCCTCTCCAGAAAAAAAGAAGATACAGAGATTTCCCATATACCCACTACCCCATTCAGGAACAGCCTCCCCTACTACCAACATCCCCCATTAGAGTGGTACGTTTGTTACAAGCAATGAACTTATACTGACATATCATTATCACCCAAATATTATTAAACAATCTCTCTTTTTCTTACTTTTCTTGTGGTTATTAGAAAATTTAAGATTACACATATGTGGCTGGTATTATCTTTCTCTTGGACAATGTTGCTCTAAAATCAACCTGCCTGGGTGTTAAATCCTCCACAAACCTGAGGTGTGACCTTAAACAGTTAACATCACCATGTCTCAGTTTCCTTATCTGCACAATGGGCTTAAAGACAATACTTTAAAGCAGCGGTCCCCAACCTTTTTGGCACCAGGGATCACGTTTCTTGGAAGACAATTTTTCCTCAGAATGGGGATGGGGGGATGGTTTCGGGATGAAATTGTTCCATCTCAGATTCTCATAAGGAGTACCCAACCTAGATCCCTCACATGCGCAGTTCACAATAGGGTTCCTGTTCCCGCGCCTATGAGAATCTAATGCCACCACTGATCTGAGATGGGGCAGAGCTCAGTTGGTAATGCTCCTGCGCCATGCTCACCTCCTGCTGTGTGGCCCACTTCCCTTCTGTGGCCCAGTGGTTGGGGACTCCTGCTTTAAAGGGTTAAGAGCATTTCTTAGACATACCGATGTTGGCAAGTGCCAGTGTTCAGTAATAATAGCAAGGATACCAGCAAAATGATCAAAGAGTGAGCCTATACAGAGACAGAACATAACTGGAAGTGGGGTATAGTTGAAAAATGGAAGAATCACTAGAGTGGTTTATTTAAACAAACACAAACAAAAACAATACAAAGCAAGCAGGTAGCTAGTTAATGTTTAAAGTTACATTTTCCAGGGTCATAAAAGCATCATTCCTATATCAGTTGTTACAGAGGAAATCTGGAGGAAATAGTACCAGATTTCAGGTATGCTGACCATTGACTGAAAATAAAAATAAATACATCTACAAAGCAGGGACAATAATACATCTGTGGCTGTTAACTGGAGTCTTAGGCTTTCATCCCCCAGCCTTGTTGAGGATGCAGAAACTGAGTTAAGCCAACATCAGAGGCAGAGCACCGAGCAACAAAATCTGATTTTAAACAGATTGCTGCCAGTGATTTTCTCAAACCATAAGTAAAACACAGAATCTATACTTTGCCCATTTTTTGTTTTGAGGCAAAAAATTTTAATTTTATACCCATAAGGTTGTGAGAATTAAATAAAATATCACATCTATTATATTTACATGCATTAATAGTAGCTTTTATTATTAAAATGTTAATTGGGAATATTATTATGGGAAAGTCATGAGGATAAAAAAGTTATAGTTTAGATTCACCATGTTTAAAATAATAATAATACGGCTGGGCGTATTTGGGAAGGCCCAGGTGGGTGGATCACGAGGTCAGGAAATCGAGACCAGCCTGGCCAAAAAAGATGAAACTCCGTCTGTACTAAAAATACAAAAAATTAGCTGGGCATGGTGGCGCGCACCTGTAGTCCCAGCCACTTGGGAAGCTGAGACAGGAGAATCTCTTGAACCTAGGAGGCGAAAGTTGCAGTGACCCAAGATCTGGCCACTGTACTCCAGCCTGGCAACAGAGTGAGACTCTGTCTTAAAATAAAAATAATAATAATAATAATTGTGAATTACATCAAAATTGGAATTATTAAAATATAATCAGATTCAGAGAGATTAATTTTTTCTTAGAGTCAGGGTCCCATTCTGTCACCCAGGCTGGAGTGCAGTGGCATGCTTATGGCTCACTGCAGCCTTGAACTCCTGGGCTCAAGTGATTCTCACATCTCAGTCTCCTGAGTAGCTGGGACTACAGACATGTGCCATCACTCCTAAGTTTTTCTACTTTTAATAGAGACAGGGTCTCACTTTGTTGGCCAGGCTGGTCTCGAACTCCTGGCCTGAAGTGATCCTTCTGTCTTAGCCTCCCAAAGTGCTGGAATTCCAGGAGTAAGCCACCACACCCAACCTCAGAAAGAGTAATTTTAAGAAAAAAATTAATGTAGAAATCACTGTTGATTTAAAATATGGAGCATTTCAAGATTGGAGAGTCATTAACTAATTTGGAACTACTTAATACTTTTTACATTTGCTAGTAGCAGTGATAGCAGAAAATACATTTCCAGGTGGTAGAATTTAAAATTAATGTAAATCTAAAGAGCTCAGATATGAATGGAGAGGAAGAAAATGAGTGATTTTCTTATGGATAAAATGTGACTATCATTAAAAAATAGAGTGGGTGAATGAATAATAAATTAACTAGAATATTGAGATAAGGAAAAGTAATATTGAGACTTGTTAGGAAAATAATTAACACTGTTAACTGTCAGTGTAGAATAACTTCACTTCAGGAGTGGCTAATAGGCCTACAGAGAGGGTCTCATCCCTGAGAACCCTCCCCAGTACACAGGGGAAAGCTCAGGCAGAACCTGATCCCTTAGGCAGAACTGATTGGTTCAGAGAAGGACATGTGGCCTAAGTGAGGCCAATAAGATTCTATCTCAGGATTTTGGAATTTGGAGCTGAGCAATACAGAAACTAGGAGTCAGAGTCATATGAATGGCAGTGTTCTTGAGAGAAGGTCTATGGATCTAGAATTTATTGTTGAGGATCTTGAACTCACCTTGACTCCTGGTTCAACAACAGGCATAACTGTGTCTGGTACTGTGCTCTTTCTAATACTGCTCTCCTGCTTCCTCTCCCCAACTCCCTTTAGGCTCAAGCTAGCATGTTTAAGTTTCTGTTATTTAAAACCATAAATAATATTTCAAAACAAGTCACTTGAGGTAATATTTGTACAGTATCAAGAAAAAAATTACTGCTTTGATGTTTTCAATAAAATTCTACATACTAAATGTAAATTTTCTATAAAATTTATGTAAGTATGAATGATGAAGCTCTGAAAATTCCAGGAGAGATATATGCAGATATCAGGGAAGTAATAATAGCTATCAATAAAGGGGAAGATCATGATTTTTCCATTTGGTTTTATGGATTACGTGATTCTTATGTTTCTCATTTTGCAAACGGAAGATTGATGGAAACTGCCAAAATCTAGCCCAGGCCTATAGGTCGTTGTTTGAGAACTATTAAACCATAGAGGCTCTGAAATACAGAACATATTTATCTTTTTGTCTTTTGGCTATTCAGTAAACTCATTTTTACAAATGAGAATTGAGGTCAGGGGAAATTGATTGCCTCAAGGTCAGGAGGGTAATTTTAGGCAAGGCTGCTTCTAGAACACTGTCTAATGCTCTTTGGAAATAAACACATTGCTAAAGAAATGTCTCCTGAAGATTAGAAGCATAATGAATAAAACAAGGTAGCCTAGTCATTACAGATAGCTTATTGGTAATCAAAGCTTGCCTTGTTGGGTTGTAAATGTTTAGATTGTAACTGTCTAAACATTTCATTAATATTTTTTGAAGCATGGGAGATATTAATTTATTCACTTATGAGTCACTGTGGATGTAAGAAAATGAATAAATGAAATTACCTCATAATGTTAAATACTACAACATAACAATTTGATGTTCTTTTTTAAGATTTCAAAGTGAATGTTGATTAGGCAGCAATATAGTATGCTAAAATTTTCATCTCAGAAATAGTTTCATTAGTCTAGAATTTGTGGGTTGGGACATTGTAATTATTATTCCATAAGTAAGAAGATACTATCTCTAATGCACATGATTTTGGATATAAAAGAGAAGCATACATTTTATTGTTCCTCTTAAAACTGTGCATGGGACATCTATGGAAGGTCTGTTCCACCCTTCGACTGTGGGAAAATTTCTACTCTATATTCTTCTCTATAAATGATAATGAAATTAAATGAATGTAGATATTCTGCCACCCTGCAATCTTTACTAACTTTGAAATTTTCATTTTGTTTACTAAATAAAGAAAACTAATATATTAACCTGTGTCAAAGAAAAGTAGAATCAGTTTTTTATAATGAGTACATATTATTATTATTATTATTTTGTATTTTTGAGACGGAGTTTCGCTTTTGTTGCCCAGGCTGTAGTGCAATGGCGCAATCTTGGCTCACTGCAACCTCTCCCTCCTGGGTTCAAGCTATTCTCCTGCCTCAGCCTCCCGAGTAGCTGGGATTACAGGTGCCTGCCACCATGCCCAGCTAATTTTTTGTATTTTTAGTAGAGACGGGGTCCACCACGTTGGCCAGGCTGGTCTCAAATTCCTGACCTCAGGTGATCCACCCACCTCAGACTCCCAAAGTGCTGGGATTACAGGTGTGAGCCACCGCACCCAGCTGAGTACGTTATTTTTATAAATGAGAGAAAATGCATTTTACTGTTAGAATAAGTGGAATCAAGTCATGATAATGTTTTTCACTCCTATTGGTAACTTTTCAACCCTATATTTAGGTTAAGCTTGCTATATCATATTTATTTATTTATTTTATTTTGTTTTGTTTTGTTTTGTTTGCTGTATCATATATAGATATGTTTTGTTTTCAAAACGAAAACAAAAAAATGCCTTTTTTTCTCATTGTAAAAGTAATACAGAGATTTCCAGTTCCAAGACAGTTGCAGTTGCACGTCTCCCTATTCTTCTGCTAAGTATAGCTAAAAACCCTAGACGGTATATGTAAAATAAATATAAGGGGACTCTGGAAGGTAGAAATAAGGCAGATTGGCTATTTACCTTAAAAGACATGCTAGCAAATTCCTTGGGATTTCTTTTTGTTTCATATATCCCAGACTACATACTGGCAATACAGGCAACCTAGAAATGCCAGGGGGTTCATGTAATGCCCCCCCCATCCCTACCCCAAGCCTGCTGTCTCTAGACAAAGGACCAGGAAAGGAACAGCCTGGTAAGGCAGAAAACATTTAGTTAATAACCACATGTGCAGAAAAGTTACCATGGGAGGCCTGAGCCTGCTATCCTTAGAAATTCTTGCTTGCAATATTGGTCTTTGGCTGGCATCTGGGAATATCCTACAGTTCCTACACAGATATGAAACTTTCCCCAAATGATAAGAATGGCTCACTGAGACTAGACCGTTGCCAAACAATGTAGCTTCTGCTGCACAGCTGCTTTCCTTCTGAGAGTCTGCAGTTTTGATAGGTGCAAGGCAGTGGGTATCTACATGATTGACATAGTTTGTCTGTGTCCCCATCCAAATCTTATCTTGAACTGTAATTCCCATAATTCCCACATATCAAGGGAGGGTCCTGGTAGGAGGTGATTGGATCATCGGAGTGGTTTCCCCCATGCTGTTCTCGTGATAGTGAGTGAGTTCTCATGAGATCTGATGATTTTCTAAGTGTCTGAATTTCTCCTGCTTGCACATACTCTCCTGCTGCCATGTAAAGAAAGTCTTTGCTTGCCCTTCACCTTCCGCCATGATTGTAAGTTTCCTGAGGCCAAACCAGACATGTGGAACTGTGAGTCAATTACACCTCTTTCCTTTATAAACTACCCAGTCTTGGGCAGTTCTTTATAGCAGCAGTGAAAGGGACTAATACCATAATCAACTGTTCCCAAAACCTAGGGCACTGATTCTCTAATAATATTCCTTTGTAGACACAATTCATGCCTGTTGTCACAGTTCCCCGTTAACAAAATTAAGTGTGCTCTGTATAATTTCCCTGGGAGAGAATCCTTAGAATCTTGTGCCTGGTTTCCTCCAGACTTCATTCCATGAGGCTATTCCTTTTGCTCATTTTATCTGTGACAGGAACTATACACTGAGTCCTGTGAGTCCTCCTAGTGAAATGCTGAACCTGGGAGTGTTCTTGGAGACCTCTGACATACTGCCATACTCCAACCAAATATCACAGAAAAAGGAGTGTTCCCACCCCCACCAATCAGTAGTAGCTGACTGGGAAGCCTAGACTTTCACCCTTGATGGACTATAGGGTCCCCTAAACCCCCACCAGGCTGGTTTCAGAGAAGGCTGAGTGGGAAGCCCAACTTTCACCATCTTCCAGTGGTAATGAGTCCCCCAAACAGCCTCCGGAGTGTCATTGGAGGCCACATGAGGATGTAACAGTGAAACAGCGAAAGAACTAACATAACTAATCCATTTTTTTAGGGGCCTTTACTCATTCCTGCATGTAGGCTAGGATAATTTTAGAACACTGAGATAATATGCAAAAACAGCAATCATGTAGTTTTAAAAATGAACTCTAGGATTAAAGGAGAAGTATGTAAACAGCTAACTATAATTTGTTATAGGTTTTATAGGAACATTTTCACATGACAAAGACAAAGAAGTTCCCAACCACTTTGGACCCTCACTGGTGCCCAGATATCTGTGGTTATTGGTCATCTCTTGATCTCAACTCCCTCCTCGTCCCCTTACCCATAATACAAAAAGAGCCTAAAATTTGTCTTGACTTAAGATGGTACTTTAGAATGATGGTCCACCATCTTCTCAGTTAGCTGGCTATCTGAATAAATCTGCTTTTCCTTCCACCAACCATCATTTTTCATGTCTGGCTTTCAAGCAGTGAGCAGCTGAACCTAGGTTCAGTTACATGGGACAGTAATGAGGCATCCCTCTCCCTCCCAACCAGGGTGGTATCAGTGGAGGCCTAGTGGGGAGCCTGAACTCCCAACCCTGCCCAGCAGTAATGAGATACCTTCCCCACCAACCTAGGTTGTCAAAGGAGGCCTGATGGAGAGCTTTGACTCTCTCCCCAGTCAGAGAGGTTGGAGGTGGCATCTCCCTTCTCCTAACAATTCAGTGTCAGAGGAGGCCTGCTGAAACAGAAAATTTAAATAAGATTCAGCACCAAGATAATACAGATGTTGGAATGATGTTATCCTAGCCTACATGATAAGGATTTTAAAGCAGTCATCATAAAAATGCTTCAATGAACAACTAAGAACATGCTCAAAATGAATAAAAAGTGTTAGCAAAGGAATAGAAGGTATAAAGAAAAATAGATGGAGATTTTAGAACTGAAAAATACAACATCGGGTATAAAGAAAAATAGATGGAGATTTTAGAACTGAAAAATACAATATCAAAAAAAAAAAATCAGTGGATGGAAGAATGGAGGGGACAGAAGAAAGAATGAGCCTGAAGATAGAACAAGAGACGTTATCTAATCTGAACAGTGGAGAAAAAAATGGACTGAAAAAAAATGAACTGAGGTTCAGGGACCTGTAGACTATAGCAAAATATCTAACATTTGCACTGTCAGAGCCCTGGAAGGAGAGGAGAAAGAGGGTAGACCTCAAAAAGTGTTTAAAGAATTCATGTTTGAAAATTGCCCAAATTTGGCTAAAGACATAAGCTTACAGGTTAAAGAAGCTGAGTGAACCCCAAACAAGATAAACACAAATAAATCCCCACCATGACACATCATTAGTAAAACCTTTGAAAACTAAAGACAAAAGCCAAAAATATTGAAAGCAGCAAAAGGGAAACAATGGCTTATGAGTAGAGTAGAAAACAATTAGAAAGTCACAGGATTTCTCATCTAAGACATTGGAGGCTAGAAGAAAGAAGCACATTTTTCAAGTGCCAAAAGAAAAGAACAGCCAGCCCAGAATTCTGTATGCAGTGAAAATATGCTTCAGGAATAAAGCGGAAATCAAGACATTCTCAAATGAAGGAAGACTAAGGCTTTTGTTGCTAGCAGACCTACTGTGATGGTTAATTTTAGATGTCAATCTGACTTGATTAAGGAATACCTAGAAACCTGGTAAAGCATTAGTTTTGGGTGTGTCTGTGAAGATGCTTCCAGCAAAGATTAGTGTGTGGGTCTGAGTGGACTAGCTGGGGGAGATCCACCCGCAATGTTGGCAGGCACCATCCAATCTGCTAGGGGTTCAGAAAGAACAAAAACAGAGAAAAAGTGAATGTGTCGCTCTATCTGCCGGAACTGGGATGCACTTTTTCCTTTCTTGTCCTAGGAAAACAACTCCAGGCTCCCCAGCCTTTGAACTCTAGGACTTACACCAGAGTCACCCTCCCTCCCCAACCAACTGGGTTCTCAGACCTTGTCCTTGGACTAGGAGTTACATCACTGACTTCCCTGGTTCTGCAGCCTTGGAGCTTAGACTCCACCACACTTAGACCCCAGAGCCTCCAGTTTGCAGACAACCTGTCGAGGGATTTCTCAGCCTCCACAATTGTGTGAGCCAATCCCTCTAATAAATCCCCTTACACTTCACTTGAACTAGTAACGTTATCGCTAATTGACTGTTTTAAGTTATGTAAATATAATGTAATACCTAGAGCAACCACTACAAAATTTACACAGAGATAAACTAAAAAAAATTATACAAAGAGATACACTCAAAAACATTGCAGACAAATCAAAATGGAATTCTAAAATAATATTCAAGAAATCAATAAAAAAACAAGAAAAAAATAGAAAAACTAAAATAGAAGCAACAAACAGAAAACAAAATATGGGTTGGAAGACTTAAGTCTCAACAGACTACGAATTACCTTATAAACAAATAGTCTACTTTATTTCTAAAAGGCAAAACTCAGAAACAACTAGAATGCCCAATAAGTGAATGGCTAGACAAACTGTCGTACATCCACACAGGGAATCCTACTCAGCCATAAAAAGAAATGAACTATTGATACACAAAATAGCTTGACTGGATCTCAAGGGTCTTATGATGAATGAAGAGGCTGATCTCAAAACACTTACACTGTATGATTCCATTTACATAACATTCTGGAAATGACACAATTATAGAGGTGGAAAACAGATTAGTGGCCAGTGATTAGGAGTGGTCCGAGGAATGTGGATGGATGTGAGTACAAAGAGGTAACACAAGTGCTATGTTTGTGGTGATGGAATAGTTCTTTGTGTTGATCATAGTGGTAATTACATGAATCTGCATGTGATAAAATGGCATAAAGCTATATGTACACTCATTGCATCAATGTCAATTTCCTGGTTGTGATGTACTATAGTTATGTAACATGTAATTCACTGGGAAAAACTGAGTGAAGGGTACAAATGACTTTTCTTTTTGCAGAAGTTTATAATAATTAAAAATTATAATTATAAAGTAATGTAAGTATTTATAATTATAAATTATCATTTATAATTATAAAATATTTATAATTATTTTTAAATAATCGCATTTTTAAATAATTGTAGATTTTAAATATTTGTAGGTTTAGATAATTGTAGATTCCCAGGAGAATCTACAATTATCTAAAAATAGAGTTTAAAAAGTCTCATAAAAGGCATGGTGGCTTACGCCTGTAACTCCCAGCACTTTGAGAGGCCAAGATGGGTGAACTGTTTGAGTTCAAGAGTTCGAGACCAGCATGGGCAACATGGCAAAACTCTGCCCTAGAAAACACATACACACACAAAATTAGCTGGATGTGTTGGCGCGTACCTGTAGTTTAAGCTACTCAAAATGCTGATGTGGATCACCTGAGCCCAGCACGTCAAGGCTACAGTGAGCCATGATGGTGCTGCTGCACTCCAGCCTGAGTAATGGAGCAAGATCAAAAAAAAAAATAATAACATAAACTATACATATGTGTGTATGTGTGTGTATAGTCTAGAAAAGCAATGATAGGCACTACAAAAAGTTACCAGAGTTATGAATATATCTGTGTTATTTGAATATTTTTAAAAGAATGCCTTTATGAACTTCTCATATAAAAAAGAAATAAAAGTAATGTAAAATCATTGTAAAAAATTCAGATGTACATAAAAATATAAACAAGATGAAAATCGCCTGTTCTATGATGCGACAGATAATTTCATTAATTCACCTAACAAATATTTACTGAATACGTCCTATAGAGCTATGATCTATCACGATTTTAGTGTGCATTTCAGAACTTTCCTGTACCTCCAGAGTTATATACAAATTGTAATCATTCATTGATACGTATTGTTACAAGCGTAATATGTACAGCTGGCCCTCTGGATCCACAGGTTCCAAAACTACGTATTCAACCAACCTCGGATTTAAAGTATTAGGGGAAAAACCCAAAGACAATAAAACAACAATAAAAAATAATGGAAGTAAAAGCAATACAGTATACCAACTATTTACATAGGATTTCCATTGTATTAGATATTATAAGTAATTGAGAGATGATTTAAAGTGTATGACAGGATGTGTATAGGTTATGTGCAAATACAATGCTATTTTATATCAGGGACTGGAGCATCCTTAGATTTTGTTATTTATTGGGGGCCCTAGAACCAATCCCCTACCAATACCAAAGGACAACTGTTACATAATAAGCTCTTATTACTTTACATTCATTATTCATTCATTCAGCATATATTTATTGAGCATCTACATTAGCCAATATCATGCTAGTTTCTGAGAATGGAAAGGTGAATAAATTGTCTGTCTCTTAACAAAATTTACTGATGTGGTTTGTCTTTGTGTCCCCACTCAAATCTCATCTCAAATTATAATCCCCACGCGTTGAGGGAGGGGCTTGGTGGGAGGTGATTGGATCATGGGGGTAGTTTTCTCCATGCTGTTCTCATGATAGTGAGGAGCTTTCATGAGATCTGATGGTTTAAAAGTGGCAAGTTCCCCTGCGTGCATGCTCGCATTCTCTCCTGCTGCCGTGTGAGACATGCCTTGCTTCCCTTTCACCTTCTTCCATGATTGTAAGTTTCCTGAGGCCTCCCTAGCCCTGTAGAACTGTAAGTCAATTAAACCTCTTTTATTTAGAAATTACTCAGTCTCAGGTAGCATCTTTATAGCAGTGTGAAAACTAATATGCTTATAATATAGTGGGATAGAATGTCACTAAAGAAATAATATTTCCAAGAAGTATACAATTATAGATTATGTCAAGTTCAGACAACTGTAAACAATGTTCTGAATATCCATCTGTGAAAGGGTGATGGCTATGATGGCAAGATACCATGGCATGTTTATTATTAATGGGAATGGGCTAGTAGAAAGAGGTTAAAAATACAAGAGCAAGAGAAGGGAATCCTGGATTTATAGAAAGCTTCCTTAGATGGAAGAAGCCAGAGACCAAGTAAAAGGGTTGGCTTCAAATAGAAGGGAACTGCCTCAACTGAAATAAGCAAGAGTGAGGATGACTGAAAATATACCTTAGTTTGTAGATTTAGAGGTTTGAAGAATTGCCAAAATATGGGACAATGTCATCTGCCTAGAGCAAAGGAGTATATTGGAAGTTCTGAGGTTTGAAGAGAATGGAGTTTTTAAATAGTAGTTTGGGGAAAGCATGCTGAATAGAGAAAGGCAGTAACTGGGCATGCTTCATTAAGAACCTGTATTCTGTCATGTGGGACAGACTCTAAATATTTTCAGCTCTCTTATTGCAGGCAAGATAAAGGCAAAGGAGTAGTTATTAGAAGAGACAAACTTCTAGAGGGAACTAAATTTTTGAAGAGGATTGTCTTCCAACTGGGAAGAGAGAGAAAGCTTTTTGAGGGGAGTAGATCTGAGCTGGGCAAGAGAACATACTTGCTAGAGAAAGAAAATGGCCAGAGAGAGAAAAGGGGAGAAAAAAGTCTGGGGGAGATGGAGATAAAAGCAGAGTAGTGGTGGATTTCTGGCGTAGGTGCAGGAATGTCCTTTTATCTTCCAAAGTAAATGTAGTCATAGTAATATTAACAGTTTATCATCTGATGTTATGAAATTGTTTCCATATATTATTTAGACTCTCAGACCTGACAATCTATGGAGGAATTCCCAGGCGTCTTTAGCTGCTACAGAGATGCATGAATGAAGGACAAGTGTATTATCCTCCACACATTAGAAGAGAGGCTCCAGGGAGCAACAGGAGGCAAAAGTTCTTCTTTTCTTTTCTTTTTTTTGAGATAGTCTTGTTCTATCACCCAGGATGGAGTGCAGTGGCATGATCTTGGCTCACTGCAACCTCCACCTCCCAGGCTCAAGTGATTCTCATGCCTCAGCCTCCCGAGTAGCTAGGGTTACAGACACATGCCACCACACCTAGCTAATTTTTTTTATTTTTAGTAGAGACGGGGTTTCACCATGTTGGCCAGGCTGGTCTTGAACTCCTGACCTCTAGTGATCTGCCCATCTTGGCCTCCCAAAGTGCTGGGATTACAGGCATGAGCCACTGTGCCCGGCCAACATTTATCATTTGTGTTGAGACTATTCCAACCTTTCTCCTCTATTTTGAAATATAAAATAAATTATTGATTACTATAGTCACCCTATTGTGCTGTGGAACGCTACAAGTTATTCCTTCTGTCTAACCATATTTTCGCTCCTTTTAACTTCTCTTCATCTCCCTCTCCCTCCTTATCCTTCCCAGCCTCTGGTAACCATAATTTTACTCTCTTGTCTCCATGGAGTCAACTTTTTTTAGCTCCCACATATGAGCACCAAACTTCAATGTAAGACCCAAAACTATGCAGCTATTCCAAGAAAACGATTTGAGAAAATGCTTGAAAATGTTGGTCTGGGCAATGATTTTTTTTTTTTTTTTTTTAATTAAGACCTTCTGAAGAAAAGGGCATACTTTTCACTGAAAAAGTTTGAGTTTTTTAAATGAGCAGATACTCATGCATTACTAGTGCAGCCAAAAATTATCAAAAGTAGGGAAGAATGCAAAATAGCGTGTGCCTCTTAACTAAAGAACTGTTAAGATACAAAACTTGGCTCTTTGCTGCCTTTCCCTCACTGCCAAGAGGGAAATATGAATTAGTTACATTGCTGTCGTGCTCACTGGGAGTTCGCTGTATGGACCGGATGGGGACTGCTCCGAATTTCCATTCAAGTCTGACATTCTTTTGTCAGCGTTTGTGTAACCGGCTTTCCTTGCATTCAGAGGAAAGATAGCATGGAAGTATGGATGGGAAGGTTGAGACGATTCGATACTGTATGGTAACCTCGATCGCAGCTCTCCTGTGAGACTTGCTTCCTGGATTCTGAATCACTTAAGCTTGCCCCTTCTCTTTCCTGACCCTCTTCCGTTTCCCCTTAGATTGGAGATTCTCCTCAGATTCTAAGTCTCTGAAATTATTAGTGTTGTCAGCCCCTGGGCCCATGGAGCGGTCTCAAGTCTTCAGTTCTCAAAGATCACCTTTTAAGCTTCATTCGGAACATGATACAGCCACACGAGTCCTAGCCCTGAATCTCACGAAGACCTCAGTACACCTGGGAAAGGCAGCACACCCAGTTCCGACACTACTAGAGACGTCACACGCCTCAGCACCCATCCGCTCCGAGCCCAAAACGAGCGCACGCGCAGAACGAGAGAGCGGCCACCCAGGGATCGGGGCTATCTGTACAGCGGTTACAGTCTCGGAAAGGCCTGGCTTCTTCGTGGCTTTGTGGAGATCCCTTACAGCGGCCATTCGATTAGCACCCGAAAAGATTCAAAGAAAGCAGCTGTTCCGTCCCCAACATATTTCCGTTCCAAACCACCCACTTCCGGTTTTTCAGCCGGTTCCGGTCCCGCCCTTCACTTCCGGTCGCTTTCGGGCTCTCAGCGGCCGGTTTCTGCGTCCGCTGCCGCTGGTTCCACCGCACTCCAGGTGAGGGGTTGCGGGGCACCTTGGCGCGCTGCCCCTGGAGACGCTGTTGGGGCTCGGGGACAGTGGGTTTGCCGCCCGCGCGGCGTGGCTTGCACTGCGGCGGGCTGGGGATAGCGTCTGTCCTAGTCTGACGCCCAGGCCCCTAGCCCCGGCCCGCTTAGTCGCGGGGGCCGCTGTCCTCCCATCCAGCAGTCTAGCCTATTTGGAGGGCTTTCTGTTTCCCAGTGGGTTTTGCGTCCCTAAACTTCATTCCTCCGTCTTCTCAGGCTTGTCCATCCCTCCCCTCACCCTCCTTGTTGAAGGCAATCCGGCCTTTTTGGTTCTGGAGCCTCCACCTGCCTCCTGATGCTACCCTAAATCAGTCAGTTAGCACAGCCCCCGACCCTGCACCACCTCGCAGTTGTCGCTGGTGTGCGGTTCTCGCCGGGAGTTCTTAGTGCTTCACGGTTATCTTTTGCTGGGGTTGTTGAAAGTTAACCTCCCATTAATTCCCAAAGTGTTACTTTTACTGCTATACTTTAAAATTTCTTCATTTGCCACTTTTTAGGTTTGTGGTCCTGGGCAAGTTTAATTTCTTTTCAGGTTTCTCATTTGTATAATGAGGACAACAGCTGTTGGTTCAGGATTGTGAAGATTCAATGAGATAATTAAATTGTTTAGCATGTTTTTATTACATCATGAACACCATTTGTATTGCGTTTTACAGTTTACAAAGTGCTGTCACAGGTGTTACTTCATACCTTAACACTACTTCTGTCCAGTGAATATTAGTAGCCTCATCTTGTTGAGAAGACTGAGGCCGAGAGGTAGATTGACTAGGCAAAGTCAACACAGTATGTTAGGCAGAACTCCAACCTAAACAGCAATTCTTGACCCTAGGTTGACCATATCGAAGTGTATTCTTTGCTTGCTTGTTTGGGTTTGCCAACTTCACTCCTCCCCACACCCCAAATCATGTTTCAGCTTTTAAATCTGATGGGATCTGAAATGATACAAAATACTAAGAAAGAAGGTTAAATGTGAAAGCAAAATAGCTCATGCATTTATATCACACTTTTTCATTGGTGTGAATGGTCTTAATGATGAAATAAGGTTCAGTAACTTTTAAACAAGTCTTAAAGACATATGCATTTACAATTTTTATGGTGTTTGTTTTGCTTGGCCCTTTAAGGCATTTGCCAACTTGGAATTTCCACTTGTGGGATAGGTGCTTCGTAACGTTTTTTGTGCTGCTTTATTAACCATATAGAGCCCACGCCCTCTGGCACATTTTTTTTTTTTTTTTTTTTAACGCTGAAAACATTGAAGAGCCTGTAGTACTGACTCAAATTTGAGCATTCATCAGAGGTGAGGAGGACTGACCTTGTTAAAACACAGATTCCTAGGTCCCTTCTCTCCACCCCAATTACCTTTCCACCAAATTACCAAGTGAGGTCAATGCTGTTGGTTGGCCCAGGGACCACGCTTTGAAAACCACTAGTCTAGAAGAGCAATGACTTGTCCAGTGTCACCTGGAACTCATGATCTCACTCCAAACTCTGCACTACTACTCATCACAATATATGCGATATTAGTGCTGGTTGCCTTTCTAGCTCTTGTGGGATTCCCTTTTATTCTTATGTCTTATAGAAAATATTTAAACTGTATTTCAGTTTAACTCAAAAGGTCCACTTTTAATTGAAGAATATAACATTTGTTGTAGTGCTGTCTTAAACGGAACACGTTACCCTAAATTAACACACTTGCTTTACATTTTCAGTAGAACACGTTGTAAACATAGGAGTAAATATACATTTATAGTTCATATTTGTATTCATATATGAGTAAATATAAATATGAATTTATGGCTCTCTCTTCTAATTGGCCTCTTAGTAGGAGACACTGTTTTCAAATTATTTTTGGAAGTGGAGATTAAAAATTTGCCCTCTTTCTTGCAGTTGGTCCTAATAGTTGCATGAAGAGTGCAATCAAATGTTTCATCAAATAAGTGAAAGCATTGGAAATACCAATACCTTGAGATTAGAAAATCTAGTTCTCTGGACTGTGGGAGGAATGAGTTTTATGAAAAGTAGAAAGCTTTATGTAGGAAGAGACATATGTTTGGTTATTTACATGAGTGGCAGCCACTATATAATCTTTGTGTGCTTAGATCTGTACCTGTGGGTTTTGTATTTACTGATTGATATGGTTTGGCTGTGTCCCTACCAAAATCTCAACTTGAATTGTATCTCCCAGAATTCCCACTTGTTGTGGGAGGGACCCAGTGGTAGGTAATTGAATCATGGGGGCCAATTTTTCCCATGCTATTCTTGTGATAGTGAATAAGTCTCATGAAATCTGATGGATTTATCAGGGGTTTCCGCTTTTGCGTCTTCCTCATTCTCTCTTGCCACTGCCATGTAAGAAGTGCTTTTTACCTTCTGCCATGATTCTGAGGCCTCCCTAGCCATTGTGGAACTGTAAGTAGCTGGGATTACAGGCGCCCACCACCACGCCTGGCTAATTTTTTTTTTGTATTTTTAGTAGAGATGGGGGTTTCACCACGTTGGCCAGGCTGGTCTTGAACTCCTGACCTCAGGTGTTCCACCTGCCTCAGCCTCCCAAAGTTCTGGGATTACAGGCATGAGCCACTGTGGCCAGCCTCGGGTATGTCTTAGCAGCATGAAAGCAGACTAATACGGTAAATTGGTACCAGTAGAGTGGGGCATTGCTGAAAAGATACCCGAAAATGTGGAAGCAACTTTGGAACTGGGTAACAGGCAGAGGTTGGAACAGTTTGGAGGGCTCAGAAGAAGACAGGAAAATGGGAAAGTTTGGAACTTCCTAGAGACTTGTTGAATGGCTTTGCCCAAAATTCTGATAGCTATATGAACCATAAGGTCCAGGCTGAGGTGGTCTCAGATGGAAATGAGGAACTTGTTGGGAACTGGAGTAAAAGTGACTCTTGTTATGTATTAGCAAAGATACTGGCGACATTTTGCCCCTGCCCTAGAGATTTGTCGAACTTTGAACTTCAGAAAGATGATTTGGGGTATCTGGCAGAAGAAATTTCTAAGCAGCAAAGCACTCAAGAGGTGATTTGGGTACTGTTAAAGTCACTCAGTTTTATAAGGGAAGCAGAGCATAGAAGTTTGGAAAATTAGCAGCCTGACTATGCAGTAGAAAAGAAAAACCCATTTTCTGGGGAGAAATTCAAGCTGGCTGCAGAAATCTGCATAAGTAGCAAGGAGCCTAATGTTAATCCCCTAGACCATGGGGAAAATGTCTCCAGGCTATGTCAAAGACCTTCATGGCAGCCCCTCCCATCACAGGCCCAGAGGCCCAGAAAGGAAAAAAGGGCCCGGCCCAGAGTCCCTGTGCTGTGTGCAGCCTAGGGACCTGGTGCCCTGTATCCCAACCACTCCAGCCATGACCGAAAGGGGCCAACGTACAGCTTGGGCTGTGGCTTCAGAGGGTGGAAGCCTCAAGCCTTGGTAGGTTCCATATGGTGTTGAGCCTGTGGGTACACAGAAGTCAATAATTGAGGTTTGGGAACCTGTGCCTGGATTTCAGAAGATATGTGGAAACTCTTGGATGCCCTGGCAAAAGTTTGCTGCAGGGATGGAGCCCTCATGGGGAACCTCTGCTAGGGCAGTGTGGAAGGGAATTGTGGGGTCAGAGCCCCCATACAGAGTCCCTGCTGGGGCACTGCCTAGTGGAGCTGAGAGAAGAGGGCCACCACCCTCCAGACCCCAGAATGGCAGATCTGACGAGAGCTTGTACTGTGCGCCTGGAAAATCCACAGACACTCAATGCCAGCCCGTGAAAGCAGCTGGGAGGGAGGGTGTACCTTGCAAAGCCACAGGGGCGGAGCTGTCCAAGACCATAGGAACCCACCTCTTGCATCAGCGTGACTTGGATGTGAGATCTGGAGTCAAAGGAGATCATTTCGAAGCTTTAACATTTGACTGCCCCACTGGATTTCGGACTTGCATGGGCCCTGTAACCCCTTTGTTTTGGCCAATTTCTTCCATTTGGAATGGCTATATTTACCCAATACCTGTACCCCCATCGTACCTAGGAAGTAAATAGCTTTCTTTTGATTTTACAGGCTCATAGGCAGAAAGGACTTGCCTTATCTGAGATGAGACTTTGGACTGTGGACTTTTGAATTAATGCTGAAATGAATTAAGACTTTGGGGGACTGTTGGGAAGGCATGATTGGTTTTGAAATGTGAGGACATGAGATTTGGAGGGGTCAGGGGCAGAATGGTATGGTTTGGCTGTGTGCCCACCAAAATCTCAACTTGAATTGTATCTCCCGTAATTCCTATGTGTTATGAGAGGGACCCAGGGGAAGGTAATTGAATCTTGGGGGTGGTCTTTCCCATGCTATTCTCATGACAGTGAGTAAGTCTCATGAGATCTGATGGGTTTATCAGGGGTTTCCGCTTTTGCTTCCTCCTCATTCTGTCTTGCCACTGCCATGTGAGAAGTGCTTTTTGCCTTCCACCATGATTCTGAGGCCTCCCCAGCCGTTCTGGAACTGTAAAGTCCAATTAAACCTCTTTGTCTTCCCAGTCTTGGGTATGTCTTTATTGGCAGTGTGAAAACAGACTAATACACTGATCCTTGATGCCTTAACTCTTGTACATTCAACTGAAGAGATACAATTGTGGGGGAGAAGAAACATAAGATTTAGTCAGAAGACCTGTGCTGTAACTAGCTACGTGTCTATGTACAGATTATATAGCCTCTCAAAACTCCTGTTTCCCTAATTGTAAAAGAGGGAAAACTTACCAAATTACTTTCTCTAATGAGATTGTGTAAAAACTTCAATTCATAGAATATGAAACAAAGAATGGCTATTTACTATTTATTTAGCACAGTGCCTGTCTGGAACATAGTAAGCTTTCAGTTTAAAAAGATTTTTGTTTAACCAATAATTTATGTAGTGTTTACTAGGTGCCAGGCACTATGTAACTTGTAAATGTTAATTAAGTTAAGCCTCATAAAAGCCCTAAGAAGTAGGTAGTATCATCATCTCTATTTTACAGATAAGGAAACCTAGGCACTGAGAGTCAAGTAACTTCTCAAACTCAGATAGCTAAGTGGGAGAGATCTGGGATCTGAACCCAGATCATCTGGCTGTAGAATCTGTGTTCTTAACTGCACCACACTACCTTTCAAATGTTAAATGAACATGGATGGTCTGTCAGGGAAGGACTTGCCTGTAGCATCAACCTGACCAAATAGAGCAGGAGGAATGGTAGCTTATAATTGCACATTTCCAGTTGAACAGTGAGAGTCAGAGTATTAGAAAGTAGTAACTCTAAGCCAAAAATTAGGAGTGTGGGGGAATTTAACTTTGAGTCCTAGTATCTTTTGTTGTTCTGGAGCACTCCTGTATGGACAAAAATCCTCTCTATCATAAGTTGTAAAATAGGGCTCAAACTGTACACATAAAACTTAAAAGTTTGGCTTCAGTAAACAGTATCCATTTTAAGTTGTTCACTTTTTGTCTTCCTTTCCAGGTATTTTTTTTTTTTTTTTTTTTCTGAAGGAAAGCTTCTTCCTCATATGTTTCAAGAATGGCTCTCCCTATCATTGTAAAATGGGGTGGACAGGAGTATTCAGTGACCACACTTTCAGAAGATGATACTGTGCTCGATCTCAAACAGTTTCTCAAGACCCTTACAGGAGTTCTTCCAGAACGCCAAAAGTTACTTGGACTCAAAGTTAAAGGTAATCCTCTCCCCTGTTCAGATTTTTTGCATTGAATTTTTAGTATTATGAATTTTAATAATTATTTTGAATATAATTGTTTAATAATTTATACTTGCTATTTGTAGTTTAATAAGTCTTTCCCTTTCGAGATTTCTTTGGTAGAATTATTCTTAAAATTGTTTTAGTGGTAAAAGTAAGAATATTAAAGTGTCCTTGGAAATACCATGATTATTAAGATTACTTTTGACATTTTAGACTGTTAGTATTTGCTTGTTAAACCTTTGGCACAGAAGTCCCAGATGAAACTCATTTATTTTCTGACGTCTACGTTTTAGCACAGTGTTTTCATTATACCGAGGGCCTTGTACTCTTCCCAAATTATCTTTTCTGTTTTAAAAGTAAAGACAACATTTAAAAATTACAGGCAGCATTCATATCCAGTTTAAAAGGGATTTTTTTATGGTATTTTGTGATTATCATATTGAAGAGTGAGTTTTGAGTAACAGTAAATCCGCAGTTTTCTTAGGCACTCAATTTTTAAGGCTTCCTGGAAAACAGTAATATTCATCTTGAACAACAGAATAAAACATGAATTAATTTTGTTTAGGTAGTTGAATAAAGGTGTTCATCTAACGTAGAATTGGGGAGAAAATAACTCTTGTATTAATTTTGACTTCTTCGTGTCTTAGATATGACTAATTCAGCAGAAACAATTTGGTAATGTAGAAGAAAACGAAACAACAAAAATTGCTGCCGGGCGCGGTGGCTCACGCTTGTAATCCCAGCACTTTGGGAGGCCGAGGCGGGTGGATCACGAGGTCAGGAGATCGAGACCACGGTGAAACCCCGTCTCTACTAAAAATACAAAAAATTAGCCGGGCGTGGTGGCGGGCGCCTGTAGTCCCAGCTACTCGGAGAGGCTGAGGCAGGAGAATGGCATGAACCCGGGAGGTGGAGCTTGCAGTGAGCCGAGACTGCGCCACTGCACTCCAGCCTGGGCGACAGAGCGAGACTCCGTCTAAAAAAAAAAAAAAAATTGCTGTGACATCTGTACCAAACCGTTTAATGTTAGGGTTTTATATAATGGAATAGTGAAACCAGCACCTGAATTTTAGTGAGAAAACAGTCATTTGCTTGTATTGTAGGCAAACCTGCAGAAAATGATGTTAAGCTTGGAGCTCTCAAACTGAAACCAAATACTAAAATCATGATGATGGGAACTCGTGAGGAGAGCTTGGTAAATGTTTACTTTTTGTTACCATTTGTCCATTTGAAGATATTATGATTTATACTACACTGTCGTATTATATTTTAATTGTGGTAAAATTGTCAGTCTAGCAATCAATGAAAAATAAAACCCGCACTGTGAATGTGGTATTAACTGTGTAAGTATAGTAGTAGCACAAATGATCAAATTTAATATGGTAAATCTGCCCAAGAAACATACATAACGAATTATTAATTGTGGAAATTTTCCATTGTGGGCTTAAAAGACTCTGGAACTCAAATTGTATCTCTCATTTTATTTTTATGCTATGCATGTATTTGTTATATTAAGGATAATACGGTAAAACAAAACTTTTTTTGTTTAATAGGAAGATGTCTTAGGTCCACCCCCTGACAATGATGATGTTGTTAATGACTTTGATATTGAAGATGAAGTAGTTGAAGTAGAAAATAGGTAAGTGCTTTTCGCTTTAGAAGTAATCAGTTGTCATGTGAGAACAAGTGAATATTTTATCTAATTATATGTTTTCCATTAGGGAAGAAAACCTACTGAAAATTTCTCGCAGAGTGAAAGAGTACAAAGTGGAAATTTTGAATCCTCCCAGGGAAGGGAAAAAGCTTTTGGTACTAGATGTTGATTACACATTATTTGGTAAGTCAGTTAAGAATGCTTTTCATTTTCTGTTACCCACAACTCTTTTTTTTTCTTTTCTTTGTTTTTTTTTTCTTAGCAACTCATGGTTCTCGTGAAATACTTGAAAACTTTTCTTATTACAAAAGTAAATCGCTCATTGTAGAAAATACAGATAAGCAAAAAAAAAGTCATCTGTAATCCTGATACCCAAAGATGACCACTCTTAGTAATTTGATATATATCTTCTAGACTGTTTGTATGGATCTCCTCTAATTCTTTTATTTAATAACAGATTGAACATCTTCTCAGTAAAATATTGTTTATTATGAATGATATATATATGTGTGTATATATATATTTCTTGTTTTTTTGGCCAGAAAGTATTCTAGTTTATGGATGCATCGTCATTTAGCCATGTTATTCCCTGTTGATTATAAATAATTTTTTATAAGGAATATTAAAAAATTATTTTTGATATTTTATCACTAGTTTTCTGTTTAGTTATATTCAAGCAGATTCTTGAATTTAAAATTTCTCATGTAGCCCAGGTGCAGTGGCTCACATATGTATCCTGGCACTTTGGAAGGCTGAGGTGGGAGGATTGCTTGAGCTCAGGAGTTGGAAATCAACCTGGGCAACATAGCAAGACCTCATCTCTACTAAAAACTAAAAATATCCGCTGGATGTGGTGGTATGCACCTAGTCCCAGCTACTTTAGGAGGCTGAGGTGGGAGGATCACTTGATCCCAGATTAAGGCTGCAGTGAGGTATGGAGTGCCACCGCACTCCAACCTGGGTGACAGAGTAAGACCCTGTCTCAAAAAAAAAAAGAGAAAAAAATGTTTTGTGTTCATTGAAAAAGAAAGATGTTCCTTTTATGTCTAATGTTGGCAAGAAATAGTTAACTTGTGATATTGGAATTTATTTCTAACCCTAAACCTAAAACATAAGTTAATGTACAGTTTTTAAAAATTTAATTAATTGGTTAATTGGCCTATCATTTTGATGAAATGTGATTATATCTGCAAGGTAAATGACTAAAGGTGAGTATAAGTGGACATAGTTTGTTTTTCATTATTAAAAAATAACATCTAAACTTTAGAGACTAGGTGAGAAAAAAATTTATAGTTTACTACTTAAGCCTGAATTTTCAGTATTGCTTTTTGCAAATTGAACAAAATTGATCAACTAAAATTGGATCTTAAGGATTTTAAATTGTATGTTTTGAAAGACATCTTTTTGTCAGCCAATGTAATTCAGTCTGAAGCAGTTTGCAATGGACTGTTTATGTTTGCATTTCATAATATATTACATTTAATAATAATTGGTATTAGGTACTTGTTCATGATGGTAAACTAATAATTATTTATGATCAATTTTCTTTTAGACCACAGGTCTTGTGCAGAAACTGGGGTAGAATTAATGCGGCCATATCTTCATGAATTTCTAACATCTGCCTATGAAGATTATGACATTGTTATTTGGTGTAAGCTGTATTTTTTTGTTTAGATTTCCGTGGAAATAGGTTGTTCCTTATATTATTGTGCTGTATAAAATGTGACTTAAAATGACCTGTGTTTAAATATGAAATAGTTTTCATTTTTTAGCAAATTTCTAAATGAAGCATGTATCACAATATAAACTTAAACATATATTGGCCAAATACCAGTGAGATAGTTAATTTAACTATAGGACATGAGTACATTATAGTGTAAGAATAAAAATAACTGATTTTCCCAATGACCCCACCTTGATTTGAAGTTTTTCCTTCTGATTTTTTTTTTTAAACTAGGCACATATCTTTAGGGTCTCGCTGTGTTGCCCAGGCTGGTCTTGAACTCCTGGGCTCAAGTGATCCTCCTGCCTTGGCCTCCCAAAGTGCTGGATTATAGGCATGAGCCAACGTGCCCAGCCTTTCCTTCTGATCTTTGCTGTGGAATTCTTGATGCTTCAGAATATTTTCGTTTTCTCCTTTTTTCCTGACTCCAATTTTAAAATACTTGGAAAAAGGTGTTTAAAACAAAATCACAGTGATATAGTTCTCTGGAAATAAAGGCAACTTGAATTACTTAAGGAAAAATTAATATGTGGACTAAAGCAGTGACATTGAAATTGTGGTTTATGAACCATTTCAAGAATGTACAGGTCTGTGATAAGATACTGAGTTTGATCTGAGAAGTAAATCTACTGTAATAGTAAGCACACTATTCAGTTCAATTAATGTTTTTTGGTAGCAAGATTTTCTTGAAAAATTAACCAATGCATTGATTTACATCCCTCCTCCCCACAAATATTTAAAGTTGCCTCTTGGCGATGTCATAAGCAGAGAAGAGTTATCCTGACTGAATTAAATCAAGTCCCATCAAGTAAAGGTGCTACATTTCATTGCACTAGGCCTTTGAGAGAAATTATGTAGTTGTTGCAGTCTGTAAATTCATTTTGTATTTTTCCTTATAATCAGAGTACTTCCGTTGTTTGTGATATGTGAGTTCCATGTGAGTTCACAGCTGTTAAGATTAAAATTATTGTCAAAATATATAATTTTCTGGTTTAGTAAGATAAGGTGAAGAAAGCTTGCTGGTTTGTTTGGCAACTTTGACATCTAAGATGATATTTGAGAAAAAAGTTTATCCTTTAAATGTTATTAAACTAGACATAAAATTTGAGAACCTTTTACAATAGTATACTTAAATTATTTTTATAAACTGTGATATTTTGTGGTAGTTCATTGAAAAGAGTACTTCACTTTGGAGATAAATAGACTAGGATTTTAATTCTGGCTCTGTTCTTACTATGTGACACTGGACAGGTCACTTTATCTTTCTGAGTCTTAGTTTCCTCATTTGAGAAATGAAGATATCTAAATATATATTACAGGTTAGTTGTAAGAATAGAAGTATCAATATAGCAACTAGTACTATGTCTGACATATAGTTAATAATTAGAAACTTTTTATTAGCTGTGAGTCTTTGTTTTTCATCTGATAATTACAGATACAAAATAAGTACTAGATTAAATTTTTTTTCTATCTTATTATTATTTTCATTGGAGATACAACAGTCTTTAAAATTTTAGCTCAACTGACCAGTTTTATATGTGTAAGGTGATTCTTCTGTTTTTTGTATGTGTGCACTGAAGATTTTTTATTTTGAGAGCTCAGGTTCCTCTTTTGCTTTTAAAAATCACACACACACACACACACACACACACACACTCTTCAAATAATTAAATTGCTTTTTCTCTTTTTAAATATTTTACTTGGTTATACCTGTATAATTTAGTCCAGTAAACCAGGAGAGCACATAAAGATGAGGATTTAATTTTAATATTAATGATCTCAAAGCTGGTTAATGTCTGACAATGAGCAGATACATGATGCAGGTATACTTTATGAATTTGTTTCAGATTTCTTGTTAGAAGCTGCTAGACTCAGTGAGCTTTAATTTGCTGAGAGTGACAAAATGCAGATTTTCATTGAACCTAACTAGCTGGTTTTCAACATAAACTTTTGACACATAACAATATGCTTATATTGACACTATGTATACCTGTGCATTGCCTAGAAGTAGGAACGTGGAAAAAAGTGATCCAGGCACCCAAGTTTAAGTTTGGAATCGACAGAGTGTCAGGGCTGATTTAAAAAGAGAGTTTAGGTCTTGATTTATAAATTTCCTAGGTTCAGAGTTCTTTTGAGCATGGGTTACCTGTGTCTTATAGATAAAAGTTGTTTAAAATTTATTCTGTCTTGAAGACACACTGCAGTAAGTTTACTTTTATCAATATTTAAAAGAAAATTACCATAAATATGCTAGGGACTGTTAATTCTGATGCATTTAAACTTTTAGTTTTGCTTAGAAAACTTACTTATACAGATATTTTTTTAAAGAAATTCAAGCTTTTCATATGTATTGTATTATCATTCCTCGTGTTTTAGCTGCAACAAATATGAAGTGGATTGAAGCTAAAATGAAAGTAAGTGTTAGAAAGCAATCCATTTAAAAATATTTTCAAACTGCATTTGTCTTGTTAAAAGTTCTAGAACTGAATTAATTTTATTCTTACTGGAGGGCACTTAGTAGATAGATAAATGCCATTATTGGGAGTAAAGGTGTTTTTAAAGTGTGTTTAATAAGTGGATTGTACTGAATCCCTAAGTCTTTTTTAAGAAAAAGTATAACTAAGCTTGTCCCCTCCCCAACATTCTTCCTCATTTTACAATAATACTTTATTTTCCTTCTTTTGCTCTGGTGTGCAATACTTAAAGAGTCAGTATTCTCCTAAAATGGTAAATTAGGAAGTAATCTATTTCTAGTTTATTTTCCTTGGTCTACCATTTATTGACTTAGCTAAGTGAAACCAAAATACTTCCTAGTTGTTTAGCAAGATGTAGTGGCTAGTGGTGTAGAAAGTTGGCATTATGAGAAATTGCAGCTAGAATATTCAAAAAATCTGAAATTTTCCACATTACTATGTTTTAACCTCACAAATATTTGTGTTTGTAGGAGCTGGGAGTGAGCACAAATGCCAATTATAAGATTACTTTCATGTTGGATAGTGCTGCTATGATAACAGTACATACTCCAAGGAGAGGATTAATAGACGTAAGAAGTCATTTTATTTCTATTTAATGCCAACATGGTTATTTTCCAGTGCACTTTTTATGTTTATACCGATGGAGTAAATTAAAGAAAGAGTGTAGAGATTCTGAGTAAATAATAAAGTGGTTGAGTTTTGACATAGGAAAATGTATTTAAGGTTAAAAGATTTTTTTTTTTTTTTTTTTGAGATGGAGTCTCACTGTGTCTCCCAGGCTGGAGTGCAGTGGCGCGATCTCAGCTCACTGCAAGCTCCACCTCCCAGGTTCACTCCATTCTCCTGCCACAGCCTCCGGAGTAGCTGGGACTACAGGCGCCCGCCACCACGCCTGGCTAGTTTTTTTGTATTTTCAGTAGAGACGGGGTTTCACTGTGTTAGCCAGGATGGTCTCGATCTCCTGACCTCGTGATCCACCTGCCTCAGCCTCCCAAAGTGCTGGGATTACGGGCATGAGCCACTGTGCCCAGCCAAGGTTAAAAGATTTGAATTTTAATGATAAAATTAAGGATCTTGAAGTAGGACTGTCAAGAAAGGAACTTGTGATTATGGGTAATTGACCTGTGTTGATGACAGCACAATGTTACTAGGCAGAGTAGGTGAGAAAAATACTGAATATTATCAAGGAAGATACTAGAAACAAATGAAAGCACTCACCTTGCCCTGTATGAAACTGGTAATAAAAGCAGATGCATCATGATGCATGTACTTTGGGATGATGCTAAAGAATAGCAACAAGAACAATCAGAGAAAAGGGTCGGGCTAACCAGTTATTTTACTCATCAAGTAACTACTCATATTATTAAGTACCTACTGTGGAAGGCCCTGTGATAGGCACTGTTGGGAATAAAGAGATGAGTGAGACACAGTCCATACCATTTGAAAGCACCCAAACTGTTAGCTGGGCTGGATAATGCATGCCTGTAATCCCAGCTACTCGGGAGGCTGAGGCAGGAGAATTGCTCAAACCCAGGGGGCGGAGGTTGCAGTGAGCTGAGATTGAGCCACTGCACTCCAGCCTGGGTGACAGAGCAAGACTCTGTCTCAACAAAATAAAGTAAAAATAAAAAGCACCCAAACTAATAGAAATTAGGGAGAACTTAGGATACAAGGAAACCTTAGGGGAGACAGTATTAAAATTATCAAAACCATAAATAGAATGACTTAAGGGCATGGGGACTTGTTCTATTAAGGAAATACTGCATGTATCGAGAAAAAGATAACTTATTATATACTAAAGTAAAATAATACATTTACAAAATTTTAACATTAAAAATTACTTAGGGAAATGTTAAACATGTTTTATGACAGTGAAAAATTAAAGGAATAAAAATAATCCTCAATATCCAGCAATAGGGAATTGGATATATAAATTACTGCTACCTATGTAAGGGACTACAGCTCGTCATTTGATGTAGTAGGATATGTAATGATTTAGAAATTTTCATGACACATTTAAGTGAAAGAAGTATTTTAGAGAACACTGTCATAAGCCCTTAGAAAATAGTTCTTAACCTTTGTTTGGTTCAGGATTACCCTTAGTTTAACAAAGAACCTGTCAACTCTCTGAGGCTGCTCTTGTTTATAAAAATGCCTAGAGGCAATATATCAGAATATTGAGTTGTCGCCCTTGGTACTGACTAGATTATTGATGATTTAAAATTTTCCTTTGTGCTTTTCAGTATTTTCATGTTTTTCTGTAGTTAGCAATATTACTTTTCTAATTGAGAGCAAAGTAGTTTGTGTTTTGGGGAACATAAATGCTTGACCGAATTACCAGATGACAGCACTTTTTAAGAGGATGTGGGATTTTTATTCTGGATGTCATAAAAAATGACCTCTGTTGTCATATTTCTTGAGGCTTTTGTTAGCTAAAACTCCGCAAAATATGGCTTATTGTATTAATTCCTATATATTTGTCTTCATTTCGTGGGGGAAGGAGGGGGCGGTTTCTGTTTCAGTAGTAAACAAGATCAGTAGCAAAAAAAAAAATCAGGAAAGTAGAATTTTAGTAAATTAAAATATTTCATTAACATTTTTTGTTTATATTGACTTAGGCAGGACAATAGGAAGGAAAAAGCTTTCTCCAAATTAAATTATAGGAGGAAAAAAATTTTTAAGTTACAACTTTTATTACTATTTATTTATTACCACTTAATCTCATATATTTATTATTACATTCTGTTCTCATAATACCATAAGACTTCTGTCTTCAGCAAAAGTAATTTTCTAAAAATTAATTTAAAAAATTTTCCGAATGTGTAATACATTTGCATGACTAAAAAAAAGAGTAAAGTACATAATGAAAAGTCATCTTTCACCTGGTACCTAGCCACAATCAGTGTTATTTCCTGTGTGGTCTTACAGAGACTTTACACAAATACCAACAGGTAAGACTATATAAGAAATTATCTCTTTGAAGCTTCAGTTTAAGAATTCAGAAATAAGAGTAAGAATTTGTAAAATATGGTGCTTCCGAAGTTAAGCAATCGAATTCCCTAGAAATTATGCACCTGTGCCACTGAGTTAAAGAGAAAATGAGTTTTTCCTCTATAAAATATTTAAATTATCAATTGAAAGAGCTAAATACATTTTTTTTGACTAGGGTGTTCTAGTTTTGAAAGCAGACTCCATGTAACTCCCAAGCTCTGAAAAGGAATATGTTAACCAAGGAGGTCATGTGACTGCATAGCAGACATCTAAACAATTATTTTGGATTTTTAAAAAATTAAATAATTAATTTATTTTACCCAAAATCTTCACGTTAAAATTATGGAAAGTTTTATAATGGGTTTAGTTCAGTTGGACATGAACAAACCTTTCAGAAGTTTCAATATTGCAGAATGCATTGTGCTTTAAAGTGGGTTGTGTTTAATGATTAGCTCATACCTGTCTTACAGGGGGAAAGGAACGCTTTGGCATTGTTCTGCAGGGCAGTTTGCAGTATTCCGGCTTTTAAGACAGGATGAACTATTGATAAAATTTGAGTTAAATGTAAACTTTTATTCTAAGGTAAAGCCTCTTGGTGTTATATGGGGAAAGTTTTCGGAGTTTTACAGCAAGAAAAACACCATTATGTTTGATGACATAGGGAGAAATTTTCTAATGAACCCACAGAATGGACTAAAGGTAAGACATACTTTTACTTGTTATGTGCTCATGTGATCTGGACTGTGTGGTAGAATTTTTGTAGTAAGCACTGTTGAATTTCATATATTTTTGGAAGTACTGTATTCTTATGTCATAGGCAAGAAAAGTTTAAGAACAATTCATATAGAAATTGAACTTTGTCTTTTATGCATTGATGTCTCCATAGTTAGCTAGTTCATCCAAGTATTTGTTTTATTTATTTATTTATTTATTTATTTTTTCTTCTTCATTTTATTTTATTTTTTATTATTATTATTTTTTAATTTATTATTATTATACTTTAAGTTTTAGGGTACATGTGCACAACGTGCAGGTTTGTTACATATGTATACATGTGCCATGTTGGTGTGCTGCACCCATTAACTCGTCATTTAGCATTAGGTATATCTCCTAATGCTATCCCTCCCCCCGCCACCCCACAACAGTCCCCAGAGTGTGATGTTCCCCTTCCTGTGTCCATGTGTTCTCATTGTTCAATTCCCACCTATGAGTGAGAATATGCGGTGTTTGGTTTTTTGTCCTTGGAATAGTTTGCTGAGAATGATGGTTTCCAGCTTCATCCATGTCCCTACAAAGGACATGAACTCATCATTTTTTATGGCTGCATAGTATTCCATGGTGTATATGTGCCACATTTTCTTAATCCAGTCTATTGTTGTTGGACATTTAGGTTGGTTCCAAGTCTTTGCTATTGTGAATAGTGCCGCGATAAACATACGTGTGCATGTGTCTTTATAGCAGCATGATTTATAATCCTTTGGGTATATACCCAGTAATGGGATGGCTGAGTCAAATGGTATTTCTAGTTCTACATCCCTGAGGAATCACCACACTGACTTCCACAATGGTTGAACTAGTTTACACTCCCACCATGTGTAAAAGGGTTCCTATTTCCCCACATCCTCTCCAGCACCTGTTGTTTCCTGACTTTTTTTTTTTTTTTTATTATACTTCAGGGTTTTAGGGTACATGTGCACAGTGTGCAGGTTTGTTACATATGTATCCATGTGCCATGTTGATTTATTTATTTTTGAGATGGGATCTCACTCTGTCGCCCAGGCTGGAGTGTGGTGGCGTGATCTTGGCTCACTGCAACCTCCACCTCCTGGGTTCAAGTGATTCTCCTGTCTCAGCCTCTTGAGTAGCTAGGATTACAGGCACGTACCACCACACGCAGCTAATTTTTGTATTTTTAGTAGAGACAGGGTTTCACCATGTTGACCAGGCTGATCTCGGACTCCTGACCTCATGATCTGCCCACCTCGACCTCCCACAAGTGCTGGGATTACAGGCATGAGCCACTGCGCCCAGCCCAAGTGTTTTATTTTTA
This sequence comes from Hylobates moloch, assembly GCF_009828535.3. Lineage (NCBI taxonomy): Eukaryota > Metazoa > Chordata > Mammalia > Primates > Hylobatidae > Hylobates > Hylobates moloch. The sequence continues at coordinate 136,292,313 of NW_026652281.1, forward strand.
ATTAGCTCTGTGGGAGCAACATGGGCTTCCCAACATTGACTTTTAGCATGAAAAGTGAAATCATTAGTTATTTTTTTAGGTATACAAATCTTGGCATTTTAAACATTCTGGTTAGCTTGAGAAATGGCAGTAAGGGTACTTTGTTTTTTTCTTTTTAAACTGAAACTAAAGACGTTTTTGAAAATTCCTAGATGACAAGTACAGATCTTAGAATTAGACATTGCCGGAGCTAGAAGGAACCACAGTCATCTCTTGCCTACCTTCTTAACTTTGGAAACAGTCTGAGGTTGAAGAAGTTCCTGACTTGCCCAAGATTGTATGTGTAACTGGCTAATGACAGAATTTGGGTTAGACTCTAGTGACTTGGTTCCTAGGTCAGTGACAATCTTAGCATGCAATTGCATGCAATCTTATGTGACATTTCATCCTGGTAACTGTAAAATTGGTAAGAGTGAAATTTGAAACTTAAAAGTTTCTGGTACCTGTAGTTGATTACATGTTGGTGCAATATGAAAATGGAAAAGATAGCTCTATACTATGCCGCTATTGCATATGGAGTCTCCATTTGAAGTGGCAGTCCTGACACTGAGATGTTTTTATTCTCAGTCCTAAACTTTTCTTCTAGCTGGGTCCTTGGTGGTTTTAAAAGACAAGAGAAAAACTTAAAGTACATTTTTAAAACCTTTCTTACAGACTGTTGATTTGATTTTTTGTTTACAATGAGGGTATTTTAGGGAAAGAATACTAATCTAGGTAGTGAATTGCCATAAGTATAAAAACTGTTGACTTGGAAGAAAAGTGGTTATGTTGTCCTTAATGGTTTCTGTTTAAGGCTTGGAGAGAAGTGCTTTTCTTATATGTACTTCACCAGGTATAAGGTACAAAAATGTATTCTTGAGTCTTGAGAAGAAATGTGATTGATGTAGACCTAATTGTGAAACTAACGGTTATTACCTGTTCTTGCAAGAAGGTGATCCCGTGATGGTCAAGGAATAATTTTTTTTTTTTGAGATGGAGTCTCGCTGTGTCGCCCAGGCTGGAGTGCAGTGGCTCAATCTCGGCTCACTGCGAGCTCCGCCTCCCGGGCTGACGCCATTTTCCTGCCTCAGCCTCTCCGAGTAGCTGGGACCGCAGGCGCCCACCACCACACTCGGCTAATTTTCTGTATTTTTTAGTAGAGACGGGGTTTCACCGTGGTCTCGATCTCCTGACCTCGTGATCCGCCCACCTCGGCCTCCCAAAGTGCTGGGATTACAAGCGTGAGCCACCGCGCCCGGCCGTCAAGGAATAATTTTTGAGATGTTTAGCTTTAAAAAAAAAAATACAATCATTAGTTTCGTGTTTGTTTAGAAGAAACTTTGTTTTCCTAACCATCATTTGAGCTCCATCTCTTGATGCAGGGAGAGATGTTATTGTAAATGTCTAGTTCTTTATGTTACTTTACAGTTGGGTTTTTAAAAGACTGTACTCAGTAGACCCACTGAAGGAATTTCTAAAAATACATATGTCCCCATCCCCTAAATTCTAATTCCATAGGTAGATTTAGACACTCCACAGGTGGTCCTTGTGTGTCTTTTATTGAAAACCTCTTTTTTATAAATTTAATCTACCCAAGATAACACTTCATGAAAACCTCTTTTAAGGTTAAAGATTAAAGGTTAAGATTAAGATTAAAGATCTGCCCACGTCGGCATAGAAACAGGTGGGGTTTTTTGACAGGGTCTTGCTCTGTCGCTCAGACTGGAGTGCAGTGGCGTGATCACAGCTCATTGCAGCCTCGACTTCCCTTGCTCCAGTGATCCTCACATGTCAGCCTCCTGAGTAACTGGGACTACAGGTGCACATTACCACACCTAGCTAATTTTTGTATTTTTGGTGGAGACAAGGTTTCACCACATTGCCTAGGCTGGTCTCGAGCTCCTGAGCTCAAGCAATCCACCTATCTCGGCCTCTCAAAGTACTGGGATTACAGGCATGAGCCACTGCGCCCAGCCCAGAAACAGTTCTAAAATGGAGAAATATCCTCAAATACTGTGTTTTGTTATCATGCTTTCATAATGCGCTTGGTAGAAATCTCAAAGATTTCATGTAGATCTTAAAAATAAGACTGCTTATTTTTAAAATAGTCAACTTCTATTAAACATAAGCTTGTCAGTCATAAGGTTTGAAATATATGGAAGGTACTGTGAATATAAATTTAGAATTACACTAAAAGAATGTGAATCTTGGTCATGGATAAAGCAGCTTATCGGCTGAAAACTTCATTTTTATTGTCCATACAAGGAAATTATGATATAGGAGAATTCAGCTAATCTAGACAATCTTAAGTTCCTAAAAATGCTTCCTTGACCTGAGACAAGATGATGGTTTCCTGTCCTTTTAGTGATCACTTAGATCAGTTTTTAAAAATGTAAACAGTGGTTATACTGGAGCAAGTGAAGTCAATTAAGTGAATAGATTTTTACTCTTAATTTGTTTATTTAAAATTTTAGAACCAGAATCATCAGAATATTTTAGTTTTGTTGTTTAATAGTGCTTAAGAGCAAATGTTCGGAAAGTAAAAATAACTTAGCAGAGCCTTGGGTTGAAAATCTTATTTACTACCCACCAACCCTGTAATTTCCCACTGTTTAAATTTGGACACTTTGGTACATTATATATTAATTGTTTAAAAGTTAATTTGTTGCCTTTCAGTCCTTAGGAAGTGAATGAAGGAATACTTTAAAACATTACCATATCGCCCAGGATTATGCAGAAACTCATTTCACTACATCCTCATATCATGCCTCTGTTTACTCCCATCCCCAGGGCCTAAGCAAGGCCCTGTAAAGCGTCGTCTTCATCCCCCACATTCACTGCTCCTGGGAAACAGCACTGCTGCACTACCTTTTTGGAAGTGGGATCTCCCACAAATGCTGATTTCTGAGAAGACTCCCTTTGACAGCTCTCACTGGTGCCCTTCAAGCAGTATGGGAGCCAGCTAACAGTGTGGAGGTCACTGGCACCAAGCTGTTCTGATGAGAGTAGAACACCTGGAAAAATTTTCTTCTGTCCATTTCAGACTGGTGGTGTTTTTCCATTGACAGAAGAAAAGTATGTAAAAAATACTTAAACCCTTCCCTACACTTAATAGGTATGTTAGTAGACTTCTTTGGGCTCACTCATTGTTCTTGCTTCTCAGTAAGTGACAATGATTAAATATCATTCATTTTTCAGTGTTAACTGTGTAAAATTAATAACTAATGCCCAATTTGCATTTTCTCCAAATCAAAAGAATATATTAATACTTTGCTAAGTATGATGAAATCAGTCCTTACATGTGTGCTTTAGGAATATGTGTGCTTTAGGAATACGTATGATTTTTTTTAAAGATAACAGAAAAATTCAAATGTAAACAGAACTATATAACATTGCTTAAACCCCATGTAGATATCATTCAGTTTAAATTAGCTTATTAATTCATGGATGGTTATTGTTTGCTGTATACCCTACTTCCCTCTCCTTAATATTTTGAAGTAAATCTTAGTCATATCATATTATCTAAAATCAATTTAAAATTATTGAAAGACTGTCTTGAGTTGTATGAAGGTATTTGAGCAGATGTCTTTTACAAAACAGTAAAATTCTTTATTGAAGCTATAAAATAAGGAAAAGAGCATAAATTTATAGTTTAACAAACTGTAAAGATAATTCTTGTAAAAAATTTTATTCCACTAAAATTACTCATGATTTTCCTTTCCAAAAATAAACACTATTACCATCTTGATTTATAGTCCTCTAGTCTTTTTTAAGCATAGATGTATGCAAATCTAGATAAAGATTGCATATAAACATATGCATTCATAGCACCGCCACTCAAGTCAAGATAATGATATTCCTTACTAATTGCAGCTCCCTACCTCGGTCTATTATTCTGATGTGTATGGTTTGAAATAATGCTTTTTAAATTCTTTTTCATCATAAAATAGATCAGCCTTAAACATTTGGAAAATATGGCAGTTCTTTTTATGGAAAACTCTTGCATAATGAAAAATGATTTTAATGGAGAATTTAATGATAAAGAAAAATACTTATGATAAAATGTAGGAGGAAACAGATTATATAAATGTATAATGATATCTCAGCTATACAAAAATTTAATAGAAAAATAAAATAAAAATCATCGTTGTTAAAATTTATCTCACTGTCCTGTTAGATCAAGCTGGTATTTGGGTTAAATTTTTATGAATAAAATAATGTGAATGAAATTAATTAGAAGCAACTAGAATGATAGGAGGCGGGAAAGGCTAAGTAGTTTTGCAAAGTAGAGTAGCTACGTATGGATTCAAGTGCAGTAAGAAAGCTGGTGTTGTCAGGTTCAGATTGAAAAGATAATGTTAGGTAAAATAGGTAGAAGAGTTTGTAATTTGTAAACATTATACATGACTTTCTACTTAGGCTAATATAAAAGTAATTTTTAGTATTTATGTTCTTGGTGATATTTTAACCTCATTAACTCTAATTGAAATGATAGTATAGATTTGTTAGTTTTCCTTATCACATTGTGATGTGTTGAGTAATGTTTGTTTCCTAATAGATAAGGCCTTTTATGAAAGCGCACCTAAATCGAGATAAAGACAAAGAACTTTTAAAATTAACTCAGTACCTCAAGGAGATAGCAAAATTAGATGACTTTTTGGATCTAAATCACAAATATTGGGAAAGGTAAGTTTTAATTGCTTATTTATTTTCTCTTTACATCAATGAAGAAAAAATTATCATTTTTCATCAGTGACCCCAGTATATATATAGCTGTCTTAATTTTTATTTAAAATAGGTGACTTCTAAAAACATTTTCTAATCCAGTGACCTACCCCCTGAAAGTATTTTCCCCTTTCATCTTAACCTCTAACTTGTTCATAAACATACCTCTTGTAAGCTCTTTAATACTTCTAGAAGAGAGAACTTGAGAGACTAGCATATGCTGATGATGCTGCCTATAAATTATTTTGTGATGTTAGGTAAGCTACTCCTTTATGAATCACATGGAATATAATCCCTCTTCTCATACTGTAACATAATGTCAGGATAAAATAAAACACATGTAAAAATTTCATAAATGGTATTAAAAATTACAAGTAACTTTTGTGTAGCAGAGAAATTAGAAAAGTTTATCCGACTACAAAAACAATTACTCATAATTTTCCTTTTTAAAGATAACCACTGTTACCACCATCTTGGTATATAGTCTTTCAGTCTTTTATCTAAACCCAAATGTATGCACAAATCTATATAGACGTTGCCTATAAACATCAGGTTTTGAGACAGAGAAAATCCCCTGGAGAAGTGGAAAGTATTGCTATGTATTACAGTATTTGAGGGGGAATTAGATCTTTAAGGATCTGGTTCCAGTAATACAGCACCAAAAGAAACTATTTGTGTAATAATAACACTTTGGCTTTTCAGATTCCACTTTTGACTTTTCAGATCACTTTGACACAAGTCTTCTAAGAGTCTATAATCCTAATAGGAAGATAAAGCAGACATTTTTACCTCCATCTTTAAATTGCAAATGATGTAACTGAGTCATGGAGATAGTAAATACTTAGTGCAGTGCCACAAAGTGAGCAAATTGTACCAGCAAAACATGTCCAAGTTTGCTGATTTTAGGAACTCTTTCCCCATCCCCACACCACCAATTATAGTAGTTTGTAAATGTTAGAAATAGAGATCAAGTTTTTAATTTAGTGGTAGATTTCTGTTAAACGATATGAAAAACACTTCTTTGCTTAGTAAATTAATGTCTTGTATCTTTTACACTCTTAATCAAAGACCTTTAGCATCTTTTGCCCACTGTCTTGATGTAACAAAAATAAGATCTTTATGGAGTTTGATCTGTATTTGGAAGTTACAATACTAGTTAATATAGTGAGTTTCACATTGGAAGTAAGGCAGTATGGAGTGGTAGTCAATGAGTACGACCTCTGGAGCCTTGTTTTGAATCTAGGCTCTTCCACTTTCTAGCTGTGTGAATTTGGGCAAATTGCTTAACCTCTTTGTGCCTGTAAAATAGGAATAATTCTAATAGAAACTCCTCAGAGCTGTTGTGAAGACTAAATGAATTAATACATGTACTTAGAACTGTGCGTGCACATAATCAGTAAATGTAAGTGACTACTAAGAATACTCATCTTGAAATGTTTCGTTATTAGAATAAACTCCTTTGGGAGGAAAGTTAGGTTATCTTCATGAATTTAGCATGATACAGCTTTGACATCTTTATTTTATTTCTTGCAGATATCTCTCAAAGAAGCAAGGCCAGTAGTTACAAGTTATACTGGCAGTTATTGAAGATACTTAAGATCCAAGAACTTCTTGCTTTTATGCTAGAAATCATTATGATAGTGCTGGACACTGAAGCAAATACCATACTGCTTATACTTGGTCTTCCAGTTTTTTTGTAAATTTAATTTTATATTTTTTGAAGATGATAGCAATATGCTAAAAAATGCTTGTCCCCTATATGAATATTCTGTTACGCTTGAAAAATATTTTCTCCAGCATTGGTTACTGACCCACCCAGCACCCCCATCACACACACACACACACACACACACACACACACAAAGTGGAGAAAAATGTATACTCAACAATGTCATTTTGTGACTTTGGAAACAAGTTATGTTTTGTGTTTTTGTCTAATTGTGTTATTGTCTGACTAAATCTAAGACCAAACCCATGTTGAAACTAGTACTTTTCCCTTTAAAACCAAAAAAGAAAAAAAAAATTTTTTTTTTGATTAAAGAACCTAGTTTGTTATGCTTAAAATTACCAAGAATTTTTTGTTTCTTTGTCATGGACACAATTTCTCTTCTGTATGCCACTAGTTACATTTCTAAATTCTGAGCGGTCTCAGTTAGGCCTGTATGTGTGTACATGTCCAAGTAAAGCTGGAAAACGTTAGTCTTGATACAGCTGCGTCTTAGTATGAGAAACAGAAGACTGAAGAATAAAAACTAAGGAACAAGAATGAGTCTCTTTTTGGTGGCTAAGTAGAATCTGCCTAAAACCATTGTCATAAAAGCAGTTAAAGGCAATAAATTTTTAAAAGGGACATATCACTGATTCATTCCTAAAAAGCATGAACAAAAAGTTTTTGTTCTGTTCCAGCTATATCTTGTCTAAGTGCTAACACTGTTTCAGTGAAAATATCTAGCCATAAGATTAAAAAAATATATTATTTGCAATGCTTAAGCCTGCAGATATGTAATGTGACCACTGTTTTGTGTTGACAATATTGCTTTATACAGTTCTTGTATTTGAAAGGAATTGATCCTTTTAAAGAAACATGGTGTATATTGTTCTTACAGGACTAATTTCAGTGGTGTAAATAATAAATATCTTTTCTTAAAACATTGGTTATCTGTTCTATATTGCCACAGATATTTTACCTCTTTGTTGAATGACAAAACGAACATTATGTTCAGGCAAGGATCTCTTGCAAAAACTTAAATGTGTATGGTGATGTTAAAGGTATGTATATCACTATTTATACATTCAGGAGTAGTTTTAGCAGCTAATCAGATACATAAAATTTCTTAATTCTAATAAGTACCTTTTTTTTCAGAAATATATACTATTTTCTTTGTGACAGGTTATGAGGATATACAATGCAGAAGAGTTTGAGGACTAAAGTGATTCAATTGAAATATATTTCTTAATTATGAAGTAAAATTTAAATACTTAAGGATAGAATAGAAATTTTAGAGTATTCATTTTTCATTGGTACATTTTTCCCACTGTAAAAGACAACTTATTCCAAAGTATGCATGGAAAGGGCTTAATCTTCTCAAGAAAATGGAACACTTAAACTATTAACATAGGTCAAGAAAGGGCAGACATTTTCTAAATCAGTATAAACAAAAGTTAGCAAGTCACAGGGAGCAAAGTAGAATTTTACAAAAACATTTTCTGCCATTAGGTGGTGCCCAAACCAAAGCTTCTTAGCTGCTGTGCTTAATTAAGACACTCTGGAGAACATTGTCATTGAGCTTGTTGAGATAATGTGCTATATGTGATTAATACCGTCATAGAGTGTGGGAGTTTTCATTTGTCTTCTGCATCTCATGGCTTATTGAACAGCTCCATCTCTATATGTGTATGGCACACACAATTGAGTCAATAGATCACTTAATTCAGATGTATATTTTGGTGAAACCACAAATTATTTTTATCAGATATATGTGTTAAGCATTAAAACAGTATTATATGAAGTATATTTAGCCTAAAAACTACAGAACATCAGTAAATCTTTGATTCAGAGGGAAGTTTCTAGTTTCCCCTCAGGTCTTTGTTACGGAAATCAGTTATTGGACTAATGATACCTATAGCAGTTCTTCAGTGTAAAAGGTAAGGAATGGAAAAACAGGTTGTTACAGTAAGCAACTGAAACTTATTCTTTATTCATGGAAAGTAAAATAGTTGCTTGAGAGGAAGAGGAACTGTACAGGGATAGGGACTGGGAAAAGATATGCAAAAAGATGCAGATTAGTTGCATTTTAGGTTATTGCTTGGTTTTTAGGTATTAATAACAATTGGGTGGTCAGAATGGTAATAAAACATGAATAATAAACTGTTGAGTTTTCTCATCCCAAGTACTCAACAGAGCTCTCTCAAGGGACAAACTGTTACGGTCTCCAATGAAGTGTTTTACATCAAAATTCAATCTTATGAACTAGCCCAAGAAATGTCTGTGAAGATTAAATGCTTAGATATTTATGTAAAGATTTAGTTTTGCTACGTGAGTCTTGGTGAGACATCTGAATATTTAAAATTTTTAATTGACAATTGTTTATGGGATACAATATAGTGTTTTGATACATATATCCAATGTGGAATGATTGAATCAGGCTAATTAGCATATTCACCTCAAATATTTATCATTTCCTGGTAGTGAAAACATTTTAAATCCTCTTTTTTAGCTGTTTTGAAGTATACATTATTATTAACTGTAGTCGCTATGCTGTGCAATAGATCACCAGAATGTATTCTTCTTATTTAACTGAAACTTTGTACCCTTTGACCAACATCTCGTCTTTCCCCATCCACCACCACTGCCCTCCCCAACCTCTGGTAACCACTTTTACTCTCTGCTTCTGTGAGTTTGACTTTTTAGATTCTACATATAAGTGAGATCGTATTGTGTCTCTCTGTACCTGGCTTATTTCATTTAGCATAATATTCTTTAGCTTCATCCATGTCACAAATGACAGAATTTCCTGAGTTTTTTTTTAAGGCTGAATAATATCCATATATGTATATTACCATATTTTAAAAATCCACTCATCTGTTGATAAGTACTCTGTTTTTTTCTATATCTTGGCTATTGTAAATAATGCTGCAGTGATCATGGGATTGTAGACATCTCTTCAGAGTGCTTAGCGTTTAAATCTTAAGAGAATCTTTTTGTAATTAGTTTCATAGATTTAGCAAAGACTTCTGAGAAATTAGTGCCTTATAAGAACTGAAATCAATACGAAGCATCCTGTACGGCTAAAAATGGTGTCATTTATCTATCTAGTAATGTCAATGAGCTTCCATGTAAAGTGTTTAAAATCTTACATGCCACCCACATTAATAATTTCGTAAAAACACTTTGGAAGTAAGCAAGCACTTAAATGCAAGCATAAGGATATTTCCTGATATGAACTGTTACTCATTAAAATGCTGGTTTGCTTCCGAAAAGCTTTAAAAGCTGAACTTACAGCTTTTAAGAACATTTGTAAACAGTAGAAACAAAACCTTAAAAATATCAAAAACAAAGATTGCTAAGCTTTAATGATGTTTCCATAAACCAATATGGCTATGAAGAACATGTGTTAGTGTATGTGTATAATTAGTTACACTAAAGGCCAAACTGATGACTTTTCAGGAATCTAGAGGTAAATCAATTATTTAGTTGAATACAAATCCCTCTTACTTTTATTCCCAGTTCTTAATTCTCTGGAACACTGATTGCTATCACTTCTTGTTGGATAATCTGTGAGGAGAACTGCTGTAGCTTCCTAAATAAGGCTTTTGAAAGAGCCAGTGGTTTGTCAGAAAAACGTGACTAAAATCCTTCTTTATTGGCAACAGGACCTTGGACAAGTCACTTTAACTCATTGAGCTTTTGCTTCCTTCTCCTTAAAAAAATTCTGCACCTGTCTGCCTTTCCCATAGGCTGTGGCGAGTCAAATGAGACAGTTCCTTTGGAAGGACTTGGAAGCAGCAAAGGCTTATATGAATGTCAGATGTTAAAAGTAGCACAGAGCACATGGCTATCATCGAGCCCTATAATTGAAATATGGTTACCAAAAGTGAAGTCTTAAAAGGAAGACTTTTCTTGATAATTTTACAAATACTATCTTGGTTTTCCTAAGATTTCTAAATAATCAAGGAAAGGAGAATAAGGAAACCTCTGAAGACCTAGATCTTTTGGTAAGTATCCAGCTGCTTTTACATATGCAAATTCCATTTAGTATTGGTCTGGACTGGAAGTCCAGCTGTCCCTCTCCCTCCACCCCAATCCTTAAAGTGACTATGACTGAACCTTAACAGCATTATAGTACCTTCTGTATAGTGAAATATTTACATGATTTTAATCTTCTAACTTTGGAAATCAATTGTTCCCAGATAGAAGCTTCCTTATTTTGCCTTGCCATGTAAAAATGAAAAGTCATTCAAAAGCAACGAGTTTTAAAACTATTTTTTTCTTGTAAAGATATGCTAAGGTGTAAACATTCATGGGTTTTGTTTGTTTGTTTTTTCTGACAAGTTCGGCAGAATAAACCATGCAGGAACCAGGCAGTCAACATTTAATGTATATTTATTAGTTCCTACTGTATCTGAGGCACTGTTCTTCAAGGGTTAAACACAAGATTTTTCTACCCTCACAGAGCTTATATTTGAGTGAGGGAAACAATGAAGAAACAAGATAATTTGAAATAGAAGTCCTATAAAAGTATAATAATATGAGAGAAAATGATGGTGATTCACATTACATGACCTAAGGTGGGAAGATGGAATTTGAGCTGAGATCTGAATGAGAGCCACCATTCGGAATGTACAGAGAGACGATGTGGAAATCTTAAGGGGCAAATAAAAGGAAGAAAAGAAAAAAAGCACAAAAGTATGGAGAAGAATATTGTGGACAGAATATTGTGGAAGGCAGGATCAAGCTAGGCAGATTCAGGTAAGAATGGGAGGTAAGCCGTGGCCTGGTGCGAGGTGAGGTTGGAGAGGCAGGCAGAGCCCTTGGGAAAGGTAGGATGTTGTACATCACCATAAGCAGTCTGGCGAATTCTACGTGAAATGTCAGGAACCAGTGAAGGGTGTTAAGCATAGAATGACAATCTAATTTTTTTAACAGCCTTATTGAGATAGAATTTACGTATCACAAATTTACCCATTTGAAGTATGCAGTTCAATGGTTTTTAGTATATTTAGAGAGTTGTACAACCATCACTGTAAGCTAATTTTAGAACCTGATTTGTTTTTAAAAAGATCATTCTGGTTCTTGTGTGAGAATGGGTTATCGAAGGGCAAAAGTAGAAAGGACAAGATCCATTAGGAGATGAGAGATGTTCAATGTGACCAGGAGAAAGTATGCATTTCTTCACTCCCTTGTAGCATCATCTTCCAGCTACCTATTGAGCCCCTGTGCTATACCAGGCCACGTGTGAGGTGCCACATCTTCCATGGTAAAGAAGACAGATATGATCCCTGCCCTATGGGAGCATGCAGCTGCAAGACTGTGTGCACCACAAACTTAGCCCTTCCAGCTTTACCACTGGGTAAGTGATGTGATTTGAAGAATAGAGAACTCAATATATCAAAGTCAACATATGAAAAATCTTTCTCACCCACCTATGCTCACAATGAAAAAGCCCTCTGTGATTCCACCCAACCCTCCTGCCCAGAGGCCAGACCCAGGATTAAGTGTCCAGCTTGGGCATGCATGGCCTATGCCAGCATGGGCACAGCAGAGGTCTGCACACATAGGAAGATAGATCAAAGGCCCCCTTCCATTTCTCCTCTCCAGAGTGTTCCAGCAAGAACATCCCCTTCTAGCTATTTCGCATGTGGACAGCCAAGAAATAGACAGTCATTTACAGAGCATTTTGCATTTGTGCACTTTCACTTGTTATTTCTTCCCTGATACCTAATGGGGGCTGCAGCGTGTACTCTGTTCGTGGTTAAATTCTGCTGCCAGAAGTTTCCTCCAGTTCCTGATGCCCCGAACCCCTCCCTCCAGCATTCCTGTGGCTCATCTTGCAAACTGATTCAAAGGTGCTTTGTTGCAATCTGATCTTTCAGGACACATACTGCTATAAAGCTTTTGAAATTTTAGTCAAAGCAAAAAAATAAGCCTAAACATCCTGTGAGGGGAAAATAATGAAGGAGCTCTTAAGCACTATTGCAGATAGTGCTTAATTTTAAGAAGATGTATTTTTTTTAAAAGAATGTGGACTACTTCCTGGTTTAGACTTGGAAGGGTGTACGTGTCCAGAAATTTATCTATTTCTTCTAGATTTTCTAGTTTATTTACGTAGAGGTGTTTCTAGTATTCTCTGATGGTTGTCTGTATATCTGATTTGGTACCAGTACCGAGCTGTTTTGGTTACTGTAGCTTTGTAATATAGTTTGGAGGCAGGTAGCGTGATGCATCCAGTTTTGTTCTTTTTGCTTAGGATTGTCTTGGCTATTCAGGCTCTTTTTTGGTTTCATATGAAATTTAAAGTAGTTTTTTCTAATTCTGTGAAGAAAGTCAATCGTAACTTGATGGGGGTAGCATTGAATCTATAAATTACTTTGGGCAGTATGGCCATTTTCATGAGAATGATTCTTCCTATCCATGAGCATGGAATGTTTTTCCATTTGTTTGTATCCTCTCTTATTTCCTTGAGCAGTGATTTGTAGTTCTCCTTGAAGAGGTCCTTCACATCCCTTGTAAGTTGTATTCCTAGGTATTTTATTCTCTTTGTAGCAATTGTGAATGGGAGTTCACTCATGATTTGGCTCTCTGTTTGACTATTATTGGTGTATAGGAGTGCTTGTGATTTTTGCACACTGATTTTGTATCCTGAGACTTTGCTGAAGTTACTTATCAGCTTAAGGAGATTTTGGACTGAGATGATGGGGTTTTCTAAATAGACAGTCATGTTATCTGAAAACAGAAACGATTTGACTTCCTCTCTTCCTGTTTGAATACCCTTTATTTCTTTCTCTTGCCTGATTGCCCTGGCCAGAACTTCCAATACTATGTTGTATAGGAGTGGTGAGAGAGGGCATCCCTGTCTTGTGCCAGTTTTCAAAGGGAATGCTTCCAGTTTTTTCCCATTCAGTATGATACAGGCTGTGGGTTTGTCATAAATAGCTCTCATTATTTTGAGATACATTCCATCAATACCTAGTTTGTTGAGAGTTTTTAGCATGAAGGGGTGTTGAATTTTGTCGAAGGCCTTTTCTGCATCTATTGAGATAATCACGTGGTTTTTGTCCTTGGTTCTGTTTATATGATGGATTACATTTATTGATTTGCATATGTTGAACCAGCCTTGCATCCCAGGGATGAAGCTGACTTGATCATGGTTGATAAGCTTTTTGATGTGCTACTGGATTCGATTTGCCAGTATTTTATTGAGGATTTTCACATTGACGTTCATCAGGGATACTGGCCTGAAATTTTCTTTTTTTGGTGTGTCTCTGCCAGGTTTTGGTATCAGGATGATGCTGGCCTCATAAAATGAGTTAGGGAAGACTCCCTCTTTTTCTATAGTTTGGAATAGTTTCAAAAGGAACGGTACCACCTCCTGTTTGTACCTCTGGTAGAATTTGGGTGTGAATCCATCTGGTCCTGAACTTTTTTGCTTGGTAGGCTATTAATTACTGCCTCAATTTCGGAACTTGTTATTGGTCTATCTAGGGATTTGACTTCTTCCTGGTTTAGTCTTGGGAGGGTGTATGTGGACACATAGACAAAGGGAGGGGAACATCACACACTGGGGCCTCTCAGAGGGTGGAAGGCTAGGGGAGGGATAGCATTAGGAGAAATACGTAATGTAGATGACAGGTTGATGGGTGCAGCGAACCACCATGGCACGTGTATACCTATGTAATAAACCTGGAAGTTCTGCACATGTACCCCATAACTTATAATAATAATAAAAAAAGAATGTGGACTAAATATTCTTTATTTTCCCTTAGTTGGTTCTTTGCTCAAAGAAAAATTTGCATCATTGTTTTGGTGGATTTGGTGGACCTATTTAATTAATGTCAGACCTAATGGTTTAAAAGATCTTGGAGCAAAAAGGTGTAATACCTTTTCCTCACTCATTTTGAGGTCCACAGCCAACATTTCTATAGGAAATACAGGTTAGCAAGAGACAAGCATAACAAACTCAATCAAGTTTCATGTGACACAAGAGCCTTCAGAAATGAAGGCCTAAAGACCCAGGGAAAATTATATTTTTATGCTTAGGTTCAATGAAGAATGGACAGCCATGTAGAAATGTGATTGGACAAAAAGGGTGTGCTGTAACGGTAATAAACAGGGGACCCCAGCAAGGCCTGTTTGTTCGGATTCTTCTTGGCCTCTTCATACAGGATTTTTTCCCTGCTGGGTATGGGGCAAGACCCTTCTGCAATGAGGGTCTTATGGCCTATTTTCAGAGGAGGTAGGTCAGAGAATGACCTCTCGAGGTTTTATGGCTTGCTTCGGGCGAGAGGGGTTCTAGTTTCTATGACCCGCTTTGGAGAAGAGGGATCCTCATTTCCATGACCTGCTTGGGAGGAAAACGGGAGAGGGAGAAAGGAGTGTGGAGAAGGCCAAAGGGAACTTCTTGCTTCCGAGGTCTTTCCCATCTTTTACAGTTCAAAGTACTCAGCATGCCAAAGTGTCATGCTTTGGAGTATAGTGTTCCGAGCCTTAACATTCTTTAATAGCTATACATTATTATTTTTATTTTTGTGGGTAATTTCTATTTGTTTAAGAAATACAGTTTTTTTTTAATTACATGTAATCTCACCACCCAGAGGTAACAATGGTTTACATTGTGATATACATCCTTCTGGGATTTTTTCTATGCCTATGTGTACTGATAAAATATATGTGCAAAAATGGATAGGTATGTCTCAGTGGCTCTCTGTGCTTAAATTAGTCCAAATGGTTATTGTTAGATGCATATAGTTGAAAGCCTCAGGAAGCAAAGACTGTATGTCTATTTTTTTTGTATTCTTCCCAGGTACATAGTAAGCCTTTGAACTTGATGGATATATGATCAACCTGAGTTGAATTAACAAATGAATGTATAAACAGACAAGCCATAAAATAGGTACTTATTTAATGTCACTATTTTAATAACATTTGCTTCTTTAAATGCTTCCCTCTGTAATAAGAGTAATGACAAATATGTAACACATATTTATTTCCCTTTTCTTTTTGCATCCCGGCTTATTGATTTTTCAGTCTACCATTTAGGAGGATATATTGATATAAGGAAAATATTTTTATGACAGCTTATTACAAGAGAAAATTTTAAAATTCTGGTTACTGATGTAATGTTGGATGGGTGAACTACTATCGTTTTGTGTCTCCATGATGTATGAGGGATATTTTCATTCGTCTCTTAAATGCATTCTGCCTTTAGTGTAATAGTCAATTGATTAATGTAGTTTACAAATGCTTTCACAAGACAATAATAGAAGGGCACAGGCCAGGCGCAGCGGCTCAGCCTGTAATCCCAGCACTTTGGGAGGCCGAGGCGGGCAGATCACGAGGTCAGGAGATCGAGACCATCCTGGCTAACACGGTGAAACCCCGTCTCTACTAAAAATACAAAAAAAATTAGCTGGGTGTGATGGCATGTGCCTGTAGTCCCAGCTACTTGGGAGGCTGAGGCAGGAGAATGGCGTGAACCTGGGAGGTGGAGCTTGCAGTGAGCCAAGATCACGCCACTGCACTCCAGCCTGGGCGGCAAGGCGAGACTCCTCAAAAAAAAAAAAAAAAAAAGGAAGGGCACAGCACTATATCTAAATGCCATAATTATTTATCATAAATTGTTATTCTCTGGGAATTCTGGGAGCTTGAGATGATCGTCCATCCTGGTTAATAGGACACTGGTAGGTATTGTGCTGGTGCTGTCAAGCAGCAAATCATTTAAAGCCAAGTGCTACAATTTGCTGACCGCCATCCAGTTCACTGAGTAACTAACTAAGCAGTCACACATCCAACCCCACAGTGGGGTGCTGTGAACATGTATGGAAGCCCCATATCTTCAAGGAGGTCCTACCAGGGCCACAGGTTACTAAAACTTCTCTGATAGTGCCCAAGGTGAACCCGTATTATTGTTCCTCTATCGGGAAGCTCAATATATATGAAAAGATAGTGGAATCTGCTAGGTGATACAGGTGAGGGAAGATCCTTTGATTTGAGCTGATGAGGGGAATTCAGCTGAGTCGTGTTTCAGGATGCAGGCTCATACCTAGAACAATCTTGAAAGTACCATCTGGGAGCAAGAGGGCAGGGCATGGATGCCTGTTGAACATGGGCTTTGAGGCGAACAGACCTGGGATGGATATCTAGTCCCAGACTCCTGTGGGATCTAGGGCTAGAAACTTCACCTCCCTGTATTAGTTTTCTATTGCTGCATAACCAGTTACCACATAGCTGGTGTCTTATAATCACACATTTATTATCTTGTAGCTTCAACAGTCAGGATCAGCTTAGCTGGATCCTCTATTCAGGGTCTCACAAGCCTGCAGTCAAGGTGTCGGCCAGGCTTGTGTCCATCTGAAAGCTTGACTGGGCAAGAATCTGCTTCCAGACTCCTGTGGATTGTTGGCAGACTTCATTTCCTTGAGGTCGTGTGACTGAACGTATGTCTGAAGCCTGTGCCTTGTCAGTTTTAGCTGCCCTGAGGTTCCCATGATCCTTGCCACATGTTCCTCTAATATGGCTGTTTTCCTACCTCAAGAGAGTCTCTGACTCCAGTCTGCTGAAATGGAGTTGTCTTGTATTACGTGGAATAATTATGGAAGTGACATCTCATCACGTTTGCCATATTCTCTTAGAGTCAAGTGACAGGTCCCACCTACACTCAGGAGAGGGGATTACACAAATGTGTGAACAGCAGAAGGTAGAAACATTGAGGGTTATGGTACAGTGTGTTTGCCACAATCCCTGAACCCATTCTGTAAAGTTGGTATAAAAATACCTACTTTAGAGGGTTGTTATGTTAATTGAAAACAAGATAACATATATCAAGTGTTTATGTGGTACCTGGCACATAGTGAGCATTCAATAAATGTCACTGATGATGGTAATGATGATAATCATTGGTGATAACCAATGGATATCCTGATAAATGCCTATAATCTTCTTAAATCATATATGTCTTTCTAAGGACTCACCACAATATGAGGAATTTCAAGTTTTGAACTTGACTCTCTCAAAGGATAATGGTCAACTCAGTTATCTACATGACATGGAGAGGAGGGTGATGGAATTGATTATCTAAGGCAGGATATAATTCAGGAAAATATCTAACTTGACTTTGTAATAAAGATTTTTTCTTTCCCTGATTGTTTTGCACACACTTATTATTCCATATCACAGAGATATGCCAATTACCCTAATTTACTTACTCTTTCCCCATTGATGGACTCTTAGTTTGAATCTAATTTTTACGATTACCAGCAATGCTGCAGTGGACATCCTTCTAGACATATTCTTATGCTCTTTTGTGTTTTTGTAGGAAAAAATTGTACAGCCATTTATCGATAGCTTATTACATATCAGACATTGTGTTATGTGCCAGGTGAATAAGACCTATATGGTTCCTTCCCTCATGGAGCTTACAGCTGTTAAAATTACATGTATTAAAAGAATAATTTTGAGTATGGGGTGTATATTATAGGAGGACATAACATAGTAGGGAGGAGGGAGAGCTGAGGTCACACCCAAGCACAGGAAGATAAGCAAGATTTTGAGGTCAAATGAGAAGAGTTAGGCTATCTCTAGAAAAGAAATGAAATCTTAGGATCTGGGGAATCAGAACTTGGACAACATTGGAGCCAAGTTCCTGGGATCTTGAAATTACTCTTAAAAAATTCACATGTACAAATCTGAGACTGTTAATTCAGAAATATGATTTTATTTTTCTATTAGAGAATTTATTTTAAGATCCCTTATTTTTCTGAGTAGCAGAAACTTAATCTTGGTCAATATGAGGTTTCCTGTCTTTTCCCCAGTGTTGGGTCTAAGCACTGGGGTCTTACATCATGCCAAGACATTGGGTATATGGAATTGAGATGAAGAGGTATCTGGTCTTTAGTAGTCACCTAGTGTATTAGTCTGTTTTCAAGCTGCTGGTAAAGACATACCTGAGACTGGGCAATTTACAAAAGAAAGAGGTTTATGAGCTGGGCGCAGTGGCTCACGCCTGTAGTCCCAGCACTTTGGGAGGCTGAGGCGGGTGGATCACCTGTGGTCGGGAGTTTGAGACCAGCCTGACCAACATGGAGAAACCCCATCTCTACTAAAAATAGAAAAAATTAGCTGGGCGTGGTGGCACATGCCTGTAATCCCAGCTACTTGGGAGGCTGAGGCAGGAGAATTGCTTGAACCTGGGAGGCAGAGGTTGCAGTGAGCTGAGATCGTACCATCACACTCCAGCCTGGGCAACAAGAGAGAAACTCCATCTCAAAAAAAAAAAAAAAAAGAGAGGTTTATGGACTTACAGTTCCACATGGCTGAGGAGGCCTCACAATCAGGGTGGAAGGCAAGGAGGAGCAAGTCACATCTTACGTGGATGGCAGCAGGCAAAGAAGGCTTTTGCAGATAAACTCTCATTTGTAAAACGATCAGATCTTGTGAAACCCATTCACTATCAAGAGAACAGTATGGGGAAGACCTGCCCCATGATTCAATCATCTCCTACTGGGTCCTTCCCACAACACGTAGGAATTATGGGAGCTACAAGATGAAATTTGGGTAGGGACACAGAACCTAACAATATCATTCTGCCCCTGACCCATTCCAAATCTCATATCTTCATATTTCAAAACCAATCATGCCTTCCCATTAGTCCCCCAAAGTCTCAACTCATTTCAGCATTAACTCAAAAGTTCACAGTACAAAGTCTCATCCAAGACAAGTCAAGTGTCCTCCACGTATGAACTTGTGAAATCAGAAGCAAGTTAGTTACTTCTTAAATAAAATGGGGGTACAGGCATTGCATAAATACAGCCATTCCAAATAAGAGAAATTGGCCAAAACAAAGGGGCTACAGGCCCCATGCAATTCCAAAATCCAGCAGAGCAGTCAAATCTTAAAGCTCCAGAATGATCTCCTTCAAATCCATGTCTCACATTCAGGTCATGCTGAAGTAGGTTCCCGAGGTCTTGGGCAGCTCTGCCCCTGTGACTTTGCAAGGTACAGCCTCTCTCCCAGCTGCCTTCACAATCTGGCATTGAGTGTCTGCAGCTTTTCCAGGTGCACAGTGCAAGCTGTCAGTGCATCTACCATTCTGTGGTCTGGAGGATGGTGGCCTTTTTCTCACAGCTTCACTAGGTTGTACCCCAGTAGGAACTCTGTGCGGTGGGTCCCACCCCATAATTCCCTTCTACACTGCCCTAGCAGAGGTTCTCCATGAGGATTCCACTGCTACAGCAAACTTCTGCCTGGGCATCCAGGCATTTTCATACATTTTCTGAAATCTAGGCACAGGTTCCCAAACCTCAATTCTTGACTTCTGTGCACTTGCAGGCTCAACATCACGTGGTAGCTGCCAAGGCTTAAGGCTTGGACCTTCTGAAGCCACAGCCTGAGCTGTACATTGGCCCCTTTCAGCCATGGCTGGAGTGGTTGGGACACAGGGCACCAAGTCCCTAGGCTGCACACAGCATGGGGACCCTGGGCCTGGCCCATGAAACCATCTTTTCCTCCTAGGCCTCCCGGCCTGTGATGGGAGGGGCTGCTGTGAAGATCTCTGACATGCCCTGGAGACATTTTCTTCATTATCTTGGGGATTAACATTTGGCTCCTTGTTATTTATGCAAATTTCTGCAGCCAGCTTGAATTTCTCCTCAGAAAATGGGATTTTCTTTTCTATCATTGTCAGGCTGCAAATTTTCTGAACTTTCATGCTCTGCTTCCCTTATAAAACTGAATGCCTTTAACAGCACCCAAGTCACCTCTTGAATGCTTTGCTGCTTAGAAATTTCTTCCACCAGATACCCTAAATCATCTCTCTCAAGTTAAAAGTTCTACAAATCTCTAGGACAGGGTCAAAATGCCACCAGTCTCTTTGCTATAATATAAGAAGAGTCACCTTTACTCCAGTACCCAACAAGTTCCTCATTTCCATCTGAGTCCACCTCAGCCTGGACTCTGTTGTCCCCATATCACTATCAGCATTTTGGGCAAAGCCGTTCAACATGTCTCTAGGGAGTTCCAAACTTTCCAACATTTTTCTGTCTTCTTCTAAGCCCTCCAAACTGTTCCAACCTCTGCCTACTACCCAGTTCCAAAGTCACCTCCACACTTTTGGTTATCTTTTTATGAGAACCCCACTCCTGGTACAAATTTACTATATTAGTCCATTTTCACGCTGCTGATAATGACATACCTGAGACTGGACAATTTACAAAAGAAAGAGGTTTATTGGTCTTACAGTTCCACATGGCTGGGGAGGCCTCACATTCATGGCAGAAGGCAAGGAGAAACAAGCTACATCTTATGTGGATGGAAGCAGGCAAAGAGAGCTTGTGCAGAGAAACTCACATTTTTAAAACCATCAGGTCTCATAAGACTCATTCACTATCAAGAGAACAACATGGGAATGACCCACCCCACGATTCAATCATCTCCCACCAGGTCCCTCCCATGGCACATGGGAATTATGGGAGCTACAAGATGAGATATGGGTGGGGACACAGAGCCAAACCATATCACTAGTCATGCTGGCTTCTGCTAAGATCTCCAAAATCTGCCCTGGATCTTGGCCACTGATCCACATAGGTCACTGCTACATCATTCCTTGTTCTAAGTTAGGTCAATGAATGTTCCTTGTTACATCTATACTTCTGCTGAATGCATAGAATTCCTGTGCTTCCCTCAACCCTAGGACATTAATGGAGCTAAAACCCTGTGGTACTTCAGAGCCACTCTTAGCAGCATAAAGTCATCTTTTTGTCATCACTCTGTGCTGAATTAAGGGGAAACTCTTGCAAGGCTGTTTAGGTTCCCTCTGTCTAAGCACACCCTGCAGTCATTTCTTCTCTGAGGTTGTGGCACCTCTTTTAAGCTCTGCCAGGGAA
Source organism: Hylobates moloch (assembly GCF_009828535.3). Classification (NCBI taxonomy): domain Eukaryota; kingdom Metazoa; phylum Chordata; class Mammalia; order Primates; family Hylobatidae; genus Hylobates; species Hylobates moloch. The sequence goes on from NW_026652281.1 coordinate 136,313,652, forward strand.
GAGAGACACACAATTACTTTGCTCTGTAATCCTATAAACCTTCCTGTGGTTCTCCAGGGGTTCCTTTCTGGGCTCACTTTTCTCTCATACCTTCTCTCTTCCTCAATTCTGGAATAACTTAATTTAATTGGTGGGGAAGGATAGAAAACTTTGATATAATGCATTACTTCAATCTAACTCATCACATATGTTCTTAAATTTATTGCCTGGTTTCCAAGATTCAAAATCTGAGAGCAGGAGGCCCCTTTCAGGGCCCTTTTGCCCCACTGCCCCCTCCCCCAAGCATGGAAATAAAGGAAAATTTTGAGTCATCTCAAGGGAAATTCCAGGCACTTGGCTAGCCTTGAGAAATAAATGAGCAACCTGATAAGCAAAAAGGTAATAATAATTTAAAACAATAGCCACCCAAGTAAGTTAGAGACACAGATATTTGGTTCCCTATAAAAACTAAAGATAACATCTTGACATATGTCCCTGAGTTATTTTTCAGAAACCCAGACTCCCACCAGATGGAAAATGTTACATAGGCTGTCACGTAGACTGAACTCTGACTGCCATTCCTTGTTCTAATTTTCTTCCTGAGGGGCCTGAAGAAGGTCATGCACACAGTCCAAACCTGAACATTCCTTTCTGTGGACCCCAAGTTTTTAAGACACAGATTTGTTTTCTTAACCAATTGCAAATCAAAGAATCACTGAATCTATCTATGACCTATAAGCCCCGGCTTCAACATATCCTGCCTTTTTGAGCTAAACCAATGTATAACCTCCATATATTGATTTACAATTTTGCCTATAACTTCTGCTTTCCAGAAATGTACCCCTGCCCTTAAAATCTCTTGCTGATAAGCCATGGGGAGTTTGGGCCTTAAGCATTATCTGACCAATTCTCCTTGCTTGACATCCCACAATAAATCCTTTTCTTTCTCTCATTGAATATCTTTTTTTTATAATTAATGATTAATTTATTTTGTTTTTGTTGCTGCTGTTTACCTACAGCTGCAGTATCTCACAGCAAATCTTGATGTCAGCTTTTGGCTTTGCTATGCCAAGTGAGCAGACCCAAGTTCAGTTCAATAACAAATCCAAAAGCCTTTGTTCTCTGCTATTCTTTGAGTTATCTATTCCTTGAGGCAATGAATGACTGAATGGGGTAGGGATGCAGAGGAAGACCAAGAGGTACAAAAAATATATAGAAAAAGTTTTTTAAATATTTTAAAATTATTTACCCACTACAAATAGCACTTTTTATTTATTAGTGATGAGGTTCAAGACACATCACCCCAGTACATGACTGTACTGGACTAGAATATATCACCCCAAAATATGCTCCTTTAGCATAAGGATTATGTTGATCTAATTATTTTAAGAAATAGCAGACCTAGGAGAAGCTCTGAAAACAAGAGTAGAAATTACCCTTTTGTAAGGAAAATTTACATTTACAAAGGAAATCTCCAATTTAAGGGTGTTTTCCTCTCTGCACCAGGAAGAGAAGGATGACTGTACATCATTATACACTCCTACCAGTGGAGAAGACACTGACTTAAATCTGCATAACAAACCTAATGCTGTTTTATGGTGTTTTGCCTGGCCATCTTGGCAAAACTGGACCTTCCCCACCCCGCCCCCTTTTTTTTTGTTTTGGTAGATGGAATTTAAACCACCTCTTAGAGAATTACTCATTTTCCCTGTGTATCTCCCGTGGTATAAATGAGACATACATGTTTGTTTTTCTGTTGTTAATCTGTCTTTTGTTATAGGAATTTTAGTTGTATCAGCTAAAAATCATGAAAAGTAGAAAAAAATTATTTTTTCTCCGCTACATTAGACATGCAATAAATACATGTGTTTGAGGCTGGGTGTAGTGGCTCATGTCTGTAATTCCAGCACTTTGGGAGGTCAAGGCAGGCGGATCATTTGAGGTCAGGAGTTCGAGACCAGCGTGACCAACATGATGAAACCTTATCTCTACTAAAAACACAAAATTAGCTGGGCATGGTGGTGCATGCCTGTAATTCCAGCTACTTGGGAAGCTGAGTGTTATAAATAAACTTTTGGTGCCACAAAAGAAATAGCACTCAAACATAAATTTAATTTTCTCAGCAAGGCAATTTTACTTCTATAGAAGAGTGTGACTCGTGGATGGAGCAATGGTGAGAGCACACCTGAACAAGGGAGGGGAAGCGGTTTTTATTCCTGATGCAGGTAGCCCCTACTGCTATGTCGTTCCCCTATTGGCTAGGGTTGGACCACACAGTCTAAGATAATTCCAATTGGCTATTTTAAAGAGAGAAGGGGAACAAGTCAGAGTGGCGGGGTGAGTAGTTTGGTGGGAAGGGCGGTTACAGAAAAGAGAACTCAGGATGATTCAGGTCAGAGCAGGTGACCAGGGGTGACTCAGATGGAACAGAAGACCAGGGGTGACTCAGGACAGAGCAGGTGACCAGGGGAACAGATGTGAACTGCTGATTAGAACTGGTGGAAAAAGTTGTTTACTGAAACTACGGGCGAGGAGAACAAGGAAGTTAAACTTTAAAATGGAGAACAAAGAATGGAACATACTGACATACTGATTCTTTGAAGATAAATTTAGAACTCACTGTATTCAGCATGAGGCAGGAGAATCACTTGAACCTGGGAGGTGGAGGTTGCAGTGAGCCGAGATCACGCCATTGCATTCCAGCCTGGGCAACAAGAGTGAAACTTGGTCTCAAACAAAACAAAACAAAACAAAAAAAATGTGTTTGAATCTGCTTAACACAACATTTTTAGATGGACCTCTTTTGATGTTCCCAAATCAGGCTGTTAAGGACTATCTTCCATGGGAAAAGGTGACTGAAGAGTGGCAATCACTGACAGAGTAAAGTTCTGCTTTGCTGCTTTGCAAAACTTTGCTTTATTCTCATTTTTTGGGGGGATGTATCCTAAGCCTTAGGCAAGAATTACTTAACTTTAAAATTACACTTAGGTACATGAATATTCATAGCAGCATTAGCCATAATAGTAAAAAACTGGAAACAACCCAAATGTCCATCAACTGATAAATGGGTAAATAAAATGTGGCATGTCAATGCAATCAAATATTGCTCAGGAACAAAAGGAATGAAGTACTGATACACGCTACAACATGTATGAACCTTGAAAATATTATGCTAAGTAAAAGAAGAAAGTCACAAAGGACCACATATTATATAATTCAGTTTATATAAAATGTCCAGAACAGACAAACCCACAGAGACAGAAAGTAGATTGTGGTTGCCTAGGACCTTGTAGAGGAGGAGGGATACTGGGATTGGGATTTGTGTTAGTCTGTTTTGCATTACTATAAAGGAATATCTAAGGCTGAGTAGTTTGTAGAGAAAAGAGGTTTATTTGGCTCACAGTTCTGCAGCTGTCCAGGAAGCATGGTGTCAGCATCCACTTTGCTTCTGGTGAGGCCTCAGGGAGCTTACAATTATGGTGGAATGCAAAGGGGGAGCTGGCATATCATATGGCAAGAGAGGAAGTGAGAGAGAGGGGAGAGGTCCCAGGCTCCTTTAAACAATTAGCTGTCATGTAAACTAATAGAGCAAGAACTCACTCATCACCAAGAGGATGGCTCAAGCCATTCATGAGGGTTCCACTCCCATGACCCAAACAGCTCTCATCTGGTCCCACTTCCAACATTGGGGATCAAATTTCAACATGAGATTTGGAGGGACAAATATGCACACCATATCAGGTGTTGATGGTGAAGGGGTGCTGTGCTTCTTTTTGGGGTATTGAAAATATTCCAAAATTTATTGTGGTGATGGGTGCACAACTCTGTAAGTGTAGAAAACCCGTTGAATTAGACACTTTAAAAGAGTCACTTGTATAGTATGTGAACTATACCTCATTACAGCTGTTAGAAAAATGTATACCTTGGTGGTCAAATTGTAGTAGCTAGTGGTGGCTTCAGTTTGCAGAGTTAGAAGAGTAAAGTCAAATATGAGGGTTTGTATATTTTGGGTAACTTTTTCATTATCTAAAAGTAAAATTTTCTCTATTTGTGGATCTTGGGTGGAATGTAATGTAAGGCAGAAAACCTTTCTCTCTACCCTCTTAAGGTTTGATCAGTGAGTCTGGGAAGTAAATAGACAGTAGATAGATTAACAGGAAAAAACAATTTTAATTATGTGCATAGGCATGGGAATCTCACAAAATATGAGACTCAAAGAAGGGCTAGATGATAAAAGTTTCTGTAGCATCCTGAGCTACAGAAAGGAATTGAGGCTTGGAGCTTAATTTGGGGGTGGGGCATGACACAAATTATGGGAGGGAAAGGAGAGGAAATGCATGGTGAATAAAAGTTGTCTTGTTATGCAGATAAACAGTCTCCAGAGTAATAAAGGTTGTCTTGGAGCAGCCCTCAGAAGAATAAGTGATAGTTTGTGACAATATCTGGGCTTGGCACTTACCTTCAGTCTGTTCTCCTCCTGTGATACAGTTAATTTTTCCTAATTAATGAGATTCCTGGGGAGGAAACTCATGACAATTGAGTGCCTTTTTGGAAGATCTATCTTTAGGCAGATGAGGCAAGTTCAGAGACCACCCTTCCCTGTGCTTTTGAAACGGGTGAGACACAGCAGGGCAGAAGTTCAGGGAGGCTTTGATTCTCCCTTAGTTCAAAGCACTCTGCGTGAAAGCCCCATACTTTGGGGTATCATTTTCAGAGCCCCAACAATAAACTTACAAATTTGCCTATTTGTGTAGACTTGCTTCTTGAGGGTCAGTAGTCAGTATTTTTCTTACTCAGTGAAATTTCAAAATTTACAGAATTGAAATCACTCGGACTTAAATTTTAAAATGTACTTGTGTGAAGAAAATACATACAGTAAAATCCTTTGAAAGCAGACATTGAATCTTTCTGAAAAATGATAGGACATTTGTAGTTTTTATATGATGATCTAATTAAATCCATTTGATTTCTTCCCCCCGTTCTGCCTTCTCTTACTGTCCATTCCTTTTCTGGTAGAAAGAGTTGACTGCCTATGTACAGGTGGAAGAGTTGTTTTCTGTTCATCAGAGTCAGTAGTAGTAAAATTCAGTTGCTGGATCAGCCAAGTGTGCTCTGAATTCTGACCTCTTCAATGCAATAACATTTTACATGACTAAGTCTGTAGAGTTTGTTCCAAAACATTACCCTGCAAAGCAGTCTGCAAAGCAGGCGGATCCATGCTTGGACAGCCATCCCCAGCTTGGTCCTCCAGGTTTGTGGACAAGGATCTGGGACACTGAGGGCTTGTAGAGAGTAGATATGGACTGGATTAAGCACATATGGCAACCCTAGAGATGCACACAGGAAAGTCGTAGTCAGCAGCACCTTGGGCTTCCTATGTATGACAGCAGCATATCAGTGCTAACGAGCCAGGGCTTGCAGGGCAAGGCACACCAATGCATTTGCAAACTCCAGAGTCACCATTAGAAAGTCATTTCCTCCAATACTTGTAGAGAGAGGCTGCCTGTCTCTAACAGTATATGTACAGTGTTGAAAGTAAATCTTTATAGATAAGTTAAATTTAACCAAATTTAACTGAGCGAAGAATGACTTGTCAATAGGGCAGCTCTCAGAACCAGCAGAAGTTCAGAGAACTCTGCTCCACGATATGGGCTGACAGCATTTATGAACAGCAAACGGAAGTGAGGTACAGAGACAGCTTGATTGGTTACAGCTAGGTGTTTGCTTTATTTGAGCATGGTCTGATCAGTTGGCAGCCTATGATTGATTGGAGGTTTGCTGCTGTGTTTTACTGCTGAGGCTCAGCTATTAGCTACAAAAACATATTAAATTAGCTTTAGGTCAGTTCATACCAAGTTAGGTTGCAGTTCATTACATAGGGACTCAAGGTATGGAGGCAGCCTCAGGTCAAGTTTAGATTAATTAAACAGTGGAGAGAGGGCAGATGTCAGTTTCAGAATCATGGCTGATTGGAAAATGTTTTCCCTTTCTGGACTTTTTGGGTAGGGAGACCTTTCCTTCTCAGATCCTCCAAAAGGCCTTCCTACCTCCACCAACAACAACTCCAAGAAATGTCTTTTTATTTTTAAATACATGCTCAGAGAATACAGAGAATCCAAAAGAAGGAATTTAAAAAAAGTAACAAACTAAGACATAGTCATTGTTACTACTTTGGAATATATAAATGCTATCTAACAGAAGTAGAAGGTGAATGACAAATATGAGCCATATATTTAATTAAAAATTTTCATGTAGCCAGGTGCAGTGCTCATGCCCATAATCCCAGCACTTTGGGAGGCCAAGACGGGAGGACTGCTTGCTTAAGCCTAGGAGGTCAAGGCCAACCTGAGCAACATAGTGAGAAACCCCAGCTCTACAAAACAAAAATGCTGTACTCCCATTAAAAAGGTTTAAAAAGGTGAAATTAATGTTAATAATACTTTAAACTTGATATATATATTATTTTATCATACAATCAACTTAAAAATTATTATTATTATTATTTTTGAGACAGAGTCTCGCTGTTGTTGGCCCGGGCTAGTGTGCAATGGCACAATCTTGGCTCATGGCAACCTCCGCCTCCCGGGTTCCCGCAATTCTCCTGCCTCAGCCTCCCAAGTAGCTGAGTTTACAGGCACCCGCCACCATATCCGGCTAATTTTTGTATTTTTTAGTAGAGACAGGGTTTCACCATGTTGGCCAGGCTGGTCTCGAACTCCTGACCTCAGGTGATTCACCCACCTCGGCCTCCCAAAGTGCTGGGATTACAGCTGTGAACCACCGTGCCAGCAACTTAAAAATTATTAATAGGATATTTTACATTCTTTCATACTATCTTTGTTTTTTATTATTTTATTTTATTTTAGAGACAGGCTCACCCAGGCTGGAGTATACTGGTGTGATCAAAGCTCACTGCAGCTTGGACCTCTCAGGCTTAAGCAATCCTTCAGCCTCAGCCTCCCAAGTAGCTAGGACAACAGACGTGCACCACCACGCTGGGCTAATTGTTTCGTTTTTTGTAGAGACAGGGTCTGTATGTTGTCCAGCCTCTTTCATATTGTCTTTGAGACCCAAAGTGTATTTTGCATGTACAGCACATCCTGCCATGTTTCCAATTGAGGTGCTCAATAGCTGTGGCTCGCGCCTATTGTACTGACCAGCACAGATGGGTGTGTGTTGTGAATCTTTACCCCAAATTTGGTTCAGATGCTATACCAAAGGAGGGCGCACCCAGGCTTTCTGAGCAGCTTGCCCAGGTGTGGGTGTGGTGCAGAGAGGTAAGAGGGAGAGGCAAGGCTTAAAAGCTGTCTGCAGTCACACATCAAAAAAAAGGAGTCACTCTCTCTGTATATACATTATATTAATATTTATCTCTATCTATCTATCTATCTATCTATCTATCTATCTATCTATCCATCTATCTATCTATCATCTATTTATCTATCCATCCCCTATATCAGGCCTCAAGGAAATATATTCAAAACTACATGTTGAAAAAATTAAGCAGAGAGGAGAAGCAGATGGGAAGGTACTAAAAATGCAAGACTTAGCAAAAGAAGGCTGTGTACATACAGCAAAAGGGGACACACAACAACCCCTCCCACTAGCAAATGCAACCCAATCATTGCCCCTAAAACAGAACCTTGCACTTGCTGCTCCTTTCCTGAATTGTGCCTTCTGCCCCAAGGCACACAGCTTCTCCCTGACTTCTTTCTGTTCTCTGTTCAAATCTGACCACACCTACCTCTTCTGAGGGGCTTTCCTTGTTCATGCTATCTAAATTAGAGGTTTCTCTGCCCCTGTGATTCTTAATGTTACTGCAAAGCAGCTACCACTTAAAGAATTTGTTTGTAGTCTATTTCCCCTGAATAAACTGGAAGCTCAAAAGGGCGGAGTTTAGGTCTGTTTTATCCACTGGTTTGGCCCCAGAATTTAGAAAAGAGGCTGGCACACAGTAGGTTCTCGGTAAAATAGTGTTGAGTGAATGGTTGCTTAGGAGAAGGAAACAGGGAGGGTACTTGGAAAAAAGGAGCAAGAAGGTCACCATTAGTGAGAATAAGTGTTTTATAAAACACAGGTTATGGTTTTCCTTCTTTAAGAAAAGTAGTTTTGTTTTCAAGTGCCAAGAATAACATTAGGCTACTAAGGATTTCTGGACTGCTTTGGGATTTGTTTTAATGAATAGATGGAAATTACATCTATTTAGCATTAATTTTTATGTGTAAAGGGTACACCCGAATTGCATAAAAGCAGTTCTCTTGAATAATTAAAACATCCTCTTCACTAAGTGTGCTAAGTGCAAGACATTTAGCACACTCCTCTTTCAAAAATTCTATTAATGGCAACTAAAATCATAAGGTTTAAATGCAAAATAAAGAAGGCATTTTTCTTTATGGTGGCACAGAAGTGAATACCTCAAAACTGGGCAGACCCAAAAGTCAGATACCAAGGATTCTGTGGAGTCAACATGATGGTCTCTGATAACATCGAAAGTTAGGAATGTTTTACTAAAAAGAATATAGGAAGAATAAAGAATTCTTGTTTACAGTAGAATTCAAACTAATAAATGTAGAAAGAAGGATGGAAATAGAAAATCACCATTAGGCAAAATTATTGTTGCTTGCAAGCAAGTATCATCTATGTATGACAAAATCTGTTGGTAGAAGTATGATGAGAAAAAGGGTATTAACATAGTCTTAAAGTGTCTCCCCACAAGATATATTAATTCCAGAAGAAAAAAGAGTACTACAGGGGAGAACACTGGTGGACAGACACCACCTAAACAAAGTGATCAAAGTTAATTTCACCAGTACTGAGAGACATTGATTTCATGCCCCTCCTGATGAGATTCACTGAGAAGGGCACAGTATTACTGGTGTAGGATGCTTGACAAAAATGTAGAACCCAAATTTAATCATGAAGAAACATGAGACAAATCTCACTTGTGGGACATTTTACGAAATAACTGCTCCCAGCTCTTCAAATGTGTCAAGGTCATGCATGGTTAAGGAAGACTGAGGAACTGTCCCCGACTTGAGGTGATTATAGGGCACGAAACTAAATTCAGTATTGGGTCTTAGATTGTATTCTGGACCAGGAAAAGCACATTGGTGGAAAAATTAGCAAAATTCGAATAAGGTCTATCTATTAGGTAGTAGTATTGACCAATGTTAATTTCCTGTTTTGGATAACTATACCATGTTTATGTTAACATTAGAGAAACCTGGGTGATAGTAATATGGGACTTCTGTGAACTATTTTGGCCATATTTTTCTAAGTCTGAAATGAATTCAGAATGAAAAGTTGAAAAGAAAGTGTCTTTAGTTGGCCATCTTCCGGGAATTCAAACAGGAACTGCCAAAATGGGAGTCAGGAGACCCAGGCTCAAATTTGAGCCCTGGCATTAATCCTGGTGTTTGGGCACGGCACCAAACTCTGTCCTTCAGTTTTGTCATCTATAAAACTGTTCTGCAGAATTTAGGAGTGTTGAGAAGAGGCCTTAGGGCTCTCAGTGGTGAATAGGGGTCAGGGAATGAGTGGGTGTGAGGCTCCAGCCAGAGCAGCTCTGCTTTTGCCTACTTTATATATAGGACTTTATAAAAAAACTAATTTTTAATTATGCAAAAAATATACTATACTATATTTTCCTTGTAAGAAATTAGAACGTTGCAGATGCAACTAAAGCCCCTTTGGCCACCATACTCCCCAATTCGTGTGTATCTTGGAATTGTGTTTAAGATTTCCATTTGAACAAAGGGACCCTGGCTCAAACAAGTTGGGGGACCATTGGGCTGGTTAACCCTTAAACACCCCAAACACTCAATAAAGAGGAGTTTCAGGGACATGGACAAGCCATGGCTGGAGGATGTTCTACAACGTTGAGCAGAAACCCATGCAATAATTTGCTGAAATAGGGCGTTGCTCTGAGTGCTGTGATTCCAGGGAGATGTCACTGCTGTGTGGTGGCCATATGCCCAGCAAACGGCTGGTGGCTGGAAGGACATAGCTTTCTGAGTTAGGACTGGAAGGCTTCTGTACATGTCCAAAGTCAACCTTCATATTCATGGGGAGGGAAAAAGAAGTGGGCTTTAGGATTGCCTCTCCTTGTTGGCCTGCTCTGAGAAAAACAATCGCAGGAGAGTGAGGCGGGAGAATCGCTTGAGCCCAGGAGTTTGAGGCTGCAGGTGAGAAGCTGCCGTGAGCTTTGATTGTGCCACTGCACTCCAGCCTGGGCGATGGAGCACTGGGTCCTGTGAGCCTTGACTCATTTAACCCCCACAGCACCCAGTAGATGGTGGCACTATTAGCATACTTGTTTTAGAGGTGAGGACACACACACACAAAGAGATAAGGAATTGCCTAAGAGCACAGAGCTGGTAAGTGGTGAGCCCAGGTGTGAGCCCAGTCTCCTTGCTTCAGGATCAAGTGCACACCGCTGCGCTCTGGACTCCTTCCAGGTGTTGTTGCTCTTGCTGTCATTTCAGCTTCATTACACCTATCTGTATGTTGGTCGTGGGAAGGAGGAAGCTCACTGAACACTGTGGCTTACCCAAGATTCGTCCCTCGACTTTCCCTCTTCACCAAACCCCCGAGCCACTGGCAGAATATTCAGTTCCTTGGAATCCCCCACGCCAGGGTTAGCTCCTTTTGCAAGCAGCCTAATGGATAGAAGTGAAGGGATGGTGCTCCTTATGAAAGGAGACGGGGGAGCTCTGTGAGCAGCTGCAGGGCCCTGCAGCCCGTCACACGCTAGCATCCACCGGGTGGAGTAGCTGCGCATGACCGCGGCGGGCGGGCGCGCTGCCAGAACGCACTGCGCCTTCTGCGGAACCCGGGCCTGCGTGAAGGTAAATGCAAATCAGCTCCGCCCAGCGCTTCCCGCCGAAGGAGGGTTTTCTGTATGCGCGCCTGGTTTCCTCCGCCTTCAGCCAGAATGCTGATTTTATTTTTGCGGTTTATGAGCTTGAGAGAGGGAATTCATTTCCTTGGTATAATATGACCCTCTGGAGAAAGTCTTGTCCAGATACATTTTGCTCCCAAACGCCGCCCTAGAAGAAGGGCTATACTGAAATGAAACAGAGATGATTAGAGTCTGATTTGTAGGTAAGGTGAATTGGTAAGATTATGCCAAATTAAATTACATCCAGAGAAGGTGAAAGGGAATGAAAGGGCTCCTCCAGGGAGATGGAAACCTTTGTAAAAAGAAATATTTATGGTGCACATATCTTTAATCCAGCCAGCAGCCAGGTTATATTTTATTATATTCACCACCATTTCCCTTTTCTGTTTCTCACCAGACTGTACAAGCCCTGAAAGCAAGAATGGGGTTCACGGCATCTTGATACCCCCATATGGGGACGTTTTGACGATTTCATTTATAAGAAAGGGATTTTACACCAGAGAGGCTTTTAAATCTGCTAACAGACTGGACCAGCTTTCTCATCCCCACTGGCTGATTAATGATTCCTCCATGCCAACCCGGTTCTCAGAGACACCAAGGCCAGGTAAAAACCACCCCTTCATCCTCTAAACCTTGCAAGAAGCACAGGGTCCAGAATTATACTTCTTTCAGGTTCTAAATAGCACAATAAAACTAATAACAATAAGCTTTTAGTTATTGGATCAGGTACATTTTACTTTACAATAAGCTTTTACTTATTGGATCAGGTACCTTTTAAAGCAATTTTTGAACATTATTTCATTTGATCCTCACAACCACACTATGAGGTAGGTACTATCTTTCCATTTGAAGGATGAGAAAACTGAGGCTTGAAGATGTTAAGTAGCTTGTTTCAAGATCACAGCTAGTCAGTGGACATAGCTGCCATTCACTGAGTGCTTCCTGTGAGCCAGGCACTGTGACCACCAATTATTTATTTCATGTAATAGTGCCCTTGATCCTTAGGAAGTGGCCTCCAGTGCTTAGAATTCAAGCATTTGGTCCTTTGGAGATGAGAAACCATGGGAAGGAAGGGGCTTATTCACCCCTGTATCCAAAAAGTTGAGGATGGTGCCAGGGACAGAGACAGTACCAGGGACTCCAAAAATACTGAATGAAAGGACAGTAGAGATGCTTTCCTGTGGGATCCGCCAACCTCTCCCCACCTTCAGGTGAGTCCTGCTGATGCTCAGGCTGCCCTTGGAACAGGGACCTTGGCCACAGTTTCCTTGTCTGTAATAATGGGATGAGAATTCCTCCTGCACAGGGTTGCTAGGGACCTAGTGAGGTATCTTCTATGGCTGCATTTGGCGCTTAGTTTTCTCACTTTCTTTTTGAGCATGGGAGCAGGGATATGGACTCCTAAGGGTATGACACTTGAAGATTTCAGAGGGGGGCCTGCAGGTTTATGTCCTCACTTGTTTTACACCTCACAGAGGTCAGTGAAGCAGGGTATCACCAAATCCCCACCTGATGTCACTGGAAATCGAGTGCTCCATGTCTTCACCAGGCCCATGCCAGCCATGAGGGGCAGAACCAGATTTTCTGACACCAAGCCCCAGGTTTCTTCCTGTGCTGGCATGGGTCCTTTTTCTGACTTGGCCAGCAGCCTCTCATAGATGGGGGTCTGATTAAATAGTTCTGGTGATGGGTGGAGTGATGGTTGCACAACAATATGGATGTATTTAATGCCACTGAACTGTACACCTGAAAATGGTTAAAATGCGACATTTTATATTATGAATATTTCACCGCAATAAAAGAGAAACAAATATGGATCTGTCTTTCTCACGTGTCAGGAAATCTGGGGTAGGTAGATAGAGTGGTTGGTTCAGCTGCTCCGTGATACCGTGAGGGTCTGGAGTCTTGCTTTTTTCTTTTCTTTTTTTTTTTTTTTGAGACAAAGTCTCACTCTGTTGCCCAGGCTGGAGTGCAATTGTGTGATCTTTGCTTACTGCGACCTCTGCTTCTTGGGTCCAAGCGATTCTCCTGCCTCAGCCTCCCATGTAGCTGGGATTATAGGAGTGTACCACCATGCCCAGCTAATTTTTGTATTTTTTTGGTAGAGATGGGGTTTCACTATGTTGACCAGGCTAGTCTTGAACCCCTGACCTCAGGTGATCTGCCCACCTCAGCCTCTCAAAGTGCTGAGATTACAGGCATGAGCCACAGTGCCTGGCCTGGAGTCTCTAGCTTGAGTTTTTTGCATGATGGCTTTCATGCTGGGCACAAGGTGTCCTCTGAAGATTCTCGAGATTTTTTTCTGCTCAGGAGAGGAGGAAGGAAGGAAAGGGTGATGCTAGCCATTGCTCTGTCTTCCATCAGAAAAGACAAAGCTTCTCAGCAACCCTCCCAGCAGAATTTTCTTATATCTCATTGGCCAGAACTCGGTGTTTTGGCTTTGCTGGGCAACAAAGGTGGCTGAAAAAGTGGTCGCTAAACTTACCAACATTTAGAGCTGAAGAGGGCATCAGGGGAGAAAACGGTTGGGAATGAGTATTGATTGGAAAACCAGCAGGCTGTTTCCAAGACCCTGCTCAAGGTCACATGGTTACGTAACAGACTTGTTACGTAACCATAGTTGGGACTAGCGTCTGCTCCTCTGATTCCCAGTCCTGAGATCTTTAGCTTAGACATTTAATACATTTTGTAGTGGCTAGATTTACAATAAAAAGGACAGTCCTGGAGACTATCTTTAAAGAAGAAAAACTCTGCGTTGCATGCACTGAAATTAATCAAATGCTAAGAGGTCATGTCACAAAAGCACTGGGCAAGGTGGGAGCCAGAACATCTCAGCTCTGCCCCAGGCTGGCCAGAAATTTGGAGAAAGGTCCCAGTTCTCAGTGCTTATGAAATGTGATTAGTTATTTATTTTTTAAAAATCTGGTTAGTGTTGTTCATTAAATATCCATTAAGTACTTTGGTAACTGTAGAGGAAAGACCCTGTAGGGGGACAAACACTTGTTATTAACAACCATATGCTGTCAAGTGTGGGCTTACAACATGGGACCATATGCTCCCAAGGTTGGCATAGAATGACAGATGCCACCCACCATTCCTCCAGGCCAGGAACAGAGTAGCATAGGGCTCCAGGGGACACTGAAAATCAGGAATGTAAACAATCGCCCCTGTTATAATTACCCTGCCATTGCAAGGAAGCCTGAATGTGTACACTTGGATTTTTGGGATAGCAGGAAATTGGACTGCATTCCCTCTGATCCCACCATCTGCTCCTTCCATGAGAAGCACCAAGGGGAATTGGCAGGCCCTGCCCATTCTTTAGCCCAAAGCTGGCACCCTCGCTTCTCTGATGAGTCTTTCTGGATGGTGCTGGGTTACACAGATCCTTCTTTTTCATTCTCACCCCAGGATACCATATATCCTGAACATTTTAGCATTTAATGATAGTGAAGTTAACTTTTCATCCTGTCTTATAAGCAGTGTCAGGAGTGGGCACTGTTTGGGAGACACAATGCAAGGTTTTTTGAAACTTCCCAACCCCGAGGGCTAGCATATGTCCATATATATGGCAAACCCTCAATAAATACTAGAGCTAGACCTAAGAGCTGAGATGTCCATGGCTGTACCAGGTTAGAGTTTTATTTCATGATTCTGGGGATACCAGTAGAGTCGATTCCAGGATAGAGGGTGGAAGAAGTGAGAGCATTTGTGCTCTAAAAAAGTCACAATGCAGTTCAGTGCCCTTGCAAAGGATCCTTCCTGGTCGGATTACAGGGACATCCCCTGAGCTCAGGAAGACACTGACTGTGGAAATACTCTAAGGGGAAAGAGCAATTCTGCAAAATTTGGAATGAGATCACTTCAAGAAAGGGCAATTCTTAAATGATAGGGGAAAAAATGCACCCCTGGTAGACTTGCAAGCAGAGTACTCAAATCAGCTGAGAATGCCCAAAATATGATTATAAAGAAGAGTTTTTATTAGTTCAGCCTCGGAATGCAAAAATAAATAAATAAATAAACAAATAAAACAAATGTAATCACTTTACAGAAAGCACATACATTACTTAAAAGTAGCACCTTCATGGAGCCATACTTTCTGCTCATAATTGTGTATCAGGTTCATTCATGCTAATGAGAAAAGGATTCCAGATTTTCTTTGCATCTGTCTGCTTCTCACATGGCTGTTAAGAAGCCACCTGCAATTCTGACAATTTCATGTCCTTAGCCATAACTACTTGTCCTCTCTCTTGAATCTTAAGATCTTTTTGCCTTCCAGACACGGTGTTTCTGTGTCATCCTCCTGTGTATTTTAGAGAGGTGGGGGTGAGGACTGCCATGGAAGCCAAAGCTGGATTTTAATTTCAATCTTTTTTTTTTTTTTGAGACAGGGTCTCATTCTGTCACCTAGGCTGGTATGCAGTGGCACAATCACGGCTCACCGTAGCCTTGACCCCTTGGGCTCAAGAGATCCTCCTGCCTCATCCTCCTGAATAACTGGGACCACAAGCATGAGCCACCACGCCTGGCTAATTTTTAAATTTTTTGTAGAGAAGGGGTCTTGTTATGTTTCCCAGGCTGGTCAATCATTTTTTTCTAGCCCTTTTAAAATTAAGGCATCCCAAGATTAAACTTGCTTAGAAGTGCAAGTGGCCCTAAATTGCTTTATCAACACCATCTCCAGGAAGTCTTCACAGACATGGGAAGTAGCATCTTGTTCTCCTGGATCTTCTCAACAGGTTTGCATTGTCAGCTTTCCATTTAAGTATCTCTTGCGTTCCTGTCCATCACAAGTATATGATGGCACTGGTATCAGAACACTGCATTCTTCCTGATTGTCATAAAACTGATGTACTTGCAGCCTTGCTTGAAAAGTTGTCAGTATAAATAAAATTAAATTCACATTTTACATAATAGGGACTGATCCTGATGGATCGGGTCATGAGAGTATGAAACATTCAATACATCCTGGCACACAAATGTTAAATAACAGTAATACACTAATAAATACATAAATTACTTAAATATTTAAATAGCATGAAGGCCCATGGCAACTTGAGAGCTGGAAAATCTATACATAAATTAGCTGATTGTTTCAATGAGCATTTAGCATCTAACTATACAAATACAGCAAAGATATCATTGTGATCCTAAAAAAAAACTTTTTAAAGCAAATCAGATAGAAAATATCTTTTTGGGTCTATTCCGTTGTGTCTTTAAACATTTGGCTTAGTATCTTCCACTTTTCCTCCAAATTTTCATCCTGGGATCAGAACCTGGAAGAGAATGCCAAAAGTCGGTGTGGGGGGACATTGTAACAGCAAACTCTTCTTATTTCTCACAACATACGATCCTGGGCAACTGGGTTTCGGGGATTTCATGCCAGAAGGCCCAGGCCTTCCTTATGTGGCCTGGAATTTGGCTGGTGCTATGCTTGCCAGAGGCTTTCTTGAGAGTTTTCTTAAAATAATATCTGATTGTGTTACTTCCTTGCTGAAAACCCTTCAGTGGTTTTCAGGGCCCAGGGCCTCCAGAACAAGGTTCTGAGTCCTGCAAGCTTGCAAGTCCTCCATGCTCTGCCTCCTGGCTACCTCTCTCTCTTCTTTGCCTTTCTCTTTAGGAGGCCAGAACCCAGGTCTGTTTTCTTTCCTGCAATATCCCTGTGGCCAGCACAGTGTCCTACATAATGCAGGCACCAAATAAATACCTGTTAGTGAATAAATGTATGTTTCTGATTCTGGCAACTGGGTGCCGGCCACTCCATCCCCCTTTCCTCTCCAACACAGCCCCCAATCATATCCCTGCACCCAGGTGCACTGAGAGTGCAGGTCTGGGCTGGGCTTTGAGGGCCTGCTTACCTAATTGCAGGGCACAGATGCCCATTCACTCCAAGATGAGCTATAGTAGCGGTCCTGGGCCCGCACGCTAAAGCTGGCATTTTTGCGGCAGATGACCGTGGCTGAGGTCTTGTCCGTGAAGACTCTATCTTTCTGCAGAAGAGAAGGAAAGTTGTGAAGTCCCCTTGGCAACATAGTCACAGGGTAAGCCGAGCCTATTTCTGCAACGCATACTCTCCCTAAACAAGCCCATCTTGGTCTTAGGGCACTGCGCTTGCAATTCATAGAGGCGTGCGTAGAACTTGCACCACCTACTGGCAGACACTCCACATGTAGGTGCAGCTTTTGTACTTTGTAAGCTCTTGAGGGAGAAATCGTTTGGCCCAACTTTCATCTTTCTATCACAGTTGCCTTGCCTCAAGGCCCCATGGCCAGTCACCCAGTCCTGAGCTGATGGTTGAGAGAGAGACAGATTTGCTCTAGCCATCCCTGAGATATTCAGAAATATCATATCCTGATCATTTCATCGGAAAACTTGCCTTCAAATCCTGGCACTGCTACTTAATAGCTGTGTAACTTCAGGAAAATGTCTTAGGTTCTCTGTGTCTGTTTGTTCACTTATAAATAGGGATAACAATAATGCCTACTTCATAGAATTGTAGTTCAAGGTAGAAATCATGTCAAACTCTTAGCAAGTCTTTAGCACATAGGAAGCACTCAATATCACCTATTAATCATACAGATCTTAAATAGGGAAAGTACTTGCCAAGATGTAAAATAATATTTAGGTAAATATCTATTCCAGGATAGCCTCCCCACCTAATTTTTTTCCCAGAGAGTAACTAGCTCACTGAATTTCTACCACATGCTAAATGCTATGCTGAATTAGGGCTTTGTCTAATTTTAAAAGTGGGGTGAAAGGAGTCTGGGGCTGTACAAAAGGGCCTCTGGAACCTTGCAACAGGCAAAGGAATTCTGCTGTAAGGCGAGGAAGCTGGGAAGCCAATATGTTAGCCTCTATAAGTGTAGACATTCTGTTTAGTAAAATAATTTTATAATATCTGGAACAGCCAGGAGCTATCCATTTTGGGTGCAATATCTCTTGCCTGTTCTATCGTTCATTACATGCACTCAGTTGAAACAACAATTTTAGGCTTCTGGAGCCCAGGTCTCCTCTATCAGGACTAATTCTGAGTGCCAAGATCAGTGACCAACATCAGAGGTAGTGGAGTGGTTACGTGCATGGCCTTTCTGTCTGGCAGATTGAGTTTGTGTCCTGGTTATGTCATTTCCTAGCTGGGTGACCTTGGGAAAGTCACTTAACCTCTCTGAGTCTTCAATCACTTGTGGAATGATGATAATACTACTGGCTACCAACCATCCTTTTCTTGGGGTTGGGCTACTGTCCAATGAGCACGCAGTGAGGGCAGTGCTGCTAACACCTACACAAAATTCCTGCATCAGCTATAGCTTTGCTTTACCTTGCCACAGTTTCTGGAAAAAAGGAAAGGCTCTTTTCCACAAAAAAGGGGGTAAAAAACCAAGAATAACATCAGCTGCCTTTGTTGGGTTAATTTTGTAGATTAAGTGAAATAAACATGGAAAACCCTTGGCACGGCTCTAGACACGTAGAAAAATGCTAAGAAAAGTAATTATGCATCACATAATAACATTTCAGTCAAAGAAGGATCACGTATATGACCAGTGGTCCTATATTGTTATAATATTGTACTTTTGCTGTATCTTTTCTGTTTAGATATACAAACCATTGTGTTGTAATTGCCTACAGTATTCAGTACAGGAACATGCTGTACAGGTTTGCAGCCTAGGAGCAATAGGCTATACCATAAAGCCTAGATGTGTAGTAGGCTATACCATCTAGGTTTGTGTGGGCACACCATATATGTTTGCACAATGATATAACCGCCTAAAGATGAATTTCTCAGAATGTATCCCTGTTGTTAAGTGATACATGGATGTAGTTGTTATTATCATCATTCATCTTCTCACTTTATGGTGGGCCTCCATAAAACTGACCAAGGAATATACTGCACCTGAATCACTTCTTACCTTTTCTCTCTTGCTCTTGCCCTGGACCTGAACGCAG
The DNA here is from genome assembly GCF_009828535.3 of Hylobates moloch. Lineage (NCBI taxonomy): Eukaryota > Metazoa > Chordata > Mammalia > Primates > Hylobatidae > Hylobates > Hylobates moloch. The sequence goes on from NW_026652281.1 coordinate 136,332,472, forward strand.
AAGGTCAGGGAGAAGTAGGAATGTGGAGTACTCCAGGTGTCAGGGTACTCCCAGCTGACTTCCACCTGCCGAGAATTCTTTAATGGCTTCAGCTGCAAGTTCTTGGGTGGGTCGGGTTTGACTGTGGAAGAGGATAAACACGCTTTATTCTCCTAATAAGGCTTTAGAGTTCAGTGGTTTTGGCTTATGATCTCACTTGCACCTTTGATCAGCTGTGAGTCCACTGGATAGTTACTTAACTTCTGTGAGCACCTGGATGGCAAATGTGAGGCACCTCTGCCACAGGTGCTCACGCTGGTGCCTCGGGAAGGCAGTTGTTCTTCAATGGCCACATCTCAGATCCACATTTATTGCAGGATCTGAGAGATGCTCAGAATCCTCACCACTGAACAATCAGATGGGACTGCACAGTGAGAAGACCTCTGCTTTAATGGTTATGGGCCATGCATTGAAGGACCACCCTCTCTGTGCTAATCCCTCACTTTGCACTGAATATGGAACTGAGCTGAGCCTCTCCCTAGGGATGAGATGATAGATTTACTGCCCTTTCTTTTGTCTTTTCATAGCTTTTGGTGAGGACATGTCTTGGAGCAGTTATAGTCAATTGTCTCTATGCTCAATTTGCTTGTTTATTCCATAAATACTGAGCACCCATTATGTTCCAGCCACCGGACTATGCATGAAGGATACAGCAGTGAGTTTCACAAAGACTCCTTCCTCAATTAGGTCTTCTAGATAAGAACAGGGGGAGACATGCTAGGGTGTGTGGTTGGGCTCTGTAGGCCTGGCTCTGCTCCACACAAAGATCATGGCTCCTAGCAGGTGCTTTGCAAATATGCTTCCCTCTGCTCTTAACACAACTGACATCTTTCCTTTTGGTGTCACCTAAATGTCACCTCCTCAGAGGGGCCTTCCTTGGCCACCCTATGTGAACTAGACTCCACCCACCAAGTACAAACCCTCCGTAAGTTTTGAAGCAAGTTCTCTGGTTCTATTACACTTTATCATGCTGCCTGGTCAATGAATAAATAGTAAAGGAAATGACTTATGGTGAAATCCCTATCTGCCAATTAAAAAAAATAGATGTCCATTTTGGAAGGGTTTATATTTCTAAGAAAGAAGTCCCTTTTCAAATGCTAAGGAAAGATTGGTTGGGAATAATTGCCGTTAGTAGGGAAGCCCTGGTTCTGAATATGAATATTATGCTTGATTAGGCTCTGGGATTCATCATGGAAACTACCTGGCAGCTGAATCAAAGTGCAGCAAAGAGCAGCTCTAGTGGAGCGGATCTGGATTTGAACTGCTAGCTGTAAGATCTGAGATCTGGGGCAAGTTGCTTAACTTTTCTAAGACTCAATTTCCTCTTCCTTAAAATGCAGATAACAGTATCTACATCGTATTTTGTTTTTGGATGCAGAATAAAAGAGATAATGCTTATCAACCACCTACCCCTGTGCATGGGGAGTTGTGAACTTGTGACAAATAGTATCTTTCCTTATGGAGTACATATAATCATCCAAAACTCACTGATGTCCCTGATGAAGAAGCTGCTGGTGTAGTTTTCATACTTCAGCTTGTGAATGGCATCCACCATGACCTCAATGGGCAGCCTCTCCTCAGCAGCTGGGCAGGCACTATCCTCCTGGCACTCCACTGAGTACTCATACTCCTTGTTGTCCCCTCTGATCCTCTCTGCAGAGAGTGTAGCAGCTCCGCACGTCACCCCTTGGAGATCAGAAGAGCTGAAGTCAAAGACAGAAATTAGCCTGTGTTACATATTGGGGAGAGAGTTCCTAGTGATTGTAGCCAGTAAGGCAGGTAAGGCCTCAACTGTTGTCCAAGGACACACTTTCTCCAACTGGGCTGAGTTCTACCCAGAGGGTAAGAAACTGCCTTCCCCAGGAGAAAAAGCTTAGCTTCAAGAGCACTTACATGTCTCTGGACTAAATGAATATGGAAGTTTTTGTTTGTTTGTTTTAGATCTAGAATCTCTGATTATTAAACCCCCATGTTAAAAACTTAAATTCATTTTTTCCCATTTTAATTATAAAATAAATAGACAAATCAGTACACACTAATTATAAAAGTAAAGATGATAAAGATCCATATAAAGGAAAGAAGTGTATGTCTCCTTCATCCTTAACTGCTCTCTGCAGGTATAAGTACTAATAATAGCTTGTTGTACCCTTCCAGACCTTCCTTTTTCTTTTTCTTTCTCTCTCTCTCTCTCACTCTCTCTCTTTTTTTTTTTTTTAAGAGACAGGGTCTTGCTCTGTCACCCAGGCTGGAGTACAGTGGTGGAATCAGACCTCACTGTAGCCTCAAACTCCTAGGCTCAAGTGATCCCCTCCCTCTGCCTCCCAAGTAGCTGGGACTACAGGTGTGTGCCACCACACCCACCTAATTTTTTTATTTTTAGTATTTTCTGAGATAGGGTCTCACTATGTTGCCTAGGCTGGTCTTGAACTTCTAGCCTCAAGCAATCATTCTGCCTCAGCCTCCCAAAGAGTTAGGATTTCAGGTGTGAGCCACTGTGCCTGGCCAGAACTTTTTCAATGAATATTCAAGATAATTGTATATCCACATTTTATATATATATTTTACTTATAAATATACATATAGATTTTATTTTTATGAACTAGGATCAAATTGTATACATATGATTACGTAACCATCCTTTTCCCTCTGAACATATTATGGGGAGCTCTCCATGACAAAACACATGGGTTGGGTTATCCATTTCAATGACTGCACTTTAAGCAAGAGTATAGTGTAGCATGTTTTATTTAACCATTCCTCTGCTGATTATGTCTTTATGCACTTGGAGAAACATTTCTTTAGGAAGCATTTTCCTTTTAAAGATGAAAAAGTGAGACCCCAATGCTTAATTTACTCAGTGAAATAATGGTAAAGTCAGGATGATCACCTGGGGTTTGCTTAGGTGATGATTAAAGTAAGCCACATGGGGGTTAACACATAGGTCTTGTATTTATGGAAGTTGCTTTCTTATGGAAAGTCCAAGTGTATTGGACCAACAGCGAACTTCAGATTAGTGGTGTCAGCAGAAGTAAAAGGAGTTGAGGTGGCCCTGGGAAAATTTTGGGAGGCCTCATCGAGTTTTGGAGTCTGCTTCAGGGCCCCTAAGATCTACGCCCTGGAGCTCTTGTTTTTGACTCAAGGTGCAATTTCAGCAAGTCGTTTGTAGCTTTGAATTCTCCTTTTATCCCTTTCTTTGGTGCTATGAGCCTTCAGGAAGCATGGCCAGGCAATTTGGATGAGTGGGTTCAAACACAGCAGAGACTATTCTCAGTTCCCAATAATATCCTGCCTTAACACATATATTTATTCAAGCAATTGGCTAAAATCTCCACGTTCTTTCTTCAATGTAGACAAGGAAGGGTGGTTGAAAAAAACATGGGTTTGACTTTGCTTTTCCCCTTATCATTAACTGATAGGTCACTGAGAGGTTGCCCTTAATTTCTTAATGAAATAGTTCTAGCAAAATGCTGAGAAACCAGAGCAGTTTCACTCACCCTCTGCTGCTTTTGACACTGAATGTCAAATCAGTACTGATTGTTGTCAGCCACCAGCAGGTGAAACGTCCAGAATAATTCTTGGCCTCGCATCTTAGAAAGGTCTTATTTTTGGGTTCTGGATTTGAAAAGAACAAAAATTCAATATCTAGGAGTTTTTTGCAGAAAGGTTTTGATTGTGATGAATCACAGGTCACCAGATGGTACAGGGTGAAGTTCTTCCATGTGTTCCCTCTGGGGTAGCTCCATAAGGATTGGGAGGGTCCCAGTGGGGTGTTGATTCTGCAGAGTACCCTACACACCTAATATGCCTGGCAGAGGCATTCATTTTTTGAAGGCTATCACCCCAGTGCAGAGTGATACACTATTGGTTAATTTCCATTAGCCATTAAATAATATCACCATTATTTAAAGAAAACATCAGGCTAAACATTCAGACTGACCATGAAACTCCCTTAATATGAGATTTTGATGGTTGATAACCCAAAGGGTCCAGGAAAGCAAAGAAAAATGGAGGTTAACATCAATTAACATCAATAAGAGACTTGATATTCATTAACTACACTTATCATGACTTGGCTTGTCAATTTGTTGTTGTTGTTGTTGTTTTTAACTCTTATAAACGAAAGAGAAAACTGATACTATCCAAGGGCATAGAATTACCTTTCTGGTCCTTTAAAATATCAGTGGACCAAATTCCATCTTCCTTTTTGTGAAGCAGCAGGAGCGAATGGCTTAGAACCTCGCCTCCTTTGTGACAGGTGTACTGGCCAGCATCTCCAAACTCTTTGACTTGGATGGTCAGGGTTTTGCCAGAGCCTAAGACCTCACTGCTCTTGTCCAAGGTCCAGGTGATACCATCTTCTTCAGGGGTGTCACATGTAAGGACCACCATTTCTCCAGGGGCATCCGGGTACCAATCCAATTCTACGACATAAACTGGAATGCACAGGAAGTGGAGAACTAGGCTGTAAGCTCCAGGAACTCTGGGACTGTGTTTTATTAACCCTTTTGGCATCCCCATTGCCTAAACACAACCTTGTTTACAACAAGTGTTTGGCAAATGCTTGCTGAGATGATCTCAAGGCATTAGACCCTGCTTGGGCTCAAGGTCAAGGAAAAGAGAAACAAAGAGTTTTATAGCTGCCATCGACTCATTGACTGGAAGGCTGCCTTTAATAGTAACCTTTATTATTTAGTAGATTGGAAACACCTTAATATACCAAAAACTGCAAACAGCACAATACTCTTTGCCAAAGGTCTGGGGGAGAGAAACTTCCAGCACAATTTCAGTTTCATAGAGAATACGGCAGGGTACAATATTTAGCAGAATAACATAGTCATTAAAAGCTCAGGATGTTGAGAACAACTAACCGAGACTGTAATCCTGTCTCCACTAACCAGCTGGGGGATTTGGAACAAGGTATTTAATTATCATGAGCCTCAGTTTCCTCATCTGTAAAATGATAATAATAACAGTATCTGCCATACATTTGACTGAGGATTAAATGAAAAAAAAAAAGCATGTAAAGTACTTAGCACAGTGTCTGCCACACAGTAAATTCTGTGTTAGTTATTGTTACTTATAGACTGAGGAGTCAGCCAACTGTACAGAGAAACTCTCTGTACAATTTTCCATGGATATTTAAGGATTTAGTTCCCTCTGTTTTAAATCACCAATGGAGATTTTCATTCTCTCTGTATTATTATTATTGTTATTTTTAGCTATCTTACACTTTTATGAAGCAGTCCAGTAGATCTTAGTCTTCCCATTTAATGAAGAAGGGTACTGAGGCCAAGGATCTAAGCGTGGTCACATCAAGTCAGAAGTACAAGGGCTACAGCTCAGACCTTTTGTCTCTAGGGCTTTGCAAGGGATGCCTAATGCTAGTGTCTAAACTGGCCTTTGAGGAATGGCTTAGTATAGTATTTCAGAGTGTGTCATAGCAAAGCTTCATTCATTTTTTTATCCATGCATAAATTATTAATTGAATAGAATTGTTTAATGTAGTAGTTCCCAAAGCATGATCGATGAAACACCATCAGCAGCATCACCTGGGAATAGATCAGAAATGCAAATTCTAAGCTGCTGAATCAGAAACATTGGGATGGATTTAGTCATATGGTTTTTAAGCTCTCCAGATGGTGTTGATGCCTGCTCAAGTTTATGAGTCACAGTGGTTGAGAGCCTGGATTTTGGAGTAGCAGAGGCCTGGATTTAGAAGCAGCTCTAGCCCTTGCTCCAGTCTTGTGGCCTTCGGCAAGACATTCAACTACTCTAAGCCTCAGTGTCATCATCTTTAAAGTGAGAAAAATATTAGCCCTTGCTTTAGAAGGTAGATATGTGGATTATACAAGCTCATTCACATAAGAGCTTAACACAGTGCCCTTACATGCTTTATAAATGGTGGTTCTTGTTATTGGCGTCCAGATGTAAGGCACTGTAGAATATAAAGTTTTCACTTTACATCAGTCGGATTATAAGGACTGAATGGATAACAAAAATAAGAGGTCAAAAGCATTTGGGGTCCAACTCTGGGGAAATGAGTAGCTGTGCTGATGTAAAACCATGCGGCACTTTTGGCTTTTTCTTGTTTTTTTTTTTTTTTTGTCCCCGTGACACCTGAACAGCATGGTTATTTTCCTGTCCCAACTGAGGCTCAGAAGCCCTAGAAGACGTTTGCTCAACACCAGGGAAAACAGCTGCAGGAGGAAAGCTGAAGAGAAGCATCAAGAACCTGGCACTTAGCCTCACTGCATCATCTGCCCTCCTAAGTCACACCTCGGAGAGTTTCTCACACTGATTTTCTGGAATTTCTGTGGTTTACCAAATCAGAAGTCACTAAGCGGTCAAATATGCCAGGGCCAAGGTTCCTGAGCTCGCTAACAATCCCAGGGTTGGAAGGGATCTGCCATATACCCCTAGCTCAGGCCTTTGCCTTTACTTAAGAGAGTATCTAAATCTCTCAAACCCTCATGGAGAAGGGGTGGCTGGATTCTGTCTTCCTGAAATCCTTGAGAAGAGAGGAGTGGTCCCAAATTTCTTTCAGGTACCCATTTCAAGATGGTACTCTCCAGAATATCAAAAGATTATTTCTGATCATCAGCTGAAATATTTTCATCCTTAATTTATGTCCGTTTCCTCTTATTGAGCTCTCCAAAGACCTGGGAAAAAATTACTTCATGTCTTTGTAAAAATGTTTTCACAAATTTAAGTGCACCAGCTTTGAAGCAAGACAGAATTGGGATCAAGTCCCTGTTCCACCCTTACCAGGTATGTGACATTGGGCAAGTTACTTAATCTCTCTGGCCTCCGTTTCCAACATTTATAAAATGGGATACAGACAGTCTCTACTTCATATGGCTCTTGTGAGAATTAAGTGAGACACTGCACTCAATAAACATTAACTATAATTATTATACAATTAAAGATAGTAATCGCCAACATTATGATGTTGGCTTCAGTGATAAAAGTCTGAGGGTCTTTCAGGTACAGCCAATGGTCAGAATGTACATTTACTGAGTGTGAGATACTAGAAGGATAGGCAGAACTCCTTATTTTACCATTAACTATTCTATTAGTCTACTAATAATTTTTACTGATCATTGGGATAATAAAAAGAATCTCTTGAATCATGAGAGATATTTTAAACAACCAAAATAGTAATACTAGCTGACATTTACTTTCACTTTACTATCTGTCGAGTTGTATTCTGCATTCATTAAGCCATTAAATAACCCATGTGGTAGGCATCCACTTTGTAACATCCAGTTTACAGTTGAGGAAATTCAGGATCAGAGGTGACCCAGCTCGAAGTCACATAACCAGTCATTGACAGACCTAGGACTTGAACCCAAGTCAATGTGAGTCTGAATCCTATGCTTCCTCCAAAGTGCTTGGTCAGAGGTAAGTCATCACAGTGCCAACTGAGGGGGCAGTATCATGTGGTGGAATGAGAAATGAACACAGTTGTTATACTTTGCAAATCCTCTACTTTGGAATTTTAATTGTGTGAAACAGCTGGTTTTTAGTACTACTGGAAAATATCATATGTCTTTCCCCACCATAGTGTACCAATGTCATCCAATGTGAAAACCAAACAATATAGATACCATGAAGGTGGAAAAGAGAGATATGGCATTGCATTTTCCCAGAGTGATGGCTTTCTCTAGAGGACCCAGTGCACGGTTGCCCATTTCAGTTTGATTTCCCACCAGTGGCTGCCCAAGAGTCCTGGCTTAGAAGTGGGGCCTCCACAGAGAATAATGAGAGGCTGGTTACCATCTTTCTTCAGTTCCCATATGGCCGCGAGGGGAGATGCCAGAAAAACCAGGGAAAGCCAAGAGATGACCAACTGCTGGTGACACATCTGTAAGAAGGGAGAGAAGCAGGGGGAAGAGAAGGAGGAAAAGAGAAGGAGGAGGAAGGAAGAAGAGAAGAAAGAATGTCAATAATTCTTGTTACCTTTCTGAACCATATACACATTCTAGCTACTTTTTTTTTTTAAATAAAATCTTGATTCTCCCCTTTCTTCTCCATACTGTCAAGCAAATACTAAGTAAATTACAGGAGTTCTATGGCAGTCTGTGGAGAAGAACATCTCCAGATAGAGAACCATAGGTTATTTGGGGCTGTGGAGTTGTAAGAGACCTAAGGCAAGCCATCTGATATAATCCTCTTATTTTTACGATGAGAAACTTAAAGCTTAGAGAAGGAATGTGACTTTCTGGATCAACATCTAGCAGTTGTTTATTTAGTGCTTACTACATAAAGAGCACTGGGCTAGAAGCAGTTGAGAGAGTAAAAAAGGGCTTACCTGGATCCTGCTTCCTAGGAGCAAATACTTTTACTCAATAAATATTTATTAAGTCAGTGTGTTAAATACCTCCCTGCCAGCTGGGGAGATAAGCCACACATCTGTATCACTGCAGCACAAAGCAGTGTGTGCTGGAGCACCCAGAACTGAAGGACTTGGGTTAGGGACAGGAAAGGTAATACAGAGGCGAACTTTCAAGTTCTGGCAATGACCTAGTCACCAGCCCTTGCTTGTAGGGGTTTAGCTTCTCTTGTTTTACAAGTTCAAAGATTACTCTCTCCCATATAGAGAACCTAGTGGTTCTACAATTTGAGTGACTGTCAGGATAACCTGGAAGCACTGCTACAACAGACGGCTGAGTCCCACTCCCAGAGTGTCTGATTCAGCAGGGATGAGGGCCTGAGAATATGCATTTCTAGAAAGTTTCCAGGTGAAGCAGATGCTGCTGGCGCCGAGACCACACCTTGAGAACCACTAGTTTCACCCATGTTCAGGGTCCAGAACCCCTGAAAATCAAAGTGTTCATTGGGAAAAGCCCACAACATATTCATATATCCACCATGAAATAATGAAATGCATAATGTTATGTTAAATCAGCCGCCATCTGATACAGAAACCAGTCTAGGTTAGTATCCAGGGTTTATGAAAATCTTCAGATTGCAAGAATTACATGCCACTTACAAATGAGGTAGAGATGATTATTGAAACATTCTGAAACAACTCCATTCACCTTGCAGAGCACCCATGGTCTGGAGGAAAGCGGTTCTGAAACCACTGTTTTAAATTATATGAAGGGCAATGCTCAACTGTTTCAATCAAATACCTTAAAAATGAGCATTCCTGGGTTGGGTGACTGAATATTGACAAATCACAGCTTTGTCAGAACCGCTGCTAACCCTAGGGGGACCTTGCTATGTACTTTATTCCCTTATAAAGTTTGTGAGTGGCAAAGACAGGACTAGAAGTCAAGCCTTCTTGGACACTGTTCAGTGCTGTCACCACAGCATGGAGTTTTAGGGGCATGGCTATCACTTCAGTCTAGGTTATGACTGTAGCAAAGTACTAGCTGGCACAGGGCACCGGTTAGTACATTCACAGGCTTGAAGTTAAACAGACACAGGCTTGAATTTTGGTCCCGCCGCTCATTTGCTGTTGAGCAGTGGGAGCAACTTGTTGGCCAAGTTACTCTCTGAGCCTCAGTCTCTTTGTCTATACAATGGACATAATACTTATCTCAAAGGCTTGTTGGGAAAGGCAATGAGATAACATATTACGGAAGGCAACTAATAATATATTAACTTGAACCTAGAGGAAGAGTTATGGGAACAGTTTGGTATCTCTGTGTTTTATATATCATGGATAGTCAAGAAAGTCATTCTAGGCAGTAGGGAAATGCGCACAGAGGTACTGCAATTACATGGGCCTGTAAAACCCAGAGGCTGGCACACTGGAAGTCAAAGAGTGGAGATTCCTGGCATCTCCTGGTGATTTCTTTATACCCACTTACGCTGAGGTTTTCCCACTAGCTGTGTGCCCAGCACTTCCTCTGCATGCCTCAGATGCATTTGACAATCTCAGGTGAACTGCACTTCAGGGTCAAGGGAACCCTGGCCATGGTTCTAAGAAACGACTCCCATTTTAGTATCACCTACATTTGAAACCACAGAGCACTGTCCAGGAGAGGTGATGGTGGTGGGTCTTCTCCTTTGGCTCTCTGGCCGATCAGCTGATACTAGGGAGTGCTACCCCTCAGCCCACATTTCCTCAGCATGGTAAGTTTGAGAGTCTTGATGATTAAAACAAATTTTTGTGTGTGCAATTTCATAGGTTTTCTAAACTCTTGAAACCCTTGTATGAAGGACAAAGGGACCCCACGTTACACACTCCTACTTCCTGGGGTATGCTAAGGGCTTCCCAACACTGGTACCAACATCAGCATGCCAATGACACTTGGGTGGGCATCTCTTTTTCAAGTTTTATTTTGTTTGTTACCTTTAATTAGAAAAGGTAGTTATTATTAAAGAATAAAAAGATATAGTCACAGATGGCATGGGTGGCACATGCAAAGATCCCCGGTTTAAGGGCCAGGCAGACTTCTATAACTGTCATCCCAGCTCTTCCACTTATTAGCTATATGACTCTGGGTGAGTCACTTGGCTTCTTTAAGCCCCACACTCCTGATCTATAAAATGGGCATGCTACTGTGGTAAGGAGTTAGTGACATAATTCATGTAAAGTGTCATGGCGCCTAGATGAAGTCAGGACCCACTATTTGCTCCCCTCCTTCCATAGCATTTACTACAATGGCAACAACACAGGCTCTTCTTTACTGTTTGTCTTCTCTGCCACACTGAGTGAACTCTCTTATGTCATGGATCATGTCTATCTTGTTTTGCACTTTACCCCCAGAGTCCAGCATAGAGGGGTTCCATGACTTATTAGTAGAATGAAGGAATGTATGGAAATCATACAATTTCAGATTCCAGTAAACTAACCTCTAAGAGGTTACCCACATTCCATCTAGTATCTTGAAATTCCTTGTTTGAAAAAGTGGGTCATCACCTGGGGTTTAGTAATCCCTCTGTTAAAATGACATTGTTGCTGCACAGAATTTTACCTGGGCAAGTATCAGATACCAGTACAGTAAAGGTTAACCTTTTTTCCCCCTTCTCACAGATTTAAAAACTCTTCAGGAAGCAATAATAGCTTTTCATTTTTTAAGTGGGGCCAAAGTTAGTTAAGCCACAAGAATGGAGAACCCAGCTATCATTTTGGTTGATATCACAACTGACGACCAAGACCATCACAATTATGGGAGCAAGTCTGATTTATAACATTGTTATAATTATGAATTCAATTACTTTAAGGAATGCATGAAAGGCTTTTTAAAAATTTCAATAGTAAGGCAGGCACCACTCACTTTAGCTCTTAGTTAATGCCCACTTTAACTGATGGGCATTAACATTTTGGAATATACTTTTATACATCAATACACACCACTTCAAAATAAGATAAAACAAACATTTCCATAAACTATGCATACACACAGATCTTGCTATACAGTTATTATTAGTTGGCTTTTAAAATGGACACTACATCAGTCCTTAAAGTACTAAGTTTTCACTAATGTTCCAGCAGGTGACTCACCAGGGAGGCTTCCAGGAATCCACCAACTCCCTGCTGCCAGGTCCTGGGGTAGCACACTAACGGTTTCTACACCTGGACAGCTGCAGGCCCACAGGGAGGGGAGGGAGGCAGGGGCTTGGGAAGTGCTTACCTTGCTCTGGGCAGGACGTAGAGTCCAATGGCCCTGAAACAGATGTTGTTTCTTCTGCTGCTGTTGCTGCTACTGGAGCTTATATACTCTACTCCTTTCTGATGGAAACTTAAACTAGAAACTGACTTGTTGCAACATTGAAAACAACTCTCAAAACCTTCTGGGGGAATTTCAAGAAGTTCCTTTTTTGTTTGTCTCTCTCTGTGTGTGTATCAATAACGAGGAGGGAACATAGACATCAAAATCCCAGGTAATGAACTAAGAGGAAATGACTTTTGGGTGGGGAAAAGGAAGGAGATGGAGATGCTAATTTCTTTGGGTTTACATCATGGCCAAGGTGCTTAGAGACAGCACTAGGCAGATTCCCTGGGTTCCACAGATCGAGGAAGAAGGAAGGCCAAGGGGCGGTCAGACGGGAGGCTGAGTTCATGTCAGGATGGAACAACTGTATGCCCAAGGGCTTAAAAGCAAAATCCTGGTTCTTCCCAAGTCAGACAGGATGAGATGAAGGGCAAAGGGTATAGTACATCTGGGGCGCCTTCCTCCACATTAGTCCTTTAATTTCAGAAACATACTATTTACCACCCATCTTGGCTCCATGCACCTCTCCCCACATTCCCCGAGTGGGAACACACGCGTGCACACAGACATCCATGCACATTTCATACAGACACAGCCCTGGGGAGATGATAAAACTGTGTGTACCACTAATAAGACTCAAATATGTGCACATCCTGTGCTCATAGGTACTCGGTCATAGGGGCGGATGGGAGCAGAAAGTGAAATACCCTCAGGGAGGCATACAGACAACCACACTCAAGGCACCCCCCCCTTGGGCACCCAGACTACATCCTCATTTCATTTGCACACAAATCTATGGCCCTAGGGGCTCCGTGCGGATGCACAGGAATAGCGGAATAAAGATATCTCTCGTGGTGGAATTTCAAGTTGCTAAGAGGTATGCAAAGGTGTACACCGGTGTGGACCCCCCCACCCCCCGCCCAGTCTGCACGTGAACAGGAACACGTACCTGCACGTATACCAGGTACACGCAGACAGATGCGGGCCATCCCCAGAGCCGCCGACAGAGGTCGCTGCGAGACGGTACCCGCGCCCCACAGTCCACCCGCGCCTCGGAGTCCCCCCGCGCTCAGGAGTCCCACCGCGCCCCGGAGTCCACCCGCGCGGGTCCACTTCTCCATCCCTGCTCTCGACTTCGGCCCCTGCGGCGGGGGAAGTTCCTGGGGCGGTGGCTGGGACCAGGCCGGGTTTGAGGCGGGCGCAGACTTCCGGGCTAACTTTCCTCGCCGTCTCAGCGCGGGAAGGGGGAAATGGGAAACCCGGGCGAGAGCAGCGGAGCTTCCCAGCCGCACACTTCCTCCCTCCAGCCGTTTGTTTCGGCAGGGGAGGGCCCTGGCAGCCAAGCCGGCAGTCCCACTGGTTATCCGACCTTGAGCTCTGGCGGGGGGTGGAGACCTTACATCCAGCTCAGAGCGCGTCCTTCCATCCCCTGTGTCCTCTAGGCCTCCCTAGACTTTGCCTTTTAGCCTTCCAGTGAAACAAGTTCTGTATCCAAGATATACAATTAAGTGGACAAAGCAGATTGCAGGTATGTTTTTTGTATGATACCATTTGTGGGGTGTGTGTGTGTATGTGTGTAAGTGCACCTGCACTTTTCACAACTGGTATCTCTGAGGCATATGTAACAACTGCGGGAGGGGCTTTTTGTAAACGTATATTAATTTCCTCTGATCCATCACTAAAGTGTACTGAACAGAAGTTGACGTGAAGTAGTTTCACTAATTTATTTACAGTGGCTGCACCACCACAGATGAGTCCTTGTGCCCCCCCCATAAATAAATACATGCATAAAATAAGACAAGGTTCAAAATGACACAAATATTTTATTCATGTGTTCATAAAAGCACCTTCAAAATTAAAAAAAAAACAAAACTGTAACGTAAAGTCTCAGTGAAAATCCAGCGCCAGTTATGCAAAAGAAGCTTCGAAGTATGCCCTCATCCTCCCTTTTCCGCTCAGATTGCAGCCCGAGGGCTAGTCCTATATGAAAGGGCCCGCCGCAGTGTTCACCTCCACCAGGGACAAGTAATAGGGTTTTAAGAGCATGGGCTGTGGAGTTAGAGAGCTGGATACCCGCACCTGCAAGTTACTTACCTTCGTTAAGCCTCAGTTCCTCACATCTGTAAAATCGGGTTAATAATAGTACCTGATCTTAGGACTGGTGTGAAGATTAATGAGATATGGTGGGATGCAGTTAAAGCAGCATCCTGGCTAAATGTTAATGAATGGCTGCTTGCACTTATTTATTTTTTTATCCTGTCGTGTCCCAGAAAGTCTTTTCGTAGCTCACAAGGGGACATCAAAGACCACAAAGAAGAGTGGAAGAAGACAGAGAGAATCAATGTGAGGAGCCTGGAACAGGGGTCTGAATTGTCCTCCCACAATGAAATCACTTGGCTATTGTTGAGCCACGAATTTGACTCTGAGCATCTAGGATGAGAAAGAAGAACTGGCACATACGCCATCTCTGCCCCTCGGGACTGACTATTTTGGTAAGTTCAGTTCACCCATGGAGGAAGTGGTTCTTGTACTTTATCTGCGTGTAACAACAAAATTCAGGTTCTTGGGGCTGATGCTCGGAGATTGTGATTCAGATCTGGGTTGGGGCTCAGGAACCTGCATTTTAACAATGGAGGTTCTAATGTGGTCATTGGCAGGTTGTTCTAACGTGGGGGCCACAGCCCACTCTCTGAGACAGGCTGTACACGGCCAGCCAGCATTCTGGTAATATCAGCCGAATGCCCATTGACCTGATTTTGGAAAAGAGATTTATCAACATGTCCCGCTTCATAATCCAGACCCTGATCCCAGGCAAAATGAACGGATACCCATAAGCTTTCTATGGCTTACCCTATGAGTGAGGAAGGTCTGCTGACAAACAGGGCATGCTGAGCTGCAAGGTTAATGTGACTGATGATTAAGCTGTGAGATGGAGGCAACCCCCTAAAAACCAAAAATAACTTAAATAATTTTTTTGGCCACAAAACTTACTTTCTCCTAGAAGAATGCTTTCATCATCTAGTACACATTTCAAATAAAGGAGAAGCCATGTGTGCTTATAAAAATTAAAATCTTTAGAAGATTACATAAGCAACACATGAATGCATGCTATTGTAAAGACTTCAAACAATACAAATATACATAGAATACAGTGTTGAAACCCTGATTCCTGTGGCTTCCAGAGGTTACCAGTGCCAGCATTCCTGCAGAGCTTCTCAATGCTTCTCTATGTATTTATATCTATCTGGCTATATAAATGGGATCATACTATACATATTGTTCTGCAAGTTGCTCTTTTCTTGCAACAGTCTATTTTGTATTCAGTCACTTGCAGTGACTTACTAGAGGTCACTTGAACAGATTTCACATCTGCATCAATTAGGTTGCCCTGGGCTTAGTTTTCCAAGGAGCTCTGCAGTTCTAGGCATCAATACACTAAGGACTGGTAACATCTGGGATAAGAAAAGACTATCTTGTCCTGTTGATGTCTCTTAGGAGCAAATAATTTGCCCTACAAGCTCCGTAGCCTTTTCACGAAGTCTCGCTTATCACCTGTATACCACTCCCTGACAAGGAGAATGGGCTTATTACAAGGAAAATGATAGACAAGGCAGGTTTGCCCTACTAGGTGGAAAGTGGTAGGCCATTGAGAGTCATGAAACCACCCTCACAGGGTTGACAAGAATTGCGTGCTGGGTTCTGGACAGAAATATAGTTATAATTAAGCATTAATTAGGTTGCACGTTGGCCCACTTCCTTGTTGCTCAAAGTCACGTAGCACTAGATCCTGACCATTTGCATCTGCATTATTCCTGCAGATAGGATTTCTGACATTAGGGTCATAAGATTGTGTAGGAATTGATTTGTATCCCTGTTGTTCCTTTAGATGGGATCTCTGACATTACAATCAGAACGCTTTTGTTTAAGAATCACTTAAGTTGTTTTTCAGGTCCCCAATTCTACCACATTTCAGTTTGAAAACCCCCACAGAGAAAGGGGATCAGGATGAAAATACAGCTTCACCCTGTCCCATGACTTCACTGTGCACTCTTCAACCAGTCAACCATCTCCAACACATCGGCCCACTCCTAAACTCTTAAAAACCCTAGTCCCAAATGCCACAAGGAGATAGATTTAAGGTTTCTTCCTGTCTCCTCTTTCGGTGACCCTACTTTCTCTGCTGCAACCTGGCCTCTCGGCGTATTGACTTGCCGTGTGCAATGGGCAATGAACCTATTATGGATACAGTCACATGTGTCTGTTACATGAGTCCAAGTGATTTGTTTGGCCAGTGAAGTGCAGAAATAGGGCAATTGTGTGGATAATGAAAACTAAGCCTTCTTCCCCCAAATGGTCAGTTGCTTTTGAAGGGATACTTCTAGCCTAGGGGTATGGGAAGTAGCTTCTACCTCCTGCCTCATAGATACGTGCTCTTACCAAAAAAAGAGTGGAAGTGTTACAGCAGATAGCTAGTCAGACATGAGCAGGGCGGAAGAGGGTCCCCCCCCACTCCACCCCCCCCACCACCAGGAAGGTCAGGCAACCATCAGGTGGGGGTCAGATGGTTATTAAACTGTCTCTCTAAAATAGTAATTGGTCACAGCTGGTACCAGGGAAAGGCAGTCTCCCAATAGATGGAACACCTGAAGCTGGTGATCAGCAGCTTCCCGATAAGATTTTAGGAGTTGGGCGAATGGGCTCAAGCATGCGCACTAGGAGGGAAAATGGTCGAATTTAACTGGTGTATGAGCTTCTTCTAAGAACACTCAACTAGTAAGGGAAGAATGCCTCAAGTGAACAAGAGTACAATTTTGGTAAACATACTACATATGTGGCCCCTCCCAAGTGCTGGCAGGTCACTGTGCATGCGGGCAGCCCACCCCAAGGGAAGAATCAGGGGAGAAGGAAGGCAACCCCCCAGAAGCAAGACAGCATATGCAACCCCAAATCAAAGGTTAAACCGTACACTTGAATCTCTCAAGTCACTGTCCCTCTTCCAAGTGTACTTCCTTTTGTTCCTGCTCTAAAACTTTCTTCTTTTTTTTTTTTTTAACTTTTTTTTTTGAGACGGAATCGTGCTCTGTCTCCCAGGCTGGAGTGCAGTGGTGCGATCTCGGCTCACTGCAACCTCCACCTCCTGGGTTCAAGCCATTCTCGTGCCTCAGCCTCCTGAGTAGCTGAGATTACAGCTACCACGCCCGGCTAATTTTTGTATTTTTAGTAGAGATGAGGTCTCACCAGGTTGGCCAGGGTGTTCTCGAACTCCTGACCTCAAGTAATCCACCCGCCTCGGCCTCCCAAAGTGCTGGGATTACAGGCGTGAGCCACCGTGTCTGGCCTTCTGCTCTAAAACTTTCCAAATAAACTTTCACTCCTGCTCTAAAACTTGCCTGGGTCTCTCACTCTGTCTTAAGCCCTTTGGTCAAATTCTTTCTTCTCAGTGTTAGGGACAGGAGACAGAGAAATTCTAGGCAGAAAAGGGTGGGGGTCCTTGGCGAAGACCCACCCTCAAGCCTGGTGCTGCGGCCCAAAGTGAGAACATGTATTTCTGTTTTCCCACTCCAATGTTGCCGTTTCCCAAACCACCCATGGCCCACCCTGCCCCCACATCCTGCACCCATAAAAACCCCAGGCTCCACTGGCAGAGAGCAGAGAAGGGGAGAAGAGAAGAAGCAGCTGAATGCCGGAGAGAAGCAGTTTGACTTCAGAGGGGTGACTTGATGGCAGGACTTCAGGGGAAGAATACCTTCTCAGTCCCTCCCCTTTCCACCTCCCCTTCCTGTGGAGAGCCACTTCCACTGGCAATAAATCCTCCACATTCACCACCCTTCAATTCGTTCATGCAACTTGATTTTTCCCGGACACCGAGTGAGATCTCAGGTGCCACGGGTGAGGATGCTAAAGGCTGTCACACTGACCCTCTGCCCTTGCAAAAAGGCAGAGGGGTCACTGAGTTGTTAAACACTTAATCCAACCATGGACAGCAAAGCTAAAAAAGTGCACTGTAACATATATCCTCTGGGGCTCCAGTGGTCATGGGTACTCCACCCTAGATGCTGCTGTGGGGCCTGCACAGAGGTTTGGTCCTGCTGGTGCCCAAAAGCATTTGCTCTGGCTCCTGCACCTGCTCACCTGTGTGCTCCCCCTCCCATGAGGGATTGAGAGCTGTGGGCTGAGTACGTGAGGCATTCCTGTCACGAGGACTGCGAAGAGGTCAAGGAAAACCTCATGTTTCCTGAGGAGGCAAGAATTGAGGTTAGTTCACCACCACTAACATACTTTGGTGCCACGTGATTTTGGTGCCACGTGACTTGGATACGTTCCCTAGTGGTAACAGAAGGTTCTAGAGCATAAAATTTAACAGTGTATATATGAGTGGTATGAGGGCGAATGATTTTTGTTTTCTTTTTAATGATCTCTTAAATTTTCCAGAATGTCTACAATGACCTTGTATTACTTTTCTAATCAGAAAAAAAGAAAAAAGTTACTGAAAGAAGAGATAAGTGAAGCACACACAAAAGGCAGAATATGTAGTGGATCAAGAATTTGTATTTTATAATCTGACAGACCTAGTTAGACCATAGTCCATATTTCAAATATAATTACATGTGCTCATAGCTGAGAACCTTCTCCTGGGATGGATGCAAGTTACCAGATCACTGCTGAAATGTTGTACTTTTATGGATGGTGATGAGGAAGCATCTGTTTTAGGTGTGGTATTTCCTGGAGGCAGAAAACTGCTTGAGTTAGCTCATTCAGTTTTTCAGTGGCCCTTCTAATACATATTTTGTTTTGTTTTAATGCTTTGCAAAAGATTCCTAGAGTGGAAATTACCTTTGCAAAAATTATAACAGTGAGAAAATTATGACAGTGAAAGGGATCTGACCTAACTGTCCCCATCTTGCTTCTGGGTATCTTTGCTCATTCCTGGGTGTGGGCCAAGCTAACTTTGGGAAAAATTTAATTAAATGATAATGGCCCTTCCCAGATACTAAATTGCCCTTGTAAAACTAATGAAAGGCCGCCAAGTTAGGAGGATGAGAGGGGCCTGAATTCTGTTAGGAAGTATGCTTAGCCAGCCATTACTTAGGAGGTATAAAGATTTGCAACTTCCCCAATTACTCTGGCAGATAACATCACTATTTTAGAATCTAAGACTGGCCTTTGGAGATGTCTTTTCAGGTTTTTGCATTTCTGACAACCGGATGGGCCCCACCCAGGAACCAACTCAACACAAGAAGACAGTTTCCACTCCCTGTGATTTCATCTTCAACCCAACCAACCAGCATTCCTTACTCCCTGGCTCCCTACTCACCAAGCTGTCTTTGAAAAACCACTAACCTCTGAGCCTTCAGTGAGACTGATCTGAGTGATAATAAAACTCCAGTCTCCTGTACAGCCAGCTCTGCATGAATTAAACTTTTTCTCTGTTGCGACTCCCCTGTCTGGATAAATCAGCTCTGTCTGAGCAGTGGTTCAAGGAGAACCCGCTGGGTGGTTAGAATCAGCTTCACTTTCAAAGGGCCTACAATGTCCTCATTAATTTCTTCCCCTTCAAAGATGACTCTGATCACATGTTTACAATATTGTCCTTCCACCCTTGGCCCATGATAAGGGCAGAGGGTGGTAGATGCAGTCACTACTGAATTTCATTACTCCAGTGGGGATTTTTGGCCTGCTCAACTGGACTGACTGCAGAGCAAGTGTTCCACCTTGACCTTGATTTTGCCATTTGCATATGGAAACCTTTTTTTTTTTTCCTTTCTAAATGCAACTCTTTGGTAATCCTAGTGAAAGAAATGGGTGTGTGGGCAACTGGAAGGAAGTGGGTGTGTCCTAGGTTGTAGGATTGCTGAGATGTAGAAATGCTTATGCTAGAAAGGTATGAGAACAGTTGGTCTGGTCTTGCTGTTGGTAGAGACAGGTAGAACAAGACAAGGTGGGAACAACATGGAGTGGGCAGATATTTGTGGTGAAGTCCTGGCATCTATTGTCTGAGGGTCCCCTATCAACATCAACTCCAACCAACAATTATTGAATTTTAACCAGCACCCCCTGCATTTATAGGATGAATTGTTAAAGCACCGTCCACTAAAGTACATTCCTGCTGCTACTCACCCTAGAGCACATAGAATTCTCCTGGAGAGAAATAGATTGACCAAAAATCGGGGCCTGCAATTTGGAGCATCTTTCATTGTGACAGTTGATTTGGGACTCACATTTAAGGCTGCATTTGTTTCTCCGTTCACAGAAAATTTATATTAATATTCATCAGGCTTTTATTATATCTTGTTCTGGAAATCTGCTCTGGAAAATAACTATGACCCCTGGTCTTCTGCCCTGTCATTTTTGGCTTTGAAAATCTATCTATCTATCTATCTATCTATCTATCTATCTATCTATCTATC
>NW_026652281.1:136352597-136536908 GCF_009828535.3 Hylobates moloch
TCTATCTATCTATCTATCTATCTATCTATCTATCTATCTATCATCTACCTTCTATCTATCTATCTATCTATCTATCTATCTATCTATCTATCTTTTTATTCTTGATGGTACTTTAAAAAAGTAACTCATGCCTCTAGTTTAAAATAAACCATGCTGGGCATGGTGGCTCACACCTGTAATCCCAGCGCTTTGGGAGGCTGAGGAGGGAGGATTGTTTGAGGCCAGGAGTTTGAGATCAGTTTGGGCAACATGGTGAAACTCCACCTCTACAAAAAAATTTAAAAAATTAGCCAGGTGTGGTGGCACATGCCTGTGGTCCCAGCTACTTAGGAGACTGAGGCAGGAGGATCACTAGAGCCCAGATGGCTGAGGTTACAGTGAGCTGTGATTGCACCACTGCACTCCAGCCTGGGTCACAGAGAGAGACTCTGTCTCAAAAAAAAAAAAAAAAAAAAAGTCAAATAGCACAAAGGTTACTAAGTGTGTCTATCTTCTTGAGGTGCCTCCCTGGTCTCCCGGTGTGAAAGCTGTGTATACCGCAGATCCAAATCAAGCTGTTCCAAATACCCTTCAGACTTGGTGATGATCTTCTAGTCATTTTACTTGAACATGCAACAGCCAAATAGACAGAAACTCAATTTCATTTATGTTTTTTAGTAGGTGAGAGATGTTCCTTTTAGACCTGGAGAGATAGAAAGAATCTTAAGACCTTGGCACCATCACCAACCGTTTACACTCCAGTTAAGGAGACTTGATGAGGCATGAAAGTTAAATAGTGCCAAACACAAAAATATGGCAAGGTGGGGTTGATTAGTCACCAAACGAATTTACATCAAAGGCATTACCATGTTTGTTATGTAGGTGCCAATAATAATGAAATGCCACTCTACAGTATTTGGGAGGCCAGAAAATTTAACAAAAAGGAAAGTGGCATCCTCAGTCTTATTGGAGGCAGCAAAGCAAACAGACACTGGAGATGAACGGACTTGGGTTTGGGTCCCAGCTCTGTTCTACTAGCTGGATGATCTTGGGCAAATTACTTCAATTCTCTGAGCCTCATTTTCCTTATAAGATGGGACTACTGATAATATCTACCTCAGAGAATTGATAGAAGGATTAAGTTACATTTGGCATAGAAGATGGATCTATATATATGGTGGTAACTCTTACTAAAATTAAATAATATAAAAAAGAATGTGTTTGGTTGCCAAGGGAGTCTAGTCCTACAATGTAGCAATAATAAGTGTATAACACAGCAAAATTTCATCTTTATTAGATTGCTTGTTTAAATAGCTTTTCTTTTTTTTTTTTGAGACAGAGTCTCGCTGTGTAGCCCAGGCTGGAGTGCAGTGGCTCGATCTCGGCTCACTGCAAGCTCCGCCTCCCGGGTTCACACCATTCTCCTGCCTCAGGCTCCCAAGTAGCTGGGACTACAGGTGCCCGCCATCACGCCCGGCTAATTTTTTTGTATTTTTAGTAGAGACGGGGTTTCACCGTGTTAGCCAGGATGGTCTCGATCTCCTGACCTCGTGATCCACCCGCTTTGGCCTCCCAAAGTGCTGGGATTACAGGTGTGAGCCACCGCGCCCGGCCTAAATAGATAGCTATTTTTAATATGACAGAATATGTCCTGAGCACTTACTTTGTGCCAGCTGCTCTGCCACAGTAGAAGGAACACTGCCCCCACCAGTAATGTGCTCACAGTATTCTAGGGGGCAAAAGAAAAAAAAGCTAAGAGGTGATGACATGGCAGTGTGACACACCTTGCAATGACAATCACAGCAAGGGTGCTTTAGATGCACACACATCTTTGGGGTGGCGGTGAGGGAAGGCTTTCCAGAAGAAATGATGTCTAAGCTGAGACCTGCCAAATGAGGGGTTGACCTGTGAAACCACAGTAGTAGAGTTTTTGGGTGCGCTTCCTGTGGACCAGTTACTGTGGTGTGTGTTTTGTGTGAGTTTTTTCATCTAGTACTCACAAAAAAGCTATGAGGTGGAAACTATTCTGCCCACTTTACAGGTGAGGAGACTGAGGCTCAGAGAAATAAAGCTAACTTGCCTTAAAAAATGTAGCTAGTAGACGGAGAATCTGGGATTGAAACACATCACGTGTTTGAGTCCATCAGTACCATCTGTCTTGTAAGACCATCCTATATAAAGTTTATAAAGTGACAGCAACTCAGGTTAGCAGAAAAGATATTACCCTTAGCTAGGCCATCTATAGGAAGCCAGTGGGAGAAATGGTTTTCTAAGATGTGGGTATGCATGAAATAGGAAGTGTAGATAGTGCTTGGGGAGGAGAGTGATGGGATTCCAGGGGGTTGTGAAAATGAGGCATCCAGACGTGAGGATCAGGTAGGGGAGAGGCTGGATGACGGAGACCCAGGAAAGAGCAACAGTAACTAAGGTGTGGACAGATGAAGGCTGGTACTCATGCTTCTTCCCACTGCAAGGAGAGGAGCCATGTAGCATTTCCTCTCTGTGACTGTGAGCAGCCCTTGGCCCCTGGAGCTCCCCAGGTACAACTGGAACAACATCACGGTGCACTGGGCTTACTTTTAAGCCTAGAACATGAAGAGAGCTGGTTAGAAGGGGACAAGCAAAGGATTGGAAGGATTAGGCACACACACTCCACTATGTGCTTGGTGCCATAGAGCAGTTCGAGTCTAGACAAATTGACAATCACTGCCTAACATTCTCCATTTCTGTTGTCCAGCTGGATAATCAAAGTTCCATAACAGATTCTTTTTGGTTTTAATCATCAGTTGTGTGGGGGACACCAATGGGGCTAAGAATGAATTGTCCACGTATCATTTTTTGAATTGAGCCTTTTATTCTAAAACAAGCAAGAGGCATTGGACCTGTCAGTTTCTGAGGCAGAACCTTCCTCTCAGAATGGTGTGTGGGCATTCATGGGATAGTCCTCGAACACTGTCCTAGTCCTAATAAAAGCAGCTAACTTTTATTTAGAGTGCTTGTTTCTTGACAGATTTTACTTAAGAGCTTTATAGTTAGTACTTTTAACAACCCTTTTCCAGGCAAAGACATGGCTGGTAGAGGCAGAATGAGTAACTTGCCCAATGTCTGCCAGCAAGGAGGTGGCAGAGCTGGGATTCTTGATTGCAAACACCGCCCTTGACTGTCTCTGCCTGTGGCTAGTGATGCAATTGTCCCACGTGTCTATCTGATGGGCCGTTTGCCAGAAAAGCCTTCTGAAATGCTTTGGGCTGCACAGGGCCCCAGTTAAAATGTGTGTATGATTTAAACTGGCACTTGTTAACCTTGTGGTTATTTATTGAGTGACAATTACATATCAGGCACCCAGCTAAATTCTATGAATGTAGTAAGCAGATCAGACCTGGACTCTGTCCTCATAGAGCTAAATAGATATGTGCAGAGGACAAAATGCTACGAAGGAAATGAATGAGTGGTGAGACAGAATCACAGGGGAGGGCTCTCTGATGAGGTGGCTTTTTTTTTTTTTTTTTTTTGTTGAGATGGAGTCTCGCTCTGTCGCCCAGGCTGGAGTGCAGTGGCGCGATCTTGGCTCACTGCAAGCTCCGCCTCCCGGGTTCACGCCATTCTCCTGCCTCAGCCTCTCCGAGTAGCTGGGACTACAGGTGCCCGCCACCAGGCCCGGCTAATTTTTTGTATTTTTAGTAGAGACGGGGTTTCACCGTAGTCTCGATCTCCTGACCTTGTGATCCGCCCACCTCAGCCTCCCAAAGTGCTGGGATTACAAGCGTGAGCCACCGCGCCCGGCTGAGGTGGCATTTAAGATGGGACCTACAGGTGAACCAGGCTGAGAATCAGTAAGAAGCCCCTTTGATGGGACAGGGCTTGGCGGATTGGAGGAATGGAAAGGAGGTTGGTGTGACTTAAGCACAGAGGAAAGGGAGACGCCCAGGGAGGCTGAGGCAGGTGCTGGCCAAGGCACGTGGCTTCACAGGCCCCATGTAGTAGGCACATTTAGCACTGAAAATATGTAAAAGTCTGTGAGATGAAACAGCCATGATAACCAAAACCAAAACCCAAGTATGCTTTGTCATAGGATCAGGTACCAATGAAGTTCTTGGGAGCTGTGAAACATGGCTGACTTGAGCAGACCAGAAGTTTCTAAATCTTCCTCGGTCACAGAACGCTTAGTGCTTCAGTAATTTTTTCATGGCATCTGTGGCCAAAAGAAATACCAAACAGATTCATTTATTAACTAGTTAGGGTCAAATTGCTTAAAAGTCTTTATGTGCTAGCAACTTTTTATTGGCCATTTGAAAAAAAAATGATACATTGAAACAAAAAAATATATATTTTTTGTATCCTCAAATCATCACAATTACTTGCTCATGGGATGTGTGGCCTGTTGGGCACTGTACAACTCCTTACACTTTGGAATCAGAGTGGGCACTGCCACCTTCATTTCCTGTTCCACACTGATTTCCTTGTGGCACTTGCTTTTTGTCATAGTAACTGCCAAAAACATGGCTTCCCCAAAATATGCCATCACTGAAAGGAATATGACGTAATCTAATGTTGAAACCAGAACAACCCCTGAGTTTGTGCAGTGTTCTACAGATGTGGAGGATCCTGTCTTTCCCTTGGAAAATTTAAAATGCCTCACAACAGTCCTGTGAATTTACTATGCTACCCCAGGGTGACCTGGTAGACAGTTTGGAACCACAGCTAGCCATAGTACTTTCAAACTACAAAACTCAGATATCGCTTTGCCACCAAATCCCTCCTCAGGGCCATATGTGACCCAGCATTTTGTGCAGGGATTCCAGGAAGCAAAGTTGTCACTCTTTCAGGAAACTGTATCCTATTTGCCCAACCATCAATAGGGGTACATCTGGAGTGCTAACCCAGCCTGGCTTATTTGAATAGAGGAAAGGAGGAAAGGGGTGAGTAACATGTACAGATGGTCAGCAGTAGTATGAAAGCATGTGAGGTTAAACCAAGAAGAAATGAGTAGGTGATACGCAACCATAATTTTGGGGCCCTTGATGAAGAAATGAGTGCTGAAATTCTGAAGGGTTTGTTATTGTGCAGACCAGCAGTTAAGCTGGCTAAGCTTTAGGTGTTGCCTCTGCAATCAGGAACATCTTGCCAGAAGGCAATTAAAGAGCGGAAGAGCAGAAATGCAGAGAAGGAATTCAACACCTGCTCCTGACACCAGCACGTTCCTTGGTCGCTCTCATCTGTTTCCTTAGCTGGATCACATTCTTGGTGAATGAGAGAAAGTATGAGGATTAATGAGCAGACCTGTCTTTGGAATACCCTAGAACCACGATGCAATGCAAATATCACAGTATCTCAAAGGACAGTAGCCAGTAGAGCCAGTTGACTTCAAGTCAGTTTAACTTTCTCTTTCTGCATTAAGTCATGTATGCAAATCATCTAGGATGGCTGAGATGCTGATGAAATTAGTTCCCATGGCAACTGGAAGGTTATCCTTACATCATCTTTTGGTGAGCAAAGTTCAGTGAAGACTAGAGGGAAGTAAAATTCTTGCTTCTCACTGAACTTGGACTGTTTACTCAACCTCTATTGCTTGGTTTTCTCATCTGTAAGATGAGAATAATACTGAGATGGATTGTTCCCTTGACCTCCTCATGGGACTTGCAACATTGGTGGCTTGTTTACTCGGCCACTGCACTCAAACCCCTTGCAGGAGGGGGAGCACACAGGAGAGGAGGAGCAGGATCTGGGGTGATTGCCTTTGGAAGCCATTAGGAACAAACCCTGTACCAGCCTGTGGCAGTGTCTAGGGGTTGTCTGTGACCTCTGGAGCCCAAGGGGGCACGTGTTACAAACAATGCTCTTTTAGCGTTTGCTGTCCACAGACAGCTAAGTGTTCACCAGCTCAGTGGAGGGTCAGGGTGACAGCCTTTTACACCCTGCCCTCTTGGTACCTGGGTTCTTGTCCTATGTCCAGGAAGAATCAGGTCACATGGACTTGAAGGATGGTGAATGCGGAGACTTTATTGAGTGATGGAGGTGGCTTTCAGTGGGATGGGTTAGGGAGCTAGAAAGGGGATGGAGTGGGAAGATACTCTTCCTCTGGCATTCAGCCTTTCTTGGCCAAATTCCTCTCCAATGTCCAACTGCCTCTTCTCCTCTTGATGTTCAGACACTTCTTCCCTTCTCTCCTTCTCTGCTGCACCGCTCTGCTCCTCTGCCAGTGGAACTTGGAGTTTTTATGGGTACAGGGTGGGGAGGGGGTGTGGCGGGCCAGGGTGGTTTTAGAAAAGGCAACATTTGAGCGGGAAAACAGGGATGTGAAGTTCTCATCTAGGGCTGCGGGTCCAGGCTTGAGGGTGGAGTCCTTGCCAGGGACCCTGCCCTCTTCTACCCAGTATTTCCCTTCCTCCTGTCCTTATCAGTACAAACACAGACCTTTAAGTTGTTACAAGAAGTAATGATACTCACTAAGCCAAAACCACAGTGTCAGGCACTATGCTGTTGCTTTATATACACTAGCTTATTTTATACCTAAAACAATCTTACAAGGAAGACATATTACAATCCCCATTGATATCTGAGAAAAATGAGGCACAGAGAGAACAAGTAAGTTGATATCAAAAATGGCAGGGCAGGGATAATGAGATATGTCTAGTATAAGATTTGGTTGAGATTATGCATATGAGATCTTAGCCCATTGCCTGCCCACAGCAGCACTCAGTAAATGCTAGGCTATTATTATTACTGTTATTTTTTGTTAATTCCATTACTGTTATTATTTGACTGGGGAATCATCTTAGGCTTCACGGAGGAGGTGACATTTTCAATCATCTTTGAGGGTGGGTAGGCTTTGGACAGACAGGGATGGGGCAGAAGAATATTCTGGACTATGGGCACAACAAGAGCTAAGGCTAGGAGGTGGGACTGTGTAACTTTGAGATGGAGAATAGGGAGGACACCTCAAAGCAGGACCTTAGGCTCTAAGGGAAACAAGACAGAAGCATTCTGCTGACAAGACAGTAAAGTAGCCTGCTCGTCTGGTGGTAGCCACTGTGTCAGCATTCTAGGTTGTAAATGTAGGAAGTGAGCAGATCAGAGGTTTGCTCAACAACCTGCCTAGTGAGCCAAACTGCTTGCTCTTGAGGCCATGTAGTCCTTCTGGGGTAGTTCTTCAAACCCTAGTCCACAGAGGCAGGTACGTAGTTCTTGCAGTGATGCCCCAAGCCAGATAAGAAAATGAGGTTATGGAGATTTGGAATCCCCACCCAAAAGTCCAGCTTTCATTCTAAATGCATCCCTCCATCAGGACAGTCTTGTGTGTGTTCGGAGGTGAGGGATGAAAGAGAAACTTCACAGCAGAAGACCCTCTCAAAGTCATGTGCAGGTCTGCACCGAGTCTCCTGTTTTTCCCTCTTCCCTAGTTATACCTCTTTTTAAGATCCAAAAGGGCAGGGCTGACTTAAGCCTTCTCTAGGGCCAGACATTCCTAGATGAAAACAAGGGGCTTCTTGAGAGGAAATGAAAGGAGACAGAGATGCGGTTTTGCCTTAAGGTTTTTCAATGTGAACCACTGAGAAGATTCATTTTGAAATAGAAAGATGTGTCTGACAGTGTGATGTAGATGCAGGCATTTTGGAATCCCTGCTGGAGAACACACAGAGGTGAGTAGGGGTTCTCCAGTGAACTTGTGGGAGTCTTTGGCTGGGAAGCTAGCTGCTGGAGCTGAAAGGGCACAGGAATAGAAACCACACCACCTGGGGTCTTCTGATCCAGTGTTTTCCAAAGGGCAAGTGCCATGTGAGCTGGTTTTAGACTGCAAAGGAGCAACTCATTCAACAGTAACAAATCACAAATGAGAATTTTTCCCATTTCAAAGTTACTTTTCAGTTCTTCTGATGCTAAGGAGAAAGTGTCGGTTTTAGGCTATTGTCTCTCTTTTTTTTTGTTTTTTGAGATGGAGTCTCACTCTGTCTCCCAGGCTGGAGTGCAGTGGCGCGATCTCTGCTCACTGCAAGCTCCGCCTCCCGGGTTCACGCCATTCTCCTGCCTCAGCCTCCTAAGTAGCTGAGACTACAGGCTCCCGCCACCGCGCCCAGCTAATTTTTTGTATTTTTAGTAGAGAAGGGGTTTCACTGTGTTAGCCAGGATGGTCTCGATCTCCTGACCTCGTGATCTCCCCCCCCCCGCCTTGGCCTCCCAAAGTGCTGGGATTACAGGCGTGAGGCACCGTGCCATGCCTATTGTCTCTTTAATACCTCTCTATCACTTGTTGATCTCTCTTCTTAAGGAGGGCAAGCACTCTTCAGCCTTAGAGGCATTAGCAGGCAATAGTGTCTATTCTAGTGGGTCTCATCCTTGGCTGCATGATGCTATTTCCTGGGGAGAGCTTTAACAAACTACTTATGCCTAATTGCTTCCTCCCCAGAGGAATTCCAGTTTAATAGCTCTAAGGTCTGGCTTGGGCATTAGGATTTTTAGAAGCTCTCCAGACAACAGTTTCTAATTAGAATTGTTTTGTATTATATTTATTAACCTTCTATTAATGGCACGTGATACTAGTTTTCTACTGAAGGCATTGAAGTAAAATTTCCTTTCAACATCAGTTGACTTACATAAAAACAGTAAGTGCCTGTTAAAGGAAAATAAAAACTAAAGGCAGGAGGATCACTTGAGGCCAGGAGTTTGAGACCAGTCTGGGCAACGTAGTGAGACCCCGTCTCTTAAAAATAAAAGCCAGGCATAGTGGTATGTACCTGCAGTCCCAGCTGCTGAGTAGGCTGAGGTGGGAGGAGTGGGAAGATCACTTGAGACAGGGTGTTTGAGGCTGCAGTGAGCTATGATCATACTACTGCACTGGTGTGACAGACCAAAAAAAAAAGAAGAAAAAGAAAGATAACTAAATAATGCAGGTGGTATTTGCATATGGCAAAAATCAAAATATGCATTCAGTGAACTTTGCCAAACTCTCTTCTGGTCCTGGCTTAGCTCTCCCATTCCTGTCTTCTTTAGGCCCAGTTTCCTCAACAATGAAATGGGAATAATTATCCCAGGTCGCATTTCTCTCTGGGCTTACCCTGGGAATCAAATGATTGAGCTTTAGTAAGTATTATTTGATAAACAAATATGAGGAAAGAAATAAAAGGGAGAAGATCAGTGCTGCAGAGATGGCTAATTGGCAGATTTACACAGAACTGGATTTCTCGGGTATGTTAAAACAGGCTATTGGGAACTTCTGAGTTCCAAGTACCATCTTCTCTCCCTCTGCACAGAATGATCCACTGGTCTCCATTAAAGGTATCATGAGTGCCAGTAATGATTTATTTCTCCAGTGGCAATAAACTAAAGAACATTGGAAGTCCCACCGAGACTCCCAAGGATAGCATGTTAGCATACAAGCTGAACAGCCTGTATTGCAGTCTCCGCTAGTCAGGGTCTTCTGGACGATGCATTGCATATGTGAGGACTGGCCTGGTCCTCTGCAGGCTGAACTCTGCATTTAGTAGCTCAGTGTCCCTTCCATGGGCCCCAGTTTCAGGGCTGAGGGGCTTGGACTAGTGTAGGATCAGGTATAAACGCAAATACCTCCAATACCAAGGAGATAACTCAGGTGTGAGACTCTGCTAAGGGAATAGGGAGTGGTCAGGCCTACAGCAAAGTAGAGAGTGCAGTCCCACAATAAAGATACTCAGATTCAGGTTTTGAAAACCATGGGGTTGTTAAACAACAGTTTGGCAAGGTGACAGTTAGTGATTCCTGGATGTGATGGTTTCTAAGATTCATTTCTAAAAATAATTTTATAATAGTAAAATAAATCCAAGGAGTCTACTGGGGATTTTTTATGACTGCTGTACTCAATGGTACCCAGGGGCTTCCCTGATAATAAGAACTAACACTTAGAATAAAAGCTAACATCCGAATGCTAAGTTCTTTAAAACCATTTAATCCTCACCATAACTGTGTGAAGCCAGTACTATTATTACAGTCTTATAACATATAAGGAAGTTGGGGTTCAGAGTGTTTTTTTACACACATTTTACAAATGTGTGTAAAATCTCCAGAGCAGCACTATCCAATAGAAATATAAAGTGAGCTATGTATGTAATTTTGAATTTTTTTAGTTGCCATATTAAAATATAAAAAGAAACATGACATTAATTTTAATGATATATTTTATGTAAACCAATATATATAAAATATTATCATCTTAATATGTAATCAGTGTAAACATTAATGAGATGCCTTGTGTATTTTTTGCATTGTCTTTAAAATTTAACGTTTCTTCTTTTTTTTAAACAAATAGCCTTATTGAGATATAATTCACATACTATACAGTTTGCCATTTAAAGTATACAATTGAATGGCTTTTAATATATTTACATATGTGTAACAATTTTAAATTAAAATTGTGTAAGATTTAGTATATTCACATGGTTACACACATATGGTTACACATATGTTAATATACTAAATTTTACACAATTTTATATTTATTATTTATTTATTTGATATATAAATGTTATTATTTATTTGAGACAGGGTCTTGCTCTGTTGTCTAGGCTGGAGTGCAGCATTGCAATCATAACTCACTGAAGCCTAGACCTCCTGGGCTCAAGCAATCCTCCTGTCTCAGCCTCCTAAGTAGATGGGACCACAGGCATCTACCACCACACTCGGTATTAATTTTTTAATTTTTTGTAGAGACAGGGTCTCACTCTGTTGCCCAGGCTGGTCTTAAATTCCTGGGCTCAAGTGATCCTCCCGCCTCAGCCTTCCAAAATGTTGGGATTTTAGGTGTGAGCCACTGCAATTTTAGAAACTCTTCAGCCCCTTGAGGTAAAATCTCCTCTCTTTTGGCTAGCACTCACCTACCACCCTGGCCCCATCCTCAGCCATAAACTACCCCTAATCTAATTTAAATCTCTATAGATGTCCCTATTCTTTTTCATGTGACTATTCAGTTATCCCAGCACCATTTGTTGGAAAGACCATTTTTCCCCCACTGAAGGGTCTTGGCACCCTTGCCAAAATCAGTTGACCATAGACATATGGGTTTATTTCTGTGCTCTCAATGTTCTGTTCCATTGATCTGTATGCCTATCCTTATGCCAGTACCATACTGTCTTGATTATTGTTGTTTTGAAGTAAGTTTTGAAATAGAGAAGTTTGAGTTCTCATACTTTATTCTTCTTTTTAAGGAATATTATGGCTATTCCAGGTCTCTTTTAATTCCATATAAGTTTCTAAATCAACTTGTTAATTTGTACAAAGAAGTCAGTTTGGTTTCTGATAGGGAACGTGTTGAATTTACACATTAGTTTCGGGAGTATAGCAATGTTAAGGATTGGAAAATCCATGATTATAGGGTTTTCTCCATTTGTTTAGACCTTCTTTATTTTCTCAACAATGTTTTGCAGTTCTCAGCATATAACTTTGCATTTCTTTTGTTCAATTTATTCCTAAGTATTTAATACTTTTTGATGCTATTGCAGATGAATTTTCCTATTAATTTTAATATCGTTCACTGCAATTGTATAAAAATACAATTATTTTTGTATATTGATCTTGTTTCATGCAATCTTGCTGTGATGGTTAATTTTTTGTGTCAACTTCACTGGGACATGAGGTGCCTACATATTTGGTCAAATATTATTCTATGTGCTTCTGGGAGGATGTTTTGGATTAGTTTGACATTTAAATTGATAGACTGAGTAAAGTAGATTTCCCTTTGTAATGTAGCTGAGCCTCATTTAATCAGTTAAAAGTCTGAATAGAAAATAAGCCTGACCCTGCCCACGAATAAAAAGGAATTTCTTCTGCCTGACTACCGTTGAGCTGTAACATCTCTATTTTCTTGCCTTTGGACTTGAATTGAAACATTAGCTCTTTCTGGGTCTTGAGTCTGCTGGCTTTCTAACTAGGACTACAACATTAGCTTTCCTGAATGCAAATCAAAACCACAATGAGATACCATCTCACACCAGTTAGAATGGCGATCATTAAAAGTCAGGAAACAACAGGTGCTGGAGAGGATGTGGAGAAATAGGAACACTTTTACACTGTTGGTGGGACTGTAAACTAGTTCAACCATTGTGGAAGACAGTGTAGCAATTCCTCAAGGATCTAGAACTAGAAATACTATTTGTCCCAGCCATCCCATTACTGGGTATATACCCAAAGAATTATAAATCATGCTACTATAAAGACACATGCACATGTATGTTTATTGTGGCACTATTCACAATAGCAAAGACTTGGAACCAACCCAAATGTCCATCAATGATAGACTGGATTAAGAAAATGTGGCACATATATGCTGTGGAATACTATGCAGCCATAAAAAGGATGAGTTCATGTCCTTTGTAAGGACATGGATGAAGCTGGAAACCATCATTCTGAACAAACTATCACAAGGACAGAAAACCAAACACCGCATGTTGTCACTCATAGGTGGGAATTGAACAATGAGAACACTTGGACACAGGATGGGGAACATCAAACACCGGGGCCTGTTGTGGGGTGGGCAGAGAGGGAAGGGATAGCATTAGGAGATATACCTAAAGTAAATGACGAGTTAATGGGTGCAGCACACCAACATGGCGCACGTATACATATGTAACAAACCTGCACATTATCTTCATGTACCTTAGAACTTAAAGTTATTTTTAAAAAAGCCACAGAATTCTTTTGTAAGTAAATAAAAAATTAGCTTTACTGGTTCTCAGACATTTGGACTAGGACTAGAACTAAGCCGTTAGCTCCCCTGGGCCCCCAGCTTGTAGGCTTCAGATTTTAGGACTAGTCAGCTTCCATAATCACATGAGCGAATTTCTTATAATAAATCTCTTTCTGTGTGTGTGTGTGTGTGTGTGTGTGTGTGTGTATGTGCAATATATATACATTCTCTTGGTTCTGTTTCTCTGGAAACCCTGATAAATTATACTTGTTGACTCAAATTATTTCTTGCTGGTCTTAGAATTTTTTATATTCAAGATTATGTCATGTTTGAATAGAGATAATTTTACTTTTCTTTTCCCCAATTCCTTTTTTTTTTGTTGTCTAATTGCACTGGCTAATACTTTCAGTATAATGTTAAATAGAAATAGAAGTGGTGAGAATAGATATTCTTGTCTCATTTCTGATCTTAGGAGAAAACATCCAGTTTTTCATCACTAAGTATGATGTTAGCTGTGAGTTTTTTCACAGATTCTCTTTATTAGGTTGAGGAAATTCCCTTCCATTCCTAGGTTTTCTGAGTTTTTATTTTTAATATTATAGAAGAGTTTGGGTTTCATAAAATCTTTTTAAAGCATCTGTTGAGAAGATTATGTGGCTTTTGTTTTTTATTCTATTGATATGGTGTATTACATTGATTGATTTTTTTGATGTTAAACCAACCAATCTTTCATTCTAGGGATGAGTCTCACTTGGTCATGAAATGAAGTCTTTTTATATATTGCTGGATTTAGTTTGCTAGTACTTTGTTGAGAATTTGTGCCTCCATATTCTTAAGTGATTTTGGTCTGTAGTTTTTTTTTGAGATGTGTTTTTCTGGTTTTGATATCAGGGTAATACTAATTTCATAGAATAAGTTAAGAAGCATTTCCTCCTCTTTTATTTTCTTGGAAGAGCTTGTGAAAAATTCACATTAGTTCTTTAAATGTTTGGTACAATTCAGCAGTGAAGCCATTTGGTCTTGAGCTTTTCTTTGTGGGTAATTTTTTGATCACAGATTCAATTTCTTTAGTTGTTAGAGGTCTACTGAGATTGTTGGTCTAAGATGGTCTAAGTTATTTAATTTATTGACATATAATTGTTCATAAGAATATTATAATTATTTTGAATCCTTTATAATCCTTTTTATTTCTATAAGGTTGGTAGTAATGTTCCATCTTTTGTTTCTGGTTCTAGTAATTTGAGTTTTCTCTCTTTTTTTCTCAGCAATCTAATTAAAGGTTTGCCAATTTTGTTGATCATTACAAAGAACCAGTTTTTGATTTCATCAATTTTTGTAATGGTTTCTTTTTCCTCTATTTTATCATTTTCCACTCTAATCTTTATAATGTCCATCCTTATGCTCGCTTTAAATTTCATTTGCTTTTCTTCTTCCAATGTTTTAAGGTTAGGTTATTGCTTAGAGGTCTTTCTTCTTTTTCTAATATATGCATTTACAGCTCTAAATTGTCCTCTGAGCAGTGATCCAGCTACATTTCTTAGGTTTTGGTATGCCATATCTTTATTTTCTTCTATCTCAAAGTACTTTTAATTTCTCTTTTGATTATTTCTTTGACCTATTGGTTATTTAGGAGCATGGTATTTAGCACCTCTTAAACTGGAATAGTTACATTTCAAGTGCCTAATAGCCACTATGGCTGGTTGTTAGCATATTGAACAGTGCAACTTTATAGAGTTATTCAGTGATGCAAGTTGGGAGTTGAACCTGGTTTATCTGATTCCAAGGAAATAATCTTTGCAAACTGTCTCTCCAATATGTTAAATGTGTAAAATAGAAAGCCTTGCTAATTAGCCACTTTAGGAAGTTTAATTACTTTATTTTGGGAAAGTAATTTTAAACATTTTACCTTTTAAATTATTAAACTTTTTTTATTTGTATATACTTTAGGCATACAACATAATATTTTAATATCCTTATATATAGTGAGATGATTACTACAGTCAAATAAATTAGCATATCTGTCACCTTTTGTAGTTACCTTTTAAGCTTTAAAAAAATTTTAAACACAGCACACATATAGACAAATGCACAAAGTATAAATGTACAGCTCAATAAATTATCACAAAACAAACACGCATGCATCCACTACTTAGTTCAAGAAATGGAACATTGCCAATCACTTCAGATGTCCCCTCTGTGCCACTGCCCAATCTGTATCCTCCTCTTCCTTCCAAAAGTTATCGTCTCACTTCTAACCAGAGTTGGATTTACCATTAAGACAACAGAGCCTAAGCTATAGGGGCCCTCATTTACACAGACCTCTTCCAAAGCCCTAAGATGGGGTGGAGCTCTCAGTAAAGTGTTCATATGGTCATTTGTCATCATTTTTATGTGTTTTTGTAAATTTTACATAAGGAGAATATTTTGACCATAGTCACTTAAGGTGGTGGTGCTTTCTACTCTGACTTTCTTGCCTTCATATTTTGCCTTTTGTTGAGTGGTAATGAGATAGCTGTTGATGTTTTTGTGATTTGTCCAAGCCTTAGACTCTGAGGGTAGGGGAGCTGAGGATATATTTTACTGAGGTCAGCAAGATTTATTTATGTGACTCCAAGTCACTTCCATATTCCAACAGTTAAGTTTACGTAGGATTATATATCATAATTTATTTATATATTGTCCTGCTGATGAACATTGGGCTTATTTTGAGTTTTTGGTTATAACAAATTATACTGACACATCGTTTTTGTATATTTCTTTTGGCAAATATACGTATGCGTTTCTTTTTCCTTTTCTTTCTTTCTTTTTTTTTTTTTTTTTGAGACAGGATCTCACTCTGTTGCCCAGGCTGGAATGCAGTGATACGATCATGACTCACTGCAGCCTCAAACTCCTGGGTTCAAGTAACCCTCCCACCTCAGCTTTCTGAGTAACTGGGACTACAGGTATGTGCATCCCTACTCAGTTAATTTTTAAATTTTTTATAGAGACGGAGGTATCCCCCTATTGCCCAGGCTTGTCTTCAACTCCTGGGCTCAAATGATTCTCCTGCCTTGGCCTCCCAAAATGCTGGGGTTACAGGCTATGCATTTCTTTTTGCTATACCTCTCTAGGAATGAAACAACCAGCTCATAGGGTCATTGGTATGTTCAACTTTGGTAGACATACCAAAGTGGTTTCCAAAGTGGGTATAAACACTTACATTCCTACAAGTAAGCACATGAGGGTTTCCTTTGCTTTAGACCTTTGCCAAAAAAAAAAAAAGAATGAGTAGTTTTTACATTTCAGCAATTCTGATGAGGTTGTAATGTTATTTCATTCTCATTTAAATTTGTATATCCCTGATTATTTTTGAGGCCGGGCACCTTGTCAGTCTATCAGTTATCTGTTAAGTTTTGAATCCATTTGTCCATTGGCTCTCTTACCTTATTGATTGGTAGAAGCCCTTAATTTTGGCATGAGCTCTTTATCAGTTACATGTGTGGCAAATATTTTCTCCCACTCAGGGACTTGCTGTTTCACTCTCTTCATGGTAGGTTTTGATGACCAGAAGTTCTTAAATTTGATTTAGGCTAGTTTATTAATCCTTTTGTTTCAGGTTAGTATTGTTTTATTTAAAAACTCTCTCCTGGGCTGGCTCACATCCCAGCACATTTGGAGATTGAGGCAGGAGGACTGCTTGAGCCCAGGAGCTTGAGACCAGCCTGGGCAACATAGGGAGACTCCATCTCTACAAAAAATTAAAAAAATTAGCCAGGCATGGTGGCTCGTGCCTGTAGTCCTAGCTACTCGGGAGGCTGAGGTGGGAGGATCTGCTTGAGCCCAAGAGGTTGAAGCTACAGTGAGTGAGCCATGATGGCACTACTGCACCCCAGCCTGGGCAACAGAGCAAGACCATGTCTCAAAAAATACAAAATAATAAAAAATAAAAACTATTTCCACACTGCAAAATTATGAAGATATTCTCCTATTACCATAGGATAATGCTTCCTTTCTAAAGCATTATTGGTTTGTCTTTCACATTAGATATATAATTCACATAAACTTGATTTTTATGTATGATGTGAAGTAAAGGTCAAATTTCATTTTTCTTATGTGGATATGCAGTTAACTTAGTACCACTTATTGAAAAGATTGTTTTTTCTCCACTAGTTTGCAGTGACTCATCATTAGACAAGTATCTGTACATTCATGAGTTATCTCTTCTTCATTGATCTACTGGTCTACTCTTATGCCAATACTATGTTATCTTAAAATAAATCTTTTTTTTTTTTTTTTTTTTTTGAGATGAAGTCTCACTCTGTCACCCAAGCTGGAGTTCAGTGGCATGATCTCGGCTCACTGCAAACTCCACCTCCTGGGTTCAAGCAATTCTTCTCCCTCAGCCTCCAGATTAGCTGGGATTACAGGCATGTGCCACCACACTGGGCTAATTTTTGTATTTTTAATAGAGACGGGGTTTCACTATGTTGGTCAGACTGGCCTCAAACTCCTGACCTTAGGTGATCCGCCCGCCTCAGCCTCTCAAAGTGCTGGGATTACAGGGGTGAGCCACCGCACCTGGCCTAAAATAAATCTTTTAATGAGTAGAAGCAGTCATTCTATCTTATTTTTTCTCTTTCAGAATGTCTTGATTGTTGTTGGTCCTTCACATTTCTATATCAGTTTTAGAGTCAGCCTGTCAATTTTCATACAAATCCTATTGAAATTTTATTAGGATTACATTATATCAGTAGATCAATTTGGACAAAATTGGTACATGTATGATACCCAATATCATAAATTTATTATATGTGGTATTTACAAACCAATACATGTAATCTACCACTTGCTTAATTTATTTGTCACTTCCTGACTTCTTGAGATGAAAGCATAGATCATTGTTTTTTCCCCAGCCTTTCTTGTTTCTTAATATATTCATTTTAAGGTTGCCCTATGAGCATGACCTTAGTTGGATTCCCCAAAATAATTAGTTAATTAATTTGTTGACTGATTGATTGTCACATTGCTAGCTCCTCTCAGACTGCCCAGTCTTCCTCATGCCCAAAGTGCTCTCATTCCATTCATGATAACGCCCAAAATCTTTACCTTGGCACACTCGTTTCTCCATGATCTTCCCCTACTCCCTAACTGCTACTACAATTTGTCCCCTTATCCACCTAGCTCCAACCACACTGGCCTCCTTACTGTTCCTCAACAACATCAAACACACTCCTGTCTCAGAGCCTTTGCCCTTGCTGCCACCCCCATCTGGAAGGTTTATACTTTAAATAGCCAAAAGGCTTTTCCTCTTCCTTCATTCAGGTTTCAGCTGAAATGCACCTTTTTGGAAAGACCTTCCATGACTACGCTATATAAAATGGCATTCTCTAGCACCCACTGTCACCCATACTTTGATTTTATTTTTCTTTATAATGATACTTCCCAACTGACACAAAATAAATTTACATATTTATTTATTGTTTGGCTACCATTTTCTTCTCACTCTAGAATATAAACTTCATGAGGATAAGGATTTTTTTTTCTGTTTTATTTACTTCTGTATTTCCAAAGCCCACAAAATGTGTGGCACATGGTAGATGATTTATAAATACTTGGGTGATGGATTCTGTACTTGGCGTTAGAAGATCTGGATTAAATAGTTCTGAATCTGCCACTTATTAGCCATGTGACCTTGAGCAACCAAATGAAACTTTCTAAGCCCCGATTCCTTTAATGGTATAGTAGAATAATAATTATTGCCCCGGAGATACTTAGTGTAAAAGTATTTTATGAAGTATACAAGATCATCATAGACATTTTTTGATATTATAGTCAGAAAATGTCTTTCTCGTCCCAAATTTCTTTCTATTTGGACTTCCTTGATGATAAAAATTCTCCTGTGGGAGAATTTTTGTTGTGAACATTTTGGACATTTTGTTGTGTTTAGCTCTAGCTACAAAATGAGCATTTGTTCCTAGAAAGGGTAACATTTTTACACTTCTGTTGCCATTAGTGTGTGAGCAGGAATTAATATAAGAACTCATCGTCACTGATGACATGGGATATGGATGGGTATGTTTTGGTGGAGAAAGCACTAAGCAAATGTCTAGAGCATTGCGGGAAGGGGAATACTGGAAAGGCCATTCTAAGTGGGTGCCTGGGGGAAAAAATTAAAAAGTTCTTTATTAGTCAGGTTAGGCTATGTTATATTGCAGCACAAAACAACCTCAAATTCTCAGAAGCGTATCAGGAAAGGTTAATTTCTTATCCAAATAGTCTTCTGTGGTTTCTTACTACTCTCCAGGGGTTGGGAGGAGATAGTTGTATTATTTCACATGCCTGTGTGGGGACTTTTTAAGGAGTCTTAGTTAAACAACTTGGATAAATTTAATAAAGTTTTATAAGACTACCACAGTACAAATCTATCTTGGCAAAAGATTTTACAGTTTACATAGGAATATGCTTGAAAATACTATTGTTATTTTGTAGCCCTTTTGACATAGAGTTTAGGTATAATTATCACATTTTCTAAGTTTTATCATGTGTTTTGATGGATATGCATGTTTTTGGGGAAATGGGACTTACTATTTGAATTAGAACCTTTAAAAGAATGCTACCATTTATTGAGCAATTATTGTGTACCAAGTAGCACAGTAAAAGCTTTGAATGCCTTATCTCATTTGATGTTCAAAACAACTTCCTGACGGAGATACTATTACTATATTCACCTTATAATGAGGAAACTGATGTTCAGAGATGTGGAATAATTTGTCTCCAGTCACACAAATAAGTGGAAGAACTCGGGCCAAATTCAGGTCCGTTTGGCTTCAGAACTTGTGGTCTTCACCACAACACAATGCTACCTACCTCTCCCCAGATAATATATTCTGCATGTATAATTACCATAGGTCTATCAGCAGCCCAAAATAGATGATGACAATGAATATATTAATATAGTAGGGTCATATTAATGATCTCACAGCATTTGGGCCTGAGCATAGAATCCCAAAGATGTTCTGTTGTGTATGTTTAACATTCCCAGTGTCACAATCACTCCTTTGGGTTAAGACTTTGCCTGTGATAGACCCAAGTAAAATGCAAATATCCTTCCTGGGAGCAAAAATAAATTAACACAATCACTATGACCAGCAAGAAATAGCTGATTTCTATCATCAGGGAATAACCAAATGAAGAAGACAAATTTAAAATAGTTTGTTAGAAAGCAATTTAATATAACATATAATCAAATGAGAACTTAAATGTAACTGAGTGGAAGTTATATTTTGCATAACTATAATGGGTAGGCCAGTGAGGGAAGGGTTTTATAATTGAAAATAGTTATTAGGAAAGTATTCTTGGAGTAGTTGACACTTGGTATTGAGTCTTGAGTCACTTGGAAACCATGTACTATATGTGTCTAATAATCCTGATTTTAAAAACCTATAGTAAGTCTCTCTTTTTTTTTTTCTGCCCATAAGAGTCCACCTGTTTCCATCTTCTGTTTCTCTGCAAAAATGCTGCTGCTTTTCACTCTAATCATGTGACTTGAATGGGAGCTGCCATCTTTTTAGAGCTCTTTCTCCTAGACAGTGTTGATTGGCTCAGAGACAGGCACTTGATTTAGTCCAGGCTAATCGGAATACTCAAACTTATGTCCACAGTTGGTGAGTTCAGTGATAAGTACCTGACCCAAGATTGGTCAATTCTATCAATTTGTAGGATATTTGAATTTGAGACTAGAAAAAGTGAATCTCAATTCTTCTATGGGTTTTGCTTTTGTGTTGTAAGATTTGAGGTACTAGAGCTCTGGGTGGCCACGTTCCTGGTTGGTCTATTCTAAGAAAAAATGAGGTGCCCTGTGGGGTTGAAACAGAAATGAGAGACACAAAGAGAGTAAGGTGGCATTTCCACTTCTGGTCTCTGAGCTCCACCTGTATGCACTGTTTTGGCTGTTCAGTCTTCATCTAAATAACTTCTAATAACTCCACTGCCACCACCATCTAGCTATGCTCTTGGTTAATTTGAGTTGAATTTTTGTCACATGCAACTGAGAGTCCTGACTAGTATTTCATTGTGACTTTATATTGAAATAGGCAGAATAAAAATTATCTTTATTTTACAGAGAGAAAATGAGGCTCAGAAAAAATATGTAACCAAGATACTAAAAAAAGTATGGCAGTTAATCCAAAACAAACATTAAATCTTTTCTCATTGGAGAAAACATTGGTAGGTACAAGGAGCTAGGTCATGAAAAGTCCACTGGCTTAGGAGACTCAGTATATGAACTATGAATAAAATAGCTTCCCACCTCTTAGGGTATTCTGAATGTTCTGACACCAGATTTTGGTATCATTTTAGGTTGGGTTTTTTTGTTGTTGTTGTTTTTGTCAGTAAAATCCTGGCTTTTGAGGAAAAAGGAGGAAGTCTAATGCCACCACAGAACCCACTTCCCTTTTTACTTTAGGTCCATGGGGTTGCCCAGGTCTGAAATAGGTTAATAACTATCTGTTTTGTACTGTAGTGATGTAACCCTGAAAAGAATGGGCTTTTGATAAGGATTAATTTCAAAATGATACCAAATGATTGATTGTTCCACTCTTATCAAAGCACACTCAAATCTGTACTAACCCAGGGATACAGAAAGATTCAGAAAGCACAATCCTTTGAATTTTAGGACAAACTTTACTTAGAGAAATATATCCTTAATAAACAAAAAAAGAAAATAAACTTGGGACATTTAAAACTTTACATTTTGCCATATTTCAAATCAGATTTAAGATAGCTTAAAAGAATATAAACATATAAGAAGACAATTTAAGTTAAAAGTGGAAGAGAGGCTGGGCGCGGTGACTCATGCCTGTAATCCCAGCACTTTGGGAGGCTGAGGTGGGTGGATCACTTGAGGCCAGGAGTTTGTTCAAGACTAGCCTGTCCAACATGGCGAAACCCCATCTCCACTAAAAATACAAAAGTCGAGCATGGTGGCACATGCCTGTAGTCCCAGCTACTTGGGTGGCTGTGGCAGGCGAATCGCTTGAGCCTGGGAGATGGAGGTTGCAGTGAGTCAAGATCGCACCACTACATTCCAGCCTGGGTGACAGAGTGAGACTCTGTTTAAAAAATAAATAAAATAAAATAAAGTAGAAAAGAAACAAAAATGATAACATAGGGACATTAAATGGAGTTAGAAATGAGGCTAATAAATAATGAATATGCTGCACCGTGGAATACTACTCAGCCATAAAACAGAGCAAAATAATGGACTTCGCAGCAACTTGGATGGAGCTGGAAGCCATTATCTTAAGTGAAATAATTCACGAATGGAAAACCAAAGATTGTATGTTCTCACTTGTAAGTGGGAGCTAAGCTATGAGGATGCAAAGGCATAAGAATGACTTTGAGGACCCAGAGGGAAGAGTGGGAGGGAGGTGAGGAATAAAAGACTACGTATATTGGGTACAGTGCATACTGCTCAGGTGATGGGTGCCTCAAAATCTCAGAAATCCGGCCGGGTGTGGTGGCTCACGCCTGTAATCCCAGCACTTTGGGAGGCTGAGGTGGGCAGATCACGAGGTCAGGAGATCGAGACCATCCTGGCTAACACGGTGAAACCCTGTCTCTACTAAAAATGCAAAAAATTAGCCGGGCATGGTGGCAGGCGCCTGTGGTCCCAGCTACTCGGGAGGCTGAGGCAGGAGAATGGTGTGAACCCGGGAGGTGGAGGTTGCAGTGAGTCAAGATTGTGCCACTGCACTCCAGCCTGAGTGACAGAGCAAGACTCCGTCTCAAAAAAAAAAAAAAAAAAAAAAACCCTCAGAAATCCCCACTAAAGAATGGATCCATGTAATCAAAAACTATCTGTACCCCCAAAACTATTGAAATAAAAAAAAAATTAAAAAAATGAATGTGACACAGTCCTATATGTATTTGACAACTAGCCCCAAGTTGGGTTGGGCTTTAAGCTTTCTTAT
The DNA here is from genome assembly GCF_009828535.3 of Hylobates moloch. Taxonomy (NCBI): domain Eukaryota; kingdom Metazoa; phylum Chordata; class Mammalia; order Primates; family Hylobatidae; genus Hylobates; species Hylobates moloch. The sequence continues at coordinate 136,375,182 of NW_026652281.1, forward strand.
TGTCAGTGCAAGTAGAGAAACTCAACCAAGTACACAGTTTTGCAGTAGCCACGAGACAAATGTTCAGGAAAAGTACAACTGCATCTAATACTATGTCCAGAAATAATGTGTCCCTGGGTTCTTACAAAGAGAGCACTGCATTATAAAATACAGAGGCCTGAAGATCCTCCTTCCAGGAGACCCAAGGATGAGGTTCACAGGCCTGGTTCTTATAGGTGGAAGCATTATTTCTCAAATTTCAATTGTCTTTATTATTTCTGCCATATATACTTACTAAATTTTAGAAATTATTATTATTATCATTATTATTATTTTTTGAGAGGGAGTCTCACTCTGTCACCCAGACTGGAGTGCAGTGGCATGATTTCAGCTCCCTGTAACCTCTACCTCCTGGGTTCAAGTGATTCTTGTGCCTCAGCCTCCCAAGTAGCTTGGATTACAGGTGGGTGCCACCACACCCAGCTAATTTTTTATATTTTTTTGGTAGAAACGGGGTTTCACCGTGTTAGCCAGGCTGGTCCTGAACTCCTGACGTCAAGTGATCCGACCACCTCAGCCTCCCAAAGTGCTGGGATTACAGGCATGAGCCACTGTGCCCGGCTAGAAATTATTAACCTAATTTTTTTTTAATGTAGATTTTATTTTGACTCAGTTTTAAACTTAACCTAATCTTAGCAAGGTAGATAAGCTAGTTATGTTTTTTTCTAATATCCTTTAAGTCAAGTTTATAAGGATTAAAATTAAAAAGTCTATTTTAATCTAAAATTTTCTTATGTAACATTAATAGTTTGTAGGCCACACCTTGGGCAACACTGACTTAAGGAAAAGGAAAAATCCAGTATTTGAATATCCATGACCTCATTGCATTTTAATATTTCTTGAGAGATGTCATCTTAATATTTCTTGAGAGGTATTATTATCACCAACAGAGATGGGGAAACAGATTAAAGAACTTTTGTAAAGTTCCACGATAACTGAGAAGAGATAAAACTCAGGTCTTCCGATGAAAACCAAGTTCTGGCTTCTAGATGGGTGTAGAGAAGGCCTTTTTCCCAAACTGAAGTTCAAACTCTCTTTGACTGTTTACCCCTTTGCTTCCTGCCAGAATGCCCCACCCCACTTACTCCATAGTGATGCCCACCTGTGGTTAATGGAGCTGAGGTTGCTGGACCAAAGGGAGGAAGTCTGTCAGGCATACGTGGAACCCAAAAGAGGAACTTTATCAACTGTCATGGACAGCTCTGCCACTTTGTGACCCTGTGGATTTTTTGGGAAGTGTTTTTGTGGTTCACCAGTCTCTCATTAGGCAAGGCCACTTGTCCTGGGTTGGTCTTCTTCATTGGTGGAAAGTACAGCTGGGAGATTTGGAATGGTTGCAGATTGACTTGACTCTCGGCAGGAACTGCCACCATGAGCTTTTGGGGAAAGACCTCAAGCTGTGGTGTGTTGCTGAGGATTGTGGGATTCCTCTAAATCGTGGGGAACATTTTGAGTCATCACTGGCAGCAGGTTTCTGGTGACAACTTGAGCAACCTCAGAATGAAGAAGCCATATTCATCTCTCACATGAATATGACTTTGGGTAAATCATCTCGAAATCTGAACCCATGGTTGTGATCCACACTCCTCCTGGGTTCTGATTTTTAGTGTAGTCTTTTTCTTCTTATTTTTTCTTCTTTGTGCATCTCTTAAGGAGGTTTTTAAAATCTCATAATTAAAAAATTTATTTCTTCAAAACTTTTTATTTTGAAATCACTGTAAACTCACATACGTTTGTATAAAATGCCACAGAAAAATCCTGTGTGCCTTTTACTCAGTTTATCCTAATGATAACATCCTTAAAGAGATTTAAAAATTACTGAGACCTAATTAAATATGATAAAATTCACTCTTTTATGCATTTAAATATCCTTTATGTTTTTTCATAGCTTATTAGCTCATTTCTTTTCAGTGCTGAATAATTCTTAATTGTCTGGATGTACCATCGCTTATTTATCCATTCACCTATTGAAGGATGTTCTAGTTGCTTTTAAGTTTTGGCAATTATGAATAAAGCTGCTGTATACATTCATGTTTAGGTTTTTGTGTAGATATAAATTTTTAAGCTCTTTGGGTAAATATACCAAGAGCGCTTGCTGAGTTGAATGGTAAGAAACTACCCAACTGTCTTCTAAAGTAGTTATACCATTTTGCATTCCCACCAACAATGGATGGGAGTTCCTGTTTCTCCACATTTTTGTCAACATTTGGTGGTGCCTGTGTTTTGGTGCCATTCTAATAAGTATGTAGTGGTATCTCATTGTTTTATTATTTGTATATATTCATTGGGTAAAGTGCAATTTTGCTGTTGACATATTGCACTGTGGTAAAGTCAGGGCCTTCAGTGCATCATTTATTACTAGAGCAAGGCACATGGTACCCACCAAGCAACCTCCCGTTACCCCCCAACCTTCTGTCCTTCTGAGTTTCCATTGTTCATTATCCCAGACTCCACATTCTGCTTTGTGTGTACACATTATTTAGTCCCCTTTTATAAGTGAGAAGCTAAAGAACATGTCTTTTTGTATCTGGGTTGTTTCATGTCAGAAAATGGCCTCCAATTCTATCCATCTTTCTGCACAAGATACAATTTCATTCTTTTTATGGTTGAATAGTATTCCATTGTGTATATACACCACATTTTCTTTATCCAGTCCTCCATTGATGAACACTTAGATTGATTCCGTATCTTTGCTATTGTCAGTAATGCTGTGATAAACATATGAGTGCAGGTATGCAGGTATCTCTGTGATAAAATGATTTCTTATCCTTTGGGTAGATACTCAGCTGGGTAGGACTGCTGGATTGTATGGTGGTTCTATTTTTAGTTCCTTAAGAAATCTTCATACTGTTTTCCATAGAGGTTGTCCTAATTTACATTCTCACCAACAGTGTGTAAGAGTTCCCTTTTCTCCAAATCCTCTCCAACAGCTGTTATTTTTTTTGTCTTTTTAGTAATAGTCATTCTGATTGGTGTAAGATGATATTTCGTTGTGATTTTAATTTGCATTTCTCTGATGATTAGTAATGTGTAACATTTTTTCATATACATGTTGGCTATTTGTTTATCTTGTTTTGAAAAATGTCTATTCATGTCTTTAGCCCACTTTTTAATGGGATTATTTTTTGTTATTGAGTTGTTTGAGTTCCTTGTAAATTCTGGATATTAGTCCCCTCTTGGATGTATTGTTTGCAAATATTCTCTCCCATTCCACAGATTGTTTGTCACTCTGTCAATTATTTCTTTTGCTATGCAGAAGCTTTTAACTTTAAGTCCCATTTGTCTATTTTTGTTTTCATTGCTTGTGCTTTTGAGGTCTTCTTCACGAATTCTTGACTAGCCCAATGTCTACAGGAGTTTTCCCTATGTTTTTCTAGCATTTTTATAGTGTCAGGTCTTACATTCAAGTCTTTAATCTATTGTGAGTTGATTTTTGTATTTGGCGAGTGATAGGGGTCCAGTTTCATTCTTCCACATATGGCAATTCGATTTTTCCCAGCACAATTTATTGAAAAGGATGTTCTTTCTCCAGTATATGTTCTGGTCAATTTTGTCAAAGATCCGATGGCTGTAAGTCTGTGGTTTTATTTCTGCGTTCTGTATTTTGTTCTATTAATCTATGTGTTGATTTTTATATAAGTATCATGCTGTTTTGGTAACTATAGCCTTGTAATATAATTTGAAGTTAGGCAATGTGATACCTTCAGCTTTTTATTTTTTCCCCTTAGGATTGCTTTGGCTATTTGGGCTCCTTTTTGGCTCCATATGAATCCATTTCTTCTAACTCTGAATTCTGAATTATTTCTTCTAATTCTGTGAAAATTGACATTGGTATTTTTTTTAGACCTCCTGTGTGGACATGACATTAGCATTTTGATAGGGATTGCATTGAACTTGTAGATTACCTTGGGCTGTGTGGTCATTTTAAGACTATTAATTCAGCCAGGCACGGTGGATCACACTTGTAATCCCAGCACTTTGGGAGGCTGAGGCGGGTGGTTCACTAGAGGTCAGGAGTTCGAGACCAGCCTGACCAACATGGCAAAACTCCGTCTCTACTGAACATACAAAAATTAGCCAGGCATGGTGGCGCATGTCTGCAGTCCCAGTTACTTGGAAGACTGAGACTGGAGAATCGCTTGAACCCAGGAGGTGGAGGTTGTAGTGAGCCGAGATCATGCCACTGCACTCTAGCCTGGGTGACAGAGCAAGACTCTGTCTCAAAAAAAAATTAATTTTTCCAATCCATAAGCATAGGATGTTTTTCCATTTGTGTGTGTCATCTATAATTTCTTTCACCAGTATTTTGTAATTCTCCTTTAAAAGATTTTTTACATCCTTGGTTAAATATATCCCCAGATATTTTATTAATTTTTTTGGTAGCTATTATAAGTGGGATTGCCTTCTTAATTTGGTCCATGGATAGACCATTATAGAAATGCTACCGCATATTAATTTTATATCCTGAAATTTTACTGAGTTCATTTATCAAATCCAAAAGTTTTTTGGTGGAGTCTTTAGGGTTTTCTAGATATAAGATTATATAATCAATCAGTGAACAAGAATAATTTGACTTTCTCTTTTCCAGTTTAGATAACTTTTATTATTTCTCTTGCTTGATTGCTCTGGCAAAGACTTGCAGTACTATGTTAAATATGACTGGTTAAAGTGGGCATCTTGTCTTGTTCCAGTTCTTAGAGGGAATGCTTTCAGTTTTCCCCATTAAGTGTGACACTTGCTGTAGGTTTGTCATATATGGGCTTTATTACGTTGAGGTATGTTCCTTTATGCCTAGTTGGTTGAAGATTTTTTATAATGAAGGGGTACTGAATTTTATCAAATGCTTTTGCTGCATCTGTTGAGATGATTACAGTTTTTTGTCTTAATTCTGTTCATGTGATGTATCACATTTATTGATTTATGTATGTTGAACTATTCTTACATCCTCTTTTGTTGTTGTGGTTTTTTTTTTTTTTTTTTTTTTTGAGACATGGTCTTGCTTTGTTATCCAGGATGGAGTGCAGTGACACAATCATAGCTGACTTTAAGCTCAAACTCCTGAGCTCAAGCTAAGGGAGGAGACCACCCCTCATATTGTCTTATGCCCAATTTCTGCCTCCAAAGAAAGAAGTAAAAACTAAAAGGCAGAGAAGAAATCCACAGGCAGACAGCCCGTTGCCGCACCCTGGGCCTAGTTAAAGATTGACCCCTGACCTAACCGGTTATGTTATCTATAGATTCCAGACATTGTATGGAAAAGTGTGAAAATCTCTGTCTTGTTCTGTTCCGTTCTAATTACCAGTGCATGCAGCCCCCAGTCATGTACCCACTGCTTGCTCAATCAATCGCGACCCTCTCATGTGGACCCATTTAGAGTTGTGAGCCTTTAAAAGAGACAGGAATTGCTCACTCGGGGAGCTCAGTTTTTGGAGATGTGAGTTTTGCTGAAGCTCCCAGCCGAATAAAGCCCTTCCTTCTTTAACTCGGTGTCTGAGGGGTTTTGTCTGCAGCTCATCCTGCTACAAAACAATCTTTCTGCCTCAGCCTCCTGAGTAGCTGGGACTACAGGTGTGCACTGCCATACCCAACTAATTTTTAAACTTTTAGTGGAGACGAGGTCTCACTATGTTGCCCAGGCTGGTCTCAAACTCCCGGCCCCAAGCACTTCTCCTGCTTTAGCCTCCAAAGTGCTGGGATTACATGTGTAAGCTGCAATGCCTGGTGAGTATTATCTTTGTAATGTGCTATTGAATTTGATTTGCTAGTATTTTGTTGAAGATTTTTGCATCTATGTTCATCAGGAATATTGATCTATAGTTTTATATTTTTGCTGTCTCCTTGTCTGGTTTTGGTATTAGGGTGATCTTGATCTCATAGCATGAATTAGGGATAATTTCTTCCTCCTCCATTTTTTTTTGAATGTTTCAGGAAGACTGACATTAATTCTTCTTTGTATAGTTGGTAGAATTTGAATGTGAATCCATCTGGTTCTGGGCTTTTTTGTTGGGGGGAGATTTTTTAAATTATTGACTAAATTTTGCTATTATTGGTCTGTTTAGGAGTTCTATTTCTTCCGGGATCAATCTTGGAAGGTTGTATGTGTCCAGGAATTTATCCATTTCCTCTAGGTTTTCCAGTTTGTTAACATATAGTTGTTCATAATAGTCTCTGATGATCTTTTGTATTTCTGTGGTATCAGTTGCAAAGTCTCCTTTTTCATTTCTGATTCTGTTTATTTGGATCCTCTTTTTGATTAATCTAGATAGTGGTTTATCAATTTTGTTTATCTTTTTGAACAACCACCGTTTTATTTCATTGATTTTTTTTCTGGTCTCATTTTATTTAGTTCTGCTCTGATCTTTGTCATTTGTTTTCTTCAGCTAACTTTGGGTTTGGTTTGTTCTTGTTTTTCTAGTTCTGTGAGGTGTGCCATTAGGTTGTTAATTTGTGATCTTTTTGCTTTTTTGATGTAGGCATTTAATACTGTAAAATTTACTCAGCATTGCTTTTGTAGTGTCCCATGGGTTTTGGTATGTTGTCTTTTCATTTTCATTAGTTTTAATTTTTTAAAATTTTCCATTTAAATTTCTTTATTGACCCAGTAATCATTCAGGAGCATGCTGTTCAATTTTCATGTATTTGTACAGTTCCTGAAGTTCCTCTTGGTACTGATTTCTAGGTTTATTCCACTGTGGTCTGAGAAGATACTTGGTATGATTTTTATTTTTTAAAAATTGTTAAGACTTGCTTTGTGGCCTAAACATGGTCTATCCTGAAGAATATTCCATGTGCTGATAAAAAGAATGTACATTTTATAGTTGTTGGGTAGCATGTCATATAAATAATTGATAAGTCCATTTTGTCTAAAGTCCAATTTAAGTTCAATGTTTCTTTGTTAATTTTATGTCTCAATTACCTGTCTATTGCTATGACTGGAGTGCTAAAGTCTCCCACTGTTATTATAGTGTCTATTTCTTTAGATCTAGTAAAATTTGTTTGGTGAATTTGGGTGCTCTCATGTTGGGTGCCTATATATTTAGGTTTGTTATATCCTCCTGCTTATTTGATCCCTTTATCTTTATATAATAACCTTCTTTGTCTTTTATTACCATTTTTTATTTAAAACTTGTTTTATCTGATATAAGTATAGCTACTTCTGTTCACTTTTGGTTTTGTTTGTGTGGAATATCTTTTTCCATACCTTTACTTTTATCAGTCTATGTGTGTCTTTATGGATAAGATGACTTTCTTGTAGACAGCATATTCTTGGATCATTAAAAAAAACCCATTCTGTTTTTTTTCAAGATGGTGGATAGGAGGTAGTGTTAGTGTCCTCCCACTTGAAAGGACAGAATAGTGGGTGGAGATTCATACTGTTAATTTTTTTTCCATGAATTACCACAGGAACTTGTCAGGAAAACTGAAAGAATTCACAGAGCCTTTGAAAGAAGCAGCAGGCTATAGCCTACTCCATGAGACAGGTGAAAAATTATAAGTTCCCAGAGTGTGAGAGGGGGAAAACCTGCATCCAAACACACATCCCTATTGGGGAATCTGAAAACCCAGATCATGGGATAAGGTCTTAACCCTGCTGAGAGCTGGAATGAATTTAGGGAGAAACGTGAAATATTAAAGTAGAAGCAGCGGTGGGAAGTGCCTTGTAGGCATTCACAATCTGCAGCATGAGCCCAGGGAAGCCATTCCTGATTATTTCCCACAGGCACCCTGGGGGAAGTTAGCCAACAAACCCAAGGAGGGGTCACAGGGTGAAAGAAGCTCCCAACTGAATTTTATGATATAATTTTGAGTGGGAACAAACTTTCTTGAAGAGAATCCAGGAGTGAGCAGGAAGTATGCTGCAGACACAAACATAGAAGCTGCATGCCTACCTTGTGGGCAGATGGGGAGGGGAATGGCCTTAAAGCTGTTATTGCTGTCTCTGTGGGGAAGCTTATGGCTTGGGTCAGGTCTGAGTTCTGTGTGCAGACTGCCTGGATCTAAACCTAGTGCTGTTAGTGGGACACTGTGGAGTGAGACCAGCCTCACCAACTGTGTGGGAGCTGGGTGGGACCTACTGCTGTCAGCTAATCCTCACTCCCTTTGTGAACTCTTCTGCACAGTAGAGACAGTTATACTTTCTTCTGGAACATTGCCCTGGTGGCCTGGGAACCACCCTCTGTTCACCACAGTGGCTGAGGCAGGCCCTGGACAAGGAGAGTCTGAGCTCAGACCTGCCTAATCCTGACCCTACCTGATGGTATTTCTCTATCTGCCCTGGTAACTTAGCACAAAGACATAAACTTTTGGGAGCTTTATAGCCCTATCCGTTGCCTGAGAAGCTAGAATACTTCCCCTGGACAATTTAGGAAAAGCTTAAATCCTACTGCTACTAATGCAACTGGTGCTCTTTTGCAAGTGCTACCTCCCAGCTGGAGGCCAACCAACTCAGGCCATTACAGCACCTCTCAATAGAGTAAGACTGCACCCAGGGAAGAGAAAATAATGGTGAGATCCCAGCTAACGCCACTGCCTGCAACATGCTGGCTAACCAGAGATCCTGAGTCTGTCCATGTCACAAATTCACTGCTAGCATAACCAGCATTTGAGAAATCCAGTATGCTAAACCTATTTACAACCAAGGAGTCTCACAGAGTCTATGTCACACCCCCTGCTGTCACCATCAGAGCAGATGCTGGTATCCACTGCCAGGAAGCCTGAAATATTCCTCAGCACCAGCCCAAAGCCTGGTAGTCCCACTGGTGGACTAGACCCAGAAGAGCAATAATGACTACTGCAGTCCAGCTCTCAGGAAGCCCCAGTCCTGGCGGAAGTGGGAGAGATCCACATCAAAGGATCACCCTATAGGACAAAAGAATCTAGATGGTGGGCCTTTAGTCCCAGATCTTTCTGCTGGTGGGAAGTTTCTTATAGCAGAGATACAGTTGCAGAGCTGGGCACAGTAGGGAAAATCTGTATACCTATGCCAACCGGCAGGCAGCCTCTGTAATCATAAAGAGCCTTGGAGAAGGGGTCCTTGTTCCCCCAGCACACTACTGCAGACACAGCTGGGGCTTCTCCCATGGGAATGAAGCATGGATGCATCTGTAGACAGCCTTCCTGGTACAATTTAGGGTGATTGTAGCCCCATAGGAGGATCACTCCCCAGATTCAGGCCTGCATGAGAGGCAGAGTCACAATTCCTCCATAGTTGGAAGATTAACATTTCTACAATGGAAAGAGGTGCTTATATGATCTGAGTAGCTGGAACACTGGGACAGGAGAGGCTGTGAGGTGAATAGCCTACCTGCTGGCCTGGCAGGGGAACTGAGGTAGCTCCCACTCTTCATTTTGATAAAACCTCTCTGCACATCTAATTGAGAGCTTCCCCAGCCACATTCATCAAGGGTAGGACTTCTGATCTCCAGTGGGTATTATATCTACAAACCTCCTTTAGCTACAACCAGTGCCCACCTAAGGATACCTCCCCTATTGGCCTGAAGCCTGAATCATCAACTCAGTAAATAAAATACTGGGAAAAATTAAACAAATAAAGTGAATACTATGAGAGAATGAGATAAGCCTCAAGAGACTGCTACCATTCCAACCCCATAGGACACAGTGAACTGGCCCACACTCCAAGTACCTAACTACTACAACCAGAGCACAAAGACTCCCTGTGATAAAGGAACTCATACAGTGTTTTCCCCCTAAAGCACCAAAAATCAAATTATGTTAAAATAAACTGTAAACATTAAAGTCAGTAAAGCCTGATCCTTAAAACGGGGAAAAAAAGAAATAGAAAAAAATCCCCACAGTCAAAACAAAAAAAATTAAGAATAATTTGAGGAAATAGTCTACCCAAATAAGAAGGAACCAGAAAAGTAATTTTTTGAATATGAAAAAACAGGGTTCTATAACACCCCCAAAAGATCATTCTAGTTCCTCAGAAATGGATCCAAACCAAGAAGAAATTTCTGAAATGCCAGATAAATAATCAGAAGGTTGATTATTAAGCTACTCAAGGATATACCAGAGAAAGTTGAAAACCAACTTAAAGAATTTTTAAAAATCCAGAATATGAATGAAAACTTTTTCAGAGAAATAGATATAAGAAACAATCAGAACTTCTGGAAATGAAAGATGCACTTAGGGAAATACAAAATACGGTGGAAAGTTTCAACAATAGACTAGAATAGGTAGCAAAAAGAATTTCAGAACTCAAAGATAAGGCTTTTGAATTAACCCAATTAAACAAAGGCAGAGAAAGAAAATAAAAAAAGGACAAAGTCTCTAAAAATATGGGATTATGTAAAATGGCCAAACCTAAGAATAATTGGTGTTCCTGAGGGAGAAGAGAAATCTAAAAGTTTGGAAAACTTATTTGAGGGAATAATTGAAGAAAACTTCCCTGGCCTTGCTAGAGAGCTAGACATCCAGATACAAGAAACTCAAATAACACCTGGGAAATTCATTGCAAAAAGATTATCCCCAAGGCACATAGTCATCAGACTATCTAAAGTGAAAATGAAGGAAAGAATCTTAAGAGCAGTGAGACAAAACTATCAAGTAACCTACAGAGGAAAACCTATTACATTAGCAGCAAATTTCTCAGCAGAAACCTTACCAGCCAGAAGGGATTGGGGTACTATCTTTAGCTTCCTTAAACAAAATAATTGTCAGCCAAGAATTTCGTATGCAGCAAAACTAAGCTTCATAATTGAAGGAGAGACAAAGTCTTTTTCAGACAAACAAATGCTGAGAGAATTTGCCGCTACCAAACCAGCACTACAATAAATGCTAAAGAGTTCTAAATCACTAAACAAAACCTCAATATCACCAAAATAGAACCTTCTTAAAGCATAAATCTCACATGCCCTGCAAAACAATAACACAATGAAAAAAACAAAGTATCTTGGCTACAACTAACATGGTGAATAGAACAGCACCTCACATCTCCATATTAATGTTGAATGTAAATGGCCCAAATGCTCCACTTGAGAGATAAAGAATGGCAGAATGGATAAAAACCCACCAACTAAATATTTACTGTCTTCAAGAGACCCACCTAATACATAAAGACTCACATAAACTTAAGTTAAAGGGGTGGAAAAAAACATTTTACGCAAATGGAAAAACCAAAAGCAAGTAGGAGTAGCTATTCTTATATCAGACAAAACAGACTTTAAAGCAACAATAGTGAAAAAAGACAATGAAAGACATTATGTAATAATAAAAGGATTGGTCTGACAGGAAGATATTATAATCCTAAGTTTATATGCACCTAATACCAGAGCTCCCAAATTTATAAAGCAATTACTATTAGACCTAAGAAATGAGATAGGCAACAACAGAATAATGGTGGAGGACTTCAATATTCCACTGACAGCACTAGATAGATCATCAAAACAGAAAGTCAAAAAGAAATTATCGGGGGGAACCAGCCCCCAATATTTCAACATAGGTTCTTTTCATTTTCCCTAAGTGTCAGCTGGTCTGAGAAATAAAGAGAAAGAGTACAAAGAGAGAAATTTTACAGCTGGGCCTCCAGGGGTGTCATCACATAACGATAGGACCGTGATGGCAACCCTGAGCCTCAAAACCAGCAAGTTTTTATTAAGGATTTTAAAAGGGGAGGGGATGTACAAACAGGGAGTAAGTCACAAAGATCACATGCTTCAAAGGGCAGTAAAGATCACAAGGCCAAGGCAAAATTAGAATTACTGATGAGGGTCTATGTCCCACTGTGCACGCATTGTCTTGATAAACATTTTCACAGGGAACAGGGTTTGAGAGCAGAGAACCAGTCTGACTAGAATTTACCAGGCTGGAATTTCCCAATCCTAGTAAGCCTGAGGGTACTGCAGGAGACCAGGGCGTATTTCAGTCCTTATCTCAACCGCATAAGACAGACACTCCCAGAGTGGCCATCTATAGACCTACCCCCTGGAATGCATGCCTTCCACAGGGTTATTCCTTGCTGGGAAAAGAATTCCGTGATATTTCTCCTACTCACACATCCATCTATAGGCTTTCTGCAAGAAGAAAAATATGGCTCTATTCTGCCCGACCCCGCAGGTAGTCAAACCTTATGGTTATCTTTCCTTGCTCCCTGAAAATTGCTGTTATTCTGTTTTTTTTTTTGCAGGGTGCACTGATTTCATATTGTTCAAACACACGTGTTTTACAATCACATTTCATATTGTTCAAACACACGTTCTACAATCCATTTGTACACTAGTGGTCCTGAGGTGACGTACATTCTCAGCTTATCAAGATAACAGGATTAAGAGATTAAAGTAAAGACAGGCATAAGAAATTATAAGAGTATTGTTAGGGAAGTGATAAATGTCCATGAAATCTTCACAATTTATGTTCAGAGATTGCAGTAAAGACAGGCTTAAGAAATTATAAAAGTATTAATTTTGGGAACTGATAAATGTCCACAAAATCTTCACAATTTATGTTCTTCTGCTTTGGCTCCAGCTGGTCCCTCCGTTAGGGGTCCCTGACTACCCGTAACAAGAAACAATGGACTAAAACTATACCCTAGAACAAATGGACTTAACAGATATTTGTAAAACATTCTTCTTATCAGCACATGGAACATTCTCCAAGTTATACCATATGATAGGCCACAAAACAAGTTTCAATAAATTTAAGAAAACTAACATCCAATCGAGTATCTTCTCAGACCACAATGGAATAAATCTGTAAATCAACTCCAAAAGGAACCCCCAAAACTATATAAATATGTGGAAATTAAATAATCTGCTCTTGAGTGATTTTTGAGTTAGCAATGAATTCAATGTGGAAATTAAAAAATTATTTGAAATTAATAATAGTAGGGACACAACTTATCAAAACCTCTGGGATACAGCAAAAGCAGTGCTAAGAGGAAGGTTCATAGCATTAAATGCCTACATCAAGAAGTCTGAAAGGCACAAATAAACAATCTAAGGTTGCACCTCAAGGAACTAGAGAAACAAGAGGAAACTGAACCCAAACACAGCAGAAGAAAAGAAATAACAAAGGTCAGAGCAGAACTAAATGAAATTGAAACAAACAAACAAAATACAAAAGATAAATGAAGCAAAAAGCTGGTTCTTTGAAACAATAAACAAAATTGATTGACTGTTAGTGAGATTAACCAAGAAAAGAAGAGAGAAGATCCAAATGACTTCAAATAGAAATGAAATGGGAGATATTACAACTGGTACCACAGAAATACAAAGGATCATTCAAGACTACTATGAACACATGCACACATTCAAAAGAGAAATCTACAGGAGATGGATAAATTCCTGAAAATATACCACTCTCTTAGATTAAATCAGGAAAAAATAGAAACCCTGAACAGACCAATCAATAACAAGCAGAGAGATTAAATCAATAATTTAAAAATTTCCAACAAAAAAAATCCAGAAGCAGATGGATTAACAGCTGAATTCTATTAGGCATTCAAAGAAGAATTGGTACCAATACTACTGAAACTATTCCAAAAGGTAAAGAAATAATTCTCCCAAAATCATTCTATGAAGCCAGTATCACCCTAACACCAAAACCAGGAAAAGACATAGCAGAAAAACAAAACTACAGAACAATATTCCTGATAAACAATTCATGTAAAAATTCTCAACAAAAATAGCTAACTGAATTCATCAGCATATCAAAAAGATAATCCACCATGATCAGGTGGGTTTTATACCAGAAATGCAGGGATGGTTTAACATACACCAGTCAATAAATGTGATACATTACATAAACAGAATTAAAAACAAAAATCATATGATCATCTCAATAGACACAGAAAAAGCATTTGATAAAATTCAGCATCGCTTTATCATAAAAACCCTTTGTGATAGAAAGGACATACCACAAAGTAATAAAAGCCATGTATGATGAACCCACAGCCAATGTCATACTGAATAGGGAAAAATTGAAAGCATTTCCCCTGAGAACTGGAACAAGACAAGGTTGAATAGGTATTCAACACAGTACTGGAAGATCTAGCTAGGGCAATCAGACAAGAGAAAGAAATAAAGGGCATCCAAATTGGAAAAGAGGAAGTCAAATTGTTGCTGTTTGCTGATGATATGATTGTATACCTAGAAAACCCTTAAGATTCATCCAAAAAGCTCTTAAATCTGATAAATGAATTCAGTAAAGTCTCAGGATACAAAATCAATGTACACAAATCAGTAGTACTGCTATACACCAACAGTGACCAAGCTGAGAATCAAATAAAGAACTAAATCCCTTTTACAATAGCTACAAACAAACAGAAAAACACCACCACCAACAAAAAACCCTTAGGAATATACTTAACCAAGGAGGTGAAAGATCTCTAAAAGGAAAACTACAGAACACTACTGAGAGAAATCATAGATGATGCAAACAAATGGAAACATCCTGTGCTCATGGATGGGTAGAATCAATATTGTGAAAATCACCATACTACTCAAAGAAATCTACAGATTCAATGCAATTCTTATCTAAATGCCATCAACATTCTTCACAGAACTAGAACAAACAATCCTAAAATTTATATGGGACCAAAAAACCTGCATAGCCAAAGCAATACTAAGTAAAAAGAACAAATCTGGAGGCATCACATCACCTGACTTCAAATTATACTACAAGGCTATAGTTACCCAAACAGCATGATACTGGTATAAAAATAGACATGTAAGCTGGGCACAGTGGCTAACGCCTGAAATCCCAGCACTTTGGGAGGCCAAAGTGGGCGGATCACTTGAGGTCAGGAATTTGATACCAGCGTGGCCAACATGGTGAAACCTTGTCTCTACTAAAAACACGAAAGTTAGCCGGGTGTGGTGGCAGGCCCCCGTAGTCCCAGCTACTAGGGAGGCTGTGGCAGGAGAATTGCTTGAACCCAGGAGGTGGAGGTTGCAGTGAGCCAAGGTTGCGCCACTGCACTCCAGCGTGGGCTATAGAGCGAGACCCTGTCTCAACAAACAAACAAAAATAAGCATGTAGATCAATGGAACAGAATAGAGAATCCAGAAATAAAGCCAAACACAGCCAACTGATCTTCAGCAAAGCATACGAAAAACAAAAACACGGCCGGGTGCGGTGGCTCACGCTTGTAATCCTAGCACTTTGGGAGGCCGAGGTGGGCAGATCACGAGTTCAGGAGATTGAGACCACAGTGAAACCCCGTCTCTACTAAAAATACAAAAAATTAGCCGGGTGTGGTGGCGGGTGCCTGTAGTCCCAGCTACTCAGAGACTGAGGCAGGAGAATGGCGTCAACCCGGGAGGCAGAGCTTGCAGTGAGCCGAGATCTTGGGTCACTGCAAACTCTGCCTCCTGGGTACAAGCAATTCTCCTGCCTCAGCCTCCCATGTACCTGGGATTACAGATGTGTGTCACCACACCTAGCTAATTTTTTTTGTATTTTTAGTAGAGACTGGGTTTCGCCATGTCGGCCAGCTTATCTTGAACCCCTGACCTCAAGTGATCTGACTGCCTCAGCCTCCCAAATTGCTAGGATTACAGGTGTGAACCACCATGCCTGGCCTTTTTTTTTTTTTTTTTTTTTTTTTGAGATAGGGGCTCATGCTGTCACCCAGGCTGGAGTGCAGTGGTATGATCATGGCTCACTATAGCCTCAACCTCCCAGGCTCAAGTCATCCTTCCACCTCTGCCTCCCAAGTAGCTGGGACTACAGGTGCATGTCACTATGCCAGGCTAATTTTTTTATTTTTTGTCACGTTGCCTGAGATGGTCTCAAACTTCTGAGCTCAAGTGATTCACCCACCTTGGCCTTCTAAACTGCTGAAATTGCATGAGTGCACCACTGTGCCTGGCCTAATTCCTTTCACTTCCTCCTTTGTGTGATTGTTTTTATAAGATCTATGAGTTTTATAGTTCCATGTGTTTTCTTGATGGTGAATATTGACCTTTCATTTTTATGTTTAAGACCCCTTTCAACATTTTGTGTAGGACTAGTCTAGTGGTGACAAATTTCCTTAGCATTTGCTTGTCTGCAAAAGACTTTATTTTTCCTTAATTTATGAAGCTTATTCTGGCAGGATGTAAAGTTCTTGACTAATAGATATTTTTATTTTCTTCCCCAGCACTTTGAAAATACCATCTCATTCTCTTCTAGCCTGTAAAGAATTTACTGAAAAGTCTGTTGTTAGTCTGATGTGATTCCCTTTTATAGGTAATTAGCCACTTTTCTCTCACTAATTTTAAAATTCTTTCACTTTCACTTTAGATATTCTGAATATAATACGCTGAGTTAAAGTCCTTTTTTCAAAGGGGATTTGCTTGGGGATTGCTGAGTCTTCTGTATCTGGATGTGTGACTCTCTTGCTCAACTTGGGAAGTTCTCATCAATTACTTCCTTAAATAGGCTTTCTAAACTTTTTTTTTTAATCTCTCTTCTCCCTTTGGAATACAGATAATTCATAACTTTGGGTCACTTTATGTAGCCCCACTCTCTCAAAGGCTTTGCTCATTCTTTTTTATTCTTTTTCCTTACTTTTGCCTGACTGGATTATTTCAAAAGACATGTCTTTAAGTTCTGAGAGTCTTTTTTCTGCTTGGTTTATTGTATTGTTGGAGCTTTCTAATGTACTTCGTATTTCTCTCAATAAATTTTTTATTTTCAGAATTTTTTAAAAATGATATGTGTCTCCTTGGTAAATTTCTCATTCATATACTCAATTGATTTTCTGACTTCTTTGCATTCATTTTCAGATTTCTCTTGCATCTCATAGAACTTCTTTAAAATTAATATTTTGAGTTTTTATCTGGCTTTTCAAGGAATCCTTTTTGATTAGGATCTATGACTATACAATTGTTGTGGTCCTTACTTTTTCATGTTTCCTGTGTCCTTCCACTAGTATCTGAATATCTGTTGTAGTAGTTGCCTGTTCCAATTTTTTGAAATTGCTTTTGCAGGGGAGGATTTTTTTTCTGCATATGTATATATGTTTGTGGTTGAATAGGATATTTTGGCTTTGATTTTAGATGCCTGTGGTGGTTTGATCTTTGTTTGACTTCTTGGCAGGAAAAAGGGTCAATAGTACCTGTGATTTTCTCAGTATCTTAGAGTACAGTTATTAGTTGAGGTTGTGGTAGTGTTTTGCTAGGGACCTGGACACCAACTGAGTCAGTCTTTGGGCCCCAGTGGTGGCAGCAGTTGCCTGAGTGTGCTTGTTTTTAAACCCCAGAGCAGCTTACCTTGGCTCTTGTGTTAGTGGGCCTTGGAGGGTTGATTCTTTGGCCTCCAGGTGGCTTGTTTAGAAGTTAGTAGTGGGAACAGTGGGCTGGGTGTGTAAGCAGGTTCTCAGACCCCTGGGCAGCTTGTGTGGTGTGCTTTATGGCAGTAGCAGTGGTGGAGCAACCAACCCACTTAGAACCAGTTAGTCCATGTTGGTGTTGCTGGTGGCTGCCATGGATTCGTTGGGATAGTTCTCAGTCCCACAGCTGCCTGTAGCAGGGTAGTGGGTATTGTCCTAGGTATGCTTAGGAGAGCTTGGTCCATCTTGTTCCTCTTCTGACTGGGTGGCAGCTGCAGCTGTGTCACCTTCAACTTGGCCTGAGGGCAGGCACAGCCCAGCATTAAACTCTCAAATTGATGCCTTGGCCTTGAGACTAGAGAGGGTGGGGCCCCTCCCAGGCAAGCAGCATGAACAAGAAGCTGTGGTGGGTGCAGTCTGTTCATGTCTCAATCTCAACAGCAGGCTGCATGGAGTGGTAGGCATTTTCCCATGGGGTACGTGGGAATGCCTGATCTTGCCTCTCCCTCCTTGAAGAAGTGCAACAGCAGCAGCCATGTCTGTAGATCTGTGGTATTTAGCTTCTCAAAATGGTGTCCAGCTGAAGCTGCTCTAGGCTTAGATGTCTGTGGAATTCTGTGTGTGTTCCCTTCCTGGCGCAATGCCTCTGTGCAATCTCTAGGCAGCTCTCTATGTCAGGCCTGAGGCCCTGATGGGTTTGAGGATTCTTCCATAGCCAAGACTGTAATAGCCTGTTTTGGAGTGTGAAGCCCTGGGGGTTACTCTCTTACTGTTTCTCCACATCCAGGAGCCTCTCCCAGCTCTCAGCTAGTCCCTTGCCTGGCAAGCTGCCTTGAACCCTCTCCTCACTTACTTCTGGTGATTCCCATCACTTCTCTGGTGAATCCTAGTATTCTCTCCTAGATGATCTGTTTGAAATGTGAGTATCTACTTTACTATCCTGGTTCTGCTCTATGGACAAAGACCTATGTCTAGTCAGTCATCTTGATCACACTACTCTCATTGTTGTTTTAGTTTGCATTTCCCATATGATATATGATGTGAAGCATCTTTTCATATGCTTATTTGCCATCTGTGTGTTTTCTTATTTGCGATCTGTATATCTTGTGTCTGTTGAAGGCTTCAGCCCATTTTGTAGTTGGGTTGTTTCCTTATTGTTGAGTTTTAAGGGTTATTTTAATATTTTAGATAACAGTCCTTTATCATATATGACCTTTGCAGATATATTCTACCAGTTTTTGGATTGTCTTTTAATTCTCTTGACAGTGCTTTTGCAGAACAGAAAAGTTTAATTTTAATGAAGTCCATCTTATCAATTCTTTATTTCATGGATTGTGTCTTTGGTGTTATATCTAAAAAGTCATCACCAAACTATAGATCATCTAGATTTTATTCTATGTTATGATCTAGGAGTTTTATAGGTTCATATTTTATATTTAGGTCTGTGAATTGGTTTTTGTGAAAACTGTAAGGTCTGTCTAATTGATGTTCAGTTATTCTAATATCATTTGTTGAAAAGACATTCTTCACCTTTGCTCCTTTGTCAAACATTAGTTGATCTATATTTATGTGGCTCTATTTCTTGCTCCCTAGTCTGCTTCATTGATCTATTCTTTGACCAATACCACACTGTCTTAATTACTGTAGCTTTATATTAAGTTATGAAGTTGGGTAGTGTCAGTCCTCCAACTTTGTTCTTCTCATTCAATGTTGTGTTGGATATTCTGGGTCTTTGGCCTCTCCGTGTAAACCTTAGAATCCAATTGCCAATATCCACTAAATAACTTGCTGTGATTTTGATTGGGGTTATACTGAATCTATAGATCAAATTGGGAAGAACTCACATCTGGACAATAGTGAGTATTCCCATCCATGAACACAGAATATCTCTCCACTTATTTAGTTCTTTTTTTATTTCTTTCATCAGAATTTCGTGGTTTTCCTCATCTAGATCTTGTACAAATACTTATACCTAAGTATTTCATTTATTGGATGATAATGTAAATAATGTATTAGGTTTTTAATTTCAAATTCTACTTGTTCATTGGTGGTATATAAGAAAGCAATTGACTTTTGTACAAGATTAACCTTGTATCCTGAAACTTTGCTATAACTGGTCATCCTGAGTTTTATTCTTTTGCCTACTTTATTTCTTAACAAGAGGATTTTTTTTTCTCGCTGCTTTGTGTATCTTGTTATTTTTAATGAAATGCTGAACATTATGGGTAAAATAACATTAGAAACTAAGTTAAATAGTGACTAATGTCCAGAATGGGCATATCTCTTCTTCTGTCAAACCTGTAGTATGGGGAGTTGAGTCAGTTGACTCAGTTGTTGAGCTGAGTTTCTTTTATTGTTGTTGCTATTATTGCATTTAGTGCACTACAACTGTTAGTATAAATTCTGAAGTCCTGTAGAGTTTTTCTCTTGTCGTTTGCCCCATCCTCAACTTTCACCATGCCTTTTTCCCTCTTTCACCCTCTTCCATTGAAAGATTGTCACTGCTTATTACTCACTGCAAAGCTTATGGTACTCAGTACAAGGCTTATGGTAGACATTTTTTGAATTTCTTGCTCCAGCTTCATTCTTAGGCGGACCTTGTGCACCTAAGCCTCAGGAGTTGGGCTTTCTCAGTATTCCTCCTCCTAGTTGCAGGCAACCTCTGGCACCTACTCAGTTCAGGATTGAGTGCAGTGCATTTACTGACTGTTATAGGCTGAATTGTGTCACTCTCCACTCCCCTAATTCATATGTTGAGGTCTCAACCCCCAGTACCTCAGAATATAGCTGTGTTTGGATATATGGTCTTTAAAGAGGTGGTTAAGTTAAAATGAGGCCATTAGTGTTTGGGCCCTAATTCAATATGACTAGTATCCTTATAAGAAGAGATGCACAGACATGCACAGAGGGATAACCATTTGAAGTCACAGCAGGAGGGCAGCCATTTGTGAGCCAAGGAGGGAGGCTTCAGAGGAAAGCAACCCTACTAGGACCTTGATCTTGGACTTCAAGCATTCAGGACTGTGAGAAAATAAATTCCAGTTGTTTATGCCACCCAGTTTGTGGTATTTTGTAATGGCAGCCCAGAAAACTAATATAATAACTTTTTCTCCTGTGGCAGATGAACTCTACCTTGTATCAGTGGGGGAGATTGGGTATGAGTGAATTTCCAATCTCTCCCCTGGCAGCTTTTGCTTTGTGTCAAAACAGAGGCACAAGTAAGTTTCTTCTTACCCTTCCCCTGCCAGTAGGCAGCTTTCGTTCCATATCAGAGAAGACTCTGGGGTGTGAGTGGGTTTCATGCTTATCCTCTAGGCTAATTATTAACTTGTACTCAAAGAGTGCCCAGAAACTAATGAGGTTCTCTGGATACTCCTGCTATTTTCTCAAACCTTGGCAGGCTCAGAACTCCCACATCACTGAGGAAGGTCTCTCAGGTCTTCTACCTGTCCCCAGTGTTTCTCATGAGTACTCAATTGAGGCTCATGGAGAACTATGAAGTGGGTGTGGTCTTCTTTCATGTCTGTGTCTCCCAGGGATTCAACACTTCATGCCAGCAGACATTTAACCTTTAAGAATTCATGAATGTTTAAGTTTTTTCTTTTTACCTGCCTTTATAGCTTCCACCTCTTTCTCTCACGCTCTGCCAAAATTAAAATTATTCATGGGTCCCTCAGTTCAACTAGTTGTCTAGTGACCTCATCACTCTGATAAGATTTTTTTTTTAAATCACTTTTTAGATTACAGTTAACTGTTGAATAGTGTGGGTTTGAACTGCATAGGGGCACTTAGACATGTTTTTTCTTCTGCCCCCATCACCCCTAAGACAAGCAAGACCAATGCCTCCTTTTCCTCCTTCTCAGCCTGCTTGTATTAGTCCATTTTCATACTGCTATGAAGAAATATCCAAGACTAGATGATTTATAAAGAAAAAGAGGTTTAATGGACTCACAGTTCCACATGGCTGGAGAGAGCTTACAATCATGGTGGAAGGTAAAGGAGGAGCAAAGCCATGTCATACATGGAGGCAGGCAAGAGAGTGTGTGCAGGGGAACTTCCCTTTATAAAACCATCAGATCTCGTGAGACGTATTCACTATCACGAGAACAGCATGGGAAAAACCTACCCCCATGATTCAATTACCTCCTATCAGGTCACTCCCATGACATATGGGGATTATGGGAATTACAATTCAAGATGAGATTTGGGTGGGGACACAACCAAACCATATCACTACTCAATATGAAGATGATGAAGATAAAGACCTTTATGATGATCCACTTCCACTTAATAAATAGTAAATATATTTCTCTTTTTTATGATGTTCTTAATAACATTTTCTTTTCTCTAGCTACTTTATTGTAAGAATACAGTATATAATACAGATAATACAGAAAATATCTGTTAATTGGCTATACTATTAATAAGGCTTCCAGTCAATAGAAGGCTGTTATTAGTTAAGTTCTGGCTGAGTCAAAAGTGATACATAAATTTTCAACTGCATGGTGGGGTCAACATTCCTAACCCCCTCACCCTTCATGAGTGAACTGTATTTTTATATCTATATCTAATCTATATATCTATATCTCTATATATATTTAGTTTGGGTGGCCTCAGCTTCCTTTTTTTTCTTTGTATATTCTAAGTGGATGCTTGAAGTCATTTCATTTATTGACATTGTCAGAATCAAAATGTGGTGATATGAAATCAGTCAGGGCCAAAGTTGTTGTGCTCAGAAACGTAGTATAAATTATGCAAGCACTATATAAAGCACATTTCAAATGAATCAGGTATTTAAAACTTGCTATGGTATTCTCCCATCAAAACTTTTAGTGACTGTTTTAATATTTAATGGGGTGGACATTTGAAGGCAATTATTGTTCAGTGAATTTAGTAGATAATCAAAGTCTAATTGGATACTTTTGTATTTGTTTTTTTTTTTGAGGCAGAATTTCACTCTGTTGCCAGGCTGGAGTGCAGTGGCACGAGCTTGGCTCACTGCAACCTCCGCCTCCCGGGTTCAAGTGATTCTCCTACCTCAGCCTCCCAAGTAGCTGGGATTGCAGGCATGCGCCACCATGTCCAGCTAATTTTTGTGTTTTTAGTAGAGGTGGGGTTTCACCACGTTGGCCAGGATAGTCTCGATCTCTTGACCTTGTGATCCATCTGCCTTGGCCTCCCAAAATGCTGGGATTATAGGCGTGAGCCACCGCCCCTGGCCACTTTTGTATTTTTAAATCTGATATTAAAGTAAACTTTATCTGGAATTCTAACTGTAATTATCCTCCACTAATATGAGAAGAATCTTTTTAGGACTGGAAACCATGAAGTCAATTGAATTGAATGCGCCACAACCCTATGAGTTAAATCTTTTTTGTGGAAAGATTCCACAAATGCCTCTAAAGTTGCATCTGTAAGTTTAATGATCTTATGTCTGTGTCTCCATGGATGTCAAGTGATATGATTTGGATCTCTATCCCCACCCAAATCTCATGTTCAGTTGTAATCCGCCATGTCAGAGGCAGGGCCTGGTGGGAGGTGATTGGATCATAGAGGTGGAACCTTAATGAATGGTTTAGCACCATTCGTCTCTTTGGTGCTGTTCTCATGATAGAGTTCTCATGAGATCTGGTTGTTTAAAAGCATGTGGCACCTCCCTGCTCTCTCTCTTCCTCCTGCTCCTGCCATGTGAAGTGCCAGCTCTCCCTTTGCCTTACACCATGATTGTAAGTTCCCTGAGGCCTCCCCAGAAGCTGATGCCACAATGCTTCCTATACAGCCTGCAGAACTGTAAGCCAATTAAACCCCTTTTCTTTACCAATTACCCAGTCTCAGGTATTTCTTTGTAGCAATGTGAGCATGAACTAATACATCCAGTAATGTGGCAATACTGGTTAAATGTCCTGGGAGTGATGAGAGAGCATAAGTCTTAGTGATTCTTAAGATGGATGCCAAATGGAAGGGCCTGAAAGCCAAACTGAGAGGTTTGGACATGAAAGGTTTTTATTGATTGACAGATTGATTGATTTCTTATTAAGGAAATAACATGATACAGAGAAACGTGACATAAGGAAACTACTATTGAGTTCTTAAATCCATGTGACTTGGATTTTATTCCTGATTTTACTGATACAAGCACAATGAGGTGAAAAGAGCTAACGCTATGTCCAGACAAGACTGAGTATAAATCTTTGGTTCTGCCAGTTAAGATTTTGTGACTTTGAGTTATATAAGCCTTAAGAGCTGTAACTTACTTATTAGCTAAATGGCATAATTGTACCTACCTTGCAGCACTCTGGAGAGAACATAAGCTTATATATTTCCATAGCGCTTGGAATTCATCATTAGAACTCCATAAATAATTGACATTGGGATGATTCCAATTGTAAAAATCATCCTCTCTGAGCCTCATTTTCCTTGTGTGTAACATGGGATGGTAACACATTTCATTGAGCCATTGAGCAAGTTAAATGACATGATGTATTATATGAAAAACTTTCTAGAATGCAAAATGAAATGTTATTTTTTCTCCTTACAAAAGTTGTTATTCAAGGATTATTAGCAGCCACCATTAATTAAGCACTTCATTATACTATTTTACTTACCTCATACTCACCTGATTATTGAAGCAGGGATTCCTCCCTTAGGGTTATAGGGATGGCCGACACTTGACACTGAACAGATGAGATTGACAGCAGCTTGTCAGTCACACATACTGCACTCACATCCAGGGAAGGAGGACACCACGTGGTAGGTAGCACTTATGCTTTGGAACAGAGTAAACTAGCAGGGATTGTATGTAGAAGGCAGGCTTTGTAGTATCACAAGGCTGTGGTGCTCCTTGGTTCCTGTGGGAGGATGTGATTGGCTCATTTGAATAATTTTGTGGACTGACACAGAATGAAAACCCGCTACTAAGCGATAAGCAGGCACCACACCTGGTCCCTTTGAAAAGAAGGCTTCTTTGGCAGGGAGTCCTTAACTGCTATAGCAGCGTAGGGAGGGGAACTTGTGGTTATGCCATTTGAGGTCCTCCCAGCTTCTCCCAGATGTCAAGGCAACATAGAATATTGGGGTTTTATTTTTTTATTTTTATTTTTTCTACCATCAAGCCTTTAATTAACATTTGAACATGGAACAGGACTAACACAAAATATGTATCATAGTGTGTAATAATCAGTGTTCTTTGATTCCTTTGAGAAGTAATTAAAAATCTACTTTGCCTACTTTAATTATATTTTTTGAATGTGCTCAATGCTTACATAGATATGGAGCTTTTGATGTTGATTCAACCTGTGAATACTAGTTTTCTTTTCTATTATTTTTACAATCTTATGTGTAAATATATGTGTGTGTATATATACTTTTTTCCTTCCAATATGTACATCTTCTTTAAAGAAATGTCTGTTTATGTCCTTTGCCCATTATTCAATGGGATTGTTTGTTTTTTACTTGTTAATTTGTTTAAGTTCCTTATAGATTCTGGATCTTAGAACTTTGTCAGATGCATAGTTTGCAAATCTTTTTTTCTCATTTTGTCATTTGTCTATATATTCTGTTGATAATCTCTTTTTTTATTATTGTACTTTAAGTTTTAGGGTACATGTGCACAATGTGCAGGTTTGTTACATAATATTGGGGTTTTAAATTTAGGTCTTCTGTCACACATATTCCAAGAAATTTGTAAGTCTTTAAAATCTTCATTAGCCCTCTAAGGTAGATGCTGTGGTCTGAACGTTTGTGTCTCCCCAAAATTCATATGTTGAATTATTAACCCCCAAGGTGAGAGTGTTGGGAGGTGGAGCCTTTTAGTCTCTTGGTTGGGATTAGTGGCCTGATAATATAGACTCCAGAGAGCTGGCTTATTTCTTCCACTATGTGAGGACACAGCAAGAAGCCACTGTCTGTGGGGAAACAGAGGCTTACTAGACATGGAATCTGTCAGAGCCTTGATCTTGTACTTCCCAGACTCCGGAACTGTAAATAATACATTTCTGCTATTTATAAACCACCCAGTATATAGTAATTTGTTATAGCAGCAAGGACAAACGAAGACAGTGGATATTATTGTTATTATTATTCCCATTTTACAGATGAGGAAACTGAGGTGGAGAGGACAAGCCACATAGCAAGTGGCAGTGCCAGGGATGAGCTCAAGTTTGAGTTCTGGTGAGGTGGCTGGGATCATGCTGGAATCTGATGGCGTTATGAAGGATGGTGCTGTAGCCATGTGAGACTCAAGGCAGGAGGCCTATCAGAGCAGTCCCAGGGGTGCAGGGGTGTGGCAATGAACACCCACCAGACATCACGAACTCAAATGCCCAGGCTCGACACAGCACATGTAAACAAATATACATAGACAGAGAAGCAAGGCTCAGGACTGAGGACAAGCTATGGAGTGGTGGGGACCACAGTGAACCCATGGCGCATGCTCTTGGGATCGCTCCTCAGATCCAGCTGACTGTGCCAGATGTGAAAGCAAGATGGGCATCACAGTTCTTGTGATGTTTAGAGAAGAGCTGGAAAACTCAACTTAAATGTGAAGTAGCTATTTTAAAGGCTGGCCACAATTATAATTAAAAAAATATATGATATAGGCCACATTGTAAGTATGAAGCAAACTGTGTCTGTAGGCTGGGTCTGGCTCTCAGGCTCTGAGCTTCAGGGGCGGAAATGGAGACAGTCGCCTGAGGCACTGCTGCAGCTGTGGACCTGGAATTTAACCAGAAGTGGTTTTTGCTGGAGGGCTAAGTGGCAGACCCAAGAGCATTTTCCTTTCAGCGTGAGACCATTCACAATGTACGCCCTCGGCTTCAGGCTTCACCGGTCTGGAGGTACCTCTGTGTTCACACTGATATCAATACCTGACTTGCTTCATGCTTCTTCCTGCCTCCACTAGCCTCCACCCAGGGAAGGTGTGCTTCTCGGTAAGTCAGTTTGAGAGAAGCAGTGTAGTGTAGTGGTGAATAGTCTGGATTTACATCTTTGATCTTCCATTTACTACCCTTGTGACCTAGGGGGTGTTGCTTCCTCTCTCTGTTCCAATTATTTATCCATAAAATAGAAATAATAATTTGACCTAGCTTGAGGGGTGGCTGCAAGAATTATAAAAGATAATAAACATTGAGGACTTGGAAAAATCTCTGCATGTAATAAATGTTCTATAAATGTCAGCTGTCATCATTCACACTTCTTTCTTTCTTCCTGATGCATCGATTTGAAGCATCTATCTGCTGCCTCTGATGCATCAACTTCTGGGAAAATTCACTTGGTATTGCCCAGAGCCCTCAGGATGCCAAGGCTGCATAATACATATTCATAATTTCATAATATTAATAATATTCATTCAGAAAATATTTATCGAGGGCCAGCTGTGTGCCAGGTTTTGTTCTAGGCATTGGGGAATCATCAGCTGCAAACAACATAGAGAAAGAGTTTATATTAGAATGTACAAGACTGACAATGATAATGAAGCCACATAAATGAACAAAATCATTCCTGAGTGCTTAATGCTACGGAGAAAAAGAAAATGGTGGTGTGATCACAAATGAATAGACAGTGACTTTAGGTGCTCAAGAAAGGCCTCTGTGAAGAGGTGTCATTTGACCAGAGGTTTGAATAATAAGAAAGTATCTTTTCATTTAAAGATCTGGGGGAAGAGTGTTCCAGGCTAATGGAACAGCAAGTGCAAAGGCCATGATGCAGGAATGAGCTTGGCTTGTCCAGGGAACAAGCAAAAGATTACAGTGGCTGGAGTATAGAGAATGAAGGGTTGAGGGCCAGGGAGGGGCCACTGAGCTAGCTGGGACCACATCACACAGGCAAAGACTGTGGTTACATCTTAAGTCTTAAGTTGAAGATTTGAAGCAGGGGAATGAGAAGACCTGATTTACATTTTATATTTATATTTTGAATTGATCACTCTTGCTGCAGTGGAGGATGGATTTGTCAACAGGAGGGGAAGCAGAGAGGCCATCAGCTCCAATGTGGACTACTGTGGAACAGGTACTGGGGAAGGCAGGGAGAATGGCTCTTCTCCAGATAATTTTTTCATTCATTGATTTATTCATCCAACAGCTCTTTCTTGTGTGTCTTAGTGTGTGCCTAGTATGGAGAATGCTTTGTCAGATTTGATTCACGATGTGTCAGCAATGTGTTGGGCACTGAGAATACACTGATCCATGACGTTGTCATGAGCTCTGAGCTCTGCTATCTTGGAGCTTTCAATCAAATGTCCCTCTTGGTTTCCTGGGTCCTGAGGCAGCTCTGTCTGTACATTACCTTTCATGAACATTTATCCTATAGCAGCTTACCCCAACCACACTCACTTTCACGTGGGCTGACAACCAGGGCGATGGAGGGATCGAGGAGCCTCCATCTTAGTTGTCCTTCTCTTTTCTTTTCTCTCTTCTTGCCAGGTCCCTTCCCTATAACTCCCCACCTCCCTCAGTAAAATATTAGAGATGTAAATGGGGAATGTAAAATGGATATGGAGCAGAAAAGAGGCATCTGAACGTCCCTGCCAAAAGCACAGAATCTCACTGAACTCTGTGTACACATTTGTGAACACAAGGGGAGGCGGTGAATGTGTAGGGGATTGGGGGTGAGTCTACCTCTAGGTGACCCTTGAGAGAATAAAGGCAATATTTATTTCTGATCTATTTTCAATAAGGTCAGACTCTTTTTTTAATTTTTTTTTTGAGATGGCGTTTCACTCTTATTGCTCAGGCTGGAATGCAATGGTGCGATCTCGGCTCACTGCAACCTCCGCCTCCTGGGTTCAAGCGTTTCTCCTGCCTCAGCCTCCCGAGTAGCTGGGATTACAGGCATGCGCCACCAGGCCCAGCTAATTTTGTATTTTTAGTAGAGACAGAGTTTCTCCATGTTGGTCAGGCTGGTCTCGAACTCCTGACCGACCTCAGGTGATCCGCCTGCCTCGGCCTCCCAAAGTGCTGGGATTACAAGTGTGAGCTGCCGCGCCCTGCCTTTTTGTTTTCTTAAGATAATTTTTTTAAGGTAGTGAAACAATATTACTTACGATGGAGAATACTTTGTCAGATTCAATTCACTACCACAGGTTCTTGTCTGAAATCCTGGGTGTAACCAAATTTCTCAAATAGTAAAGAAAATGGGCAATCCGTTTTCTTCAAATGAAACCAAGTACCTAATAACCGTCTTTCACTATCCGATAGTCGGAGGCTGGTGAAAAGATCTTCGAAGAGAGTCTGACAGGTGGGCTAAACTCCTCTACCGCTTCTTTATAGAAAAGAAATGTCAGTCATACTTTTTAAAATAGAGGGGCTTCAAATTGCAAGGAAGTAACAAGGAGTGGAACAATGACTTTGCAGGTTCTATGTGTCAGGTACCTCTCATTTGGAGTGAACAAAGAAGAATTCTGGCAAAAGAACAAGTGAAAAAATCAATTTAAATCAATTTCAGAAAAAATTTTCATGGCAATATTATCTGTTTTTCAGGATATTATTCAGAGATCCAATATGCAAAAGAGAGAAAATAGAAACTGTTTTAAAAGTGGGAGGGTGGGACGGGTGTGGTGGCTCATGCCTGTAATCCCAGCACTTTGGGAGGCTGAGGCGGGTGGATCACCTAAGGTCAGGAGCTCAAGGCCAGCCTGACCAACATGGTGAAACCCCATCTCTACTAAAAATACAAAAATTAGCTGGCGTGGTGGCAGGCGTCTGTGATCCCAGCTACTCATGAGGCTGAGGGAGGAGAATGGCTTGAACCTGGGAGGTGGAGGTTGCAGTAAGCTGAGATCGTGCCATTGCACTCCAGCCTGGGCAACAAGAGTGAAACTTCATCTCAAAAAAAAAAAAAAAAAAAAAAAAAAAAAAGGAGGGTAATCAGGGCTTATCCTGTTGTCATCCAGGCCATCCCAGGTAAGTCTTGGAGCTTTAGTTCTTTAATGAACGTAGTTGGGACCTTATTGATTTAAAACCATGATAGAGAGCAAAGATTGTGTGAATCCTTTTTTTTTTCTAGGCTAAATTTTATTTAGAATATATCATATGGTAGGGCTCTTTGCTAACAAAGCCATTTACATACACAGCGTTATGTTTGATCCCATGAAATGGGTGTTGTTATACCTGTTGTCCAGATGAGGAAACTGAGGCACCGGGTGGCTAGATCATGTGCCTAAAGCTACACAGTTGCTAAGGGCAAATCTTGGTGTCACACTCAGAGCTGCCACCAAAGTTCTTGCTTTGAACTAATAAACTCTACTTTCTCTCTGACAGGCTCTTCAATTCTTATCAAAAGTAGAAGAGTTTTAGGAATGCTTACAGAAATGAGACAGGGAGGAGAAAAAGGAAGAAAGAGTAATGTGGAGGAGGCAGAGGCAGAGGGAAGGGTAGGTCTTAAGCTAGTGACAAAGAGGAAATTTGTGTAAAGTGATAAAAACCCAAGAACCAAATGCTAAGAAAGGAAACTCCATGGAAAATCCAAAGAAAGATAATATCATGAGGAGAGAAGAGAAGAAAGAGGTGGGCTCAGATGGAAGGTCACTGCTTACTAGAGACCAAAATGCCAAGATTTCAATGGGGGCCGCCGCCCTGGTTTCTATTTTGATGTGATTACTTAGTCATTTAAAGTCAGGTTAATGTTCACTAACAACAGATGGGGTCAGGACACAGGAGTTCTGCACCTCACCGGAACTGGACAGTCTTTTAGGGTGCCCAGCTCACAAGGCCACACCATGGCCTGCCCCTGGATGGTGGCTTTTTATGCCATCAAATGATCATTTTACCCCCATTGACTGAAGTTTTAGCTAGGTTGCTAAAATGACAGGCCAGGTTGGAGTCCATGAACCAACAGCTATCAGATCCAAGGGACAACCTAGAAGCCAATAATTGGGCTGAGGGAATGTTTCATCTGCCAAAAGAAAAAAGCAGGGAAAAAAAACAGTAAGCAAGCTGTTGGCATATGTGTGATGACTGGTCTCTGTTAGCTCATTTGTGTGGAATTAATTACCAAGATGAGTGGTATCAAGACCATGCACCTCCACTGCCCAAGTTGTGGGTGGGATTGGTGGCATAGCTCCAACTGCCATTATGGGTTAAGTGGGTGCCTGCTGGATGGAGGCATCTTCCCAAGTGATGAAGGACAGGTCACTTTCTCTGCCTCGGCTCACCTCTCTGGAACACCCCAATCATATTTGCTCCTTACCTGGTTTTTTTAGGTAAGGGCTGTGGAATCATGAGGCAAGAGTGTTGGAGAGCATGTTGAGTCTGCCAGGAAGGAAGGGACAGAAACATTCTTTAAAGACCACTCTTTAAAGAACAGGAATATTCTTTAAAAATAAGAGAAGGCAATTCACATGCTTTCTCTGATCAGATTCTCCCCAACTCTAGGCTGGGCAGTATTAACCCCATTCTATAGGAGATATTCAGAGATTTCTGAGATTCAGAGACATTATGTTGTTTGTTTAACTTTTTGTTTATTTATTTTTGTATCTCCTTCTCCTTTAGGTGCCCTGAACCTCTTGAGTGCATCTATTGTTAATCCCTTTAGATTCTTAGCCCTAACCAAAGGGTACCAGGATAGGTACCAAAGGCTGGACTCGAGACCCGGCAGGGTCACTTTGGTAACCAAGCAGATAACATAACTGTTAGAGGCAGTCAGGTATAGAATAACTGTATGAGGAGTATGATTAGAGGGAAAGTGCATATAAATACTTTCAGATTCAAAGAAAACACCCCTTCATTGGTAAACAAAATACATAAAGCCAGAGCTTTCCAGTTTACAGCCTCCTGGCTAGATCATCCTTCAGGTCTTTTTGAGCTCTAATGTTTAATTTTTAAATTTTTTTGCCATACATAAAAATGAGCACATCCTTTTCTTGTTGCCTTCAGGTTCTGCTTTCTATTGGCAGGAGTAGGCGATGGTAGCAATGAGCTAATCAGATAAGCTAACCTCTGCTAATGGGTAAATTAGCTAATGGGCAATTCCTCTTATGACTTAATGCTATCATTGGGTTAAAGCATATCCCTTCTGATCTTGGACCCACGGGATTGACAAATGATGGGAATTCAGCATCCCTGCAACTACACCCTTGGGGCAGTTTCTTGGTCTCAATGCCAGGGGCAGGGCTGGACAGAACTGGCAAGTGAGCCAGCCTCAATTCCCTTTAATAGTGGCATCAATACGATGGCCAGAACCTAATTATTGGTCTAAACACTATGGAGTTCTGTATCATGTGGTGGCCCCATGAAGGGGATGGGGATGTGAAAATCCAGGCAATCTTAAAGTCATTTATGAATATTTTGGTTAATCACATTTTAAACTCTGAATAAACACATAAATACTTTTATTTTATTTGTCATTTGTTTTTGTGTGTTTGTTTTTTAAAAAGGGGCACCCCAGCTGGAGTGCAGTGGCGTGATCATGGCTCACCGCATCCTTAGTCACTGGGCTTAAGTGATCCTTCCACCTCAGCCTTCCGAGTAGCTAGGACTACAGGCCCAGCTGGTTTTGTAAAAAATGTTTTGTAGAGATAGGGTTTTGCTCAGTTGCCTAGGCTGGTCTTGAGCTCTTGGGCTCAAAAGATCCTACCACCTTGGCCTCCCAAAGTGCTGGGATTACAGGTGTGAGCCACTGCACCCTGCCTGTAAGTACTTTTTTTTTTTTTTGCGGAGTCTCGCTCTGTGACCAGACTGGAGTGCAGTGGTGTGATCTCAGCTCACTGCAACCCCTGCCTCCTGGGTCCAAGCGATTCTCCTGCCTCAGCCTCCTGAGTAGGCACCCGCCACCACGCCTAGCTAATTTTTGTATTTTCAGTAGAGACAGGGTTTCACCATGTTGGCCAGGATGGTCTTGATCTCTTGACCTTGTGATCAGCCCACCTTGTTAAAAAAAAATGCATGTGGTAAAAACAAAAATATTTGGAAAGGCATAAAGTTTAAAAGTCCTTTTTCCTCCCATCTGCTCAAACTTCCAGGCCCACTCCCCTAAAGAAATTAAGTTAATGTTTTGTAAATATCTAAGCTAAGGAAGATCACCTATAGCTTGAATATTCTATTTCCAGAGGAGCCAGAAACAAGCAAACCAACCAATCCATTCTTAGTTCCCTCCTTCCACCATCCCAGGGCTACAAATTATGCAAACAGCATGGTCTCCTTCTCATGCATCTGTCTTCCATTCTCTTGGCTTTCTCTTTTCGCTGATATGGAACTCCACCCTATGTCCACCTTTTTGATTTCAGAAGATGTCTTTTTCAGAAGAAACCTTTTATCAGCAGCTTACACTTGAGTGTAGAAAAACATTATAATGAATGTAGTATTTGGGATATGGAAGGAGCCTTCCATAATTGTGGATGCAGAGGCCACCTCAGAAAAACAAATATACACCCGTTACCTTGGGTTTGTGTAAATGTTCAGTGTTTATAAGAGGGCTTTCCTGTCCATTTTTATACTTGATCCTCTTCCTGGCTCCTGTATGGAAGCAGGAGAAGGCAGTATTATTTCCACTCTGCAGGTGAGAAAACTGAGCCTCTGAGAAGCTGACTTCCCCAACAGCCAGTGCACTCATCCTGGGGTCACAGCATGGGAAGCCTTTCACCCCTCTGGCATCAGCTGCTTGTGGAGGGACTTCAGGTTTGGTTTTGGTGGAGACAGTGGGCATGAGGCCATCCTCAGAGCGCCTCAAATTGCAACACTTGGGATGCTGGCTGTTTTGCATAAGCTGACATTGAGCTCTGGCTCAGGTACTCTGCTGACTCCACTCTCCAGATTTGATTTGGCTCCTGGCCCTGGGTTTCCCAGGCATGGAAATGACATCACTATGGCTTGAGACAGAAGACCAAGTGGAGCTCTGGCACTCAGCCAGCATGGGCCCTTCCCAGTCCCCTGCTTCACAGGTGGGACTCACCTTCTTTCCCTTCATGCTTTTCTTCATCCTTCCCTTAATTTGGTGTTGTTACCTCTCACATAAGGGGAGATGCCTATTTTCCTAACATGACCTCCTTTGCCCAGGCAGGGGTAGGGGGGAGTCGAATGGCAAGAAGGGGTTGATTTGCAGGTGCTGTGCTAGGGACACTGGTACCGAGACCCAGAGGGCAGCATATTCAGTCTTGAGGACCTCACAGCTTAGGGGACAGGTCATCAGACACATAGCAAAGTAAATGAGTGAGGAATTGCATTTGGCTTCAAGTAATAGAGAATCAAAACAATGGAGATTTAAACAAGAGTCTCTTTTTCTTCCAAATTCCTTGAAATTTGGAGCTGGGTGGCCCAGGGCTGGTTTGGGAGCTCTGATGTCACCAGGAACCCAAGTTCCTTTGAGTCTTCTGCTTGGCAATGTTTAGTAGGATTGCTTCGTGGTCATAAGACAGCTGTTGGAAATCCACACTGCATGTCTCAAGCAGAAGGAGGGAAAAAGGCGGAAATGCAAAATGGTGTTAGCCAAGTACACCCTCTTTATTTATTTATTTTGAGACAGAGTCTTGCTCTGTCACCCAGGTTGGAGTGCAATGATGCCATCTCAGCTCACTGCAACCTCCACCTCCTGGATCCAAGCAATTCTCCTGTCTCAGCCTCCTGAATAGCTGGGGTTACAGGCGCCCGCCACCACGCCCAGCTAATTTTTTGTATTTCTAGTAGAGACAGCATTTCATCATGTTGGCCAGGCTGGTCTCAAACTCCTGACCTCAGGTGATCCACCTGCCTTGGCCTCCCAAAGTGTTGGGATTACAGGCATGAGCCATGGTGCCTGGCCAGAGTACACTCTCTTTAAATCACTTTCCTAGGGTCCCTATCCCATGATGTTGACTTATGTTTCATTGCCTGCCCTATCTGCAAAGGAGGATAGGAGATAATTTGTTTAGCCTTTATTTTTTCTTTTTTAAACTGGGCACATTTTCATCTCTAACAACATAGTCTTTGTTATTATGAAAGAGGAGAAGAAGGGATGTTGGGTAAATTACTAGCTGGGTCAGCTAATCTGGGCAATTTCAGTGCATTGTGGTGGTGTACTTTGCTGAACGTGTGATTTAGCTAAATAATTAAACCTCTCTCATCTTCAAAATGGATATACTAATAACACATACCTGATAGTGACTAAATGGTGTAGGATTACTGTGAAGATTCGATGAGAAAATGTATGTCAAGGGCTTAGGGCTATGGGAGGTATGCTGTAAGTGCCCAGTAAATGTTAGTCGTGATGGTGAGCATGGCAGAGGGTGATGATCCTGGGTTTGTATTCCCCCTCCAGTACTCCCTGCCCAGCTATGGGCATAGCCTTGTGATTTGGTTTCTTCAATGATAAAACAGTAGGATGGGAGATTCTGTGTCTCCAAATTGCTATCAGATTGAGATAATCCCTGGGGAGTGTGTAACAGAGTGTGCAGCATGTCCTAGGCTCCCGGAGAATTATGATTATGAAAGCACCGAGAAGAGGCGGGACAGTCAGGGAAGGCTTCCTGGGTGAGGCGTCTCTGGGTTACGTTTCACAGGTGTAAAGGAGACAGCCTGGGAAGGAGGTGGGGAAGGCTGTCACATGGTGTACTCTGGGAGCTATGAAGGGTCTGGGGCATCTGGGCCCCCAGGTCAAGGTAGGACATGGTACTAGTTGAGGCAGAGAGGAAGGCAGTGTTTGGGGCCATGCTGAGGGGCTGAGAGCCCTGGGGGTGTGGAGCCTGCTGCTCTGATCTCCTGGGACTGGTTTCTGAGGCTGAGGAGATCATTATTCACAGACAAGGAATTAGGTGCTTTGAACAACGCTTATTTTATTGGCATCTGCAAACTGCCACCTGTTAACCAGAAGCCTGGGCTCAAACTCTGGCTAGATTCCTCTGGGAATAGGCTATTAATCAACGAATGACTTCCTCTTTGGCAGAGAAGGAAATGTCTAATAGCTTGAGGCTCATCTTATGACTGGAAAAATGGAAAGGCTGCTGTAAGTTCTCACAGGGATGTAAAGACAAGTTGTCTCTAGGTTTCCAACAGGGTTTTTTATTACCTATTAGCAAATGAGCACAGATTTGTTTATCAGATTCCCCTAGAAATTAGGTTGTTGAGGCAGCTGGAGAGGTGAATCCTGGGGTGGGAGAAGGCAGAGAAGGGAACAAGAGGAGCTGGCATTACCATGGTGCATTGTACTTAAGGAACCATAGGGGTGGCTTGTTCCTGAGCTGGGGTCGCATAGAGAGAGCACTGGACATGAGTCCAAAGTCACAGGGGCCAGTCTCACCTTTGCCCTGAGTTCCCAAAAACAATGTACGCTGTTCTGTAAAACATGGATAATACCATGCCCACTTGGGATTACCAGGCTCTCTGATGGTAACCTAGGAAAATGTATGTCTGCAAAGACACTTTGTAAAGTGCACCTAGAGTAAAATCCA
This sequence comes from Hylobates moloch, assembly GCF_009828535.3. Classification (NCBI taxonomy): domain Eukaryota; kingdom Metazoa; phylum Chordata; class Mammalia; order Primates; family Hylobatidae; genus Hylobates; species Hylobates moloch. The sequence goes on from NW_026652281.1 coordinate 136,410,845, forward strand.
ACCCCCGCCCCAATCTCCCCGGCCTTCTGACAAATTACAGAGCACCCCAGGCTCTTTTTCCACTTTGTACATTGACCATTGCTCCTTTTTCTGCCTAGAACATTCTACTGCCCCCTCCTTGGAAGGGCCTTCCGTGCCTTTCTAAGTATATGCTCCCCAACATAGACAGTGGTTAAGACCCAGGCTCTGAAACACCACTCACGGGTTCAAGTTCGGCTCTGATACATACCAGTGAATTGACCTTGGGCAATCACCTGACTTCTCTGCCACAGTTCCCACTTCCATAAGATGGAAGTAAGAATTGTTTGTACCTTACGGAGCAGTTGTGGAGAAAGGATGACATTAATAGTTGGCCATTATTACTGTTTTTCAGAGCACTCTATTTCCCTTCTGGTGCTGTGGTCTGTAATTAATTTATTTGTATATATGTCTATTAACCAACACCCGTAGTATCCTATTATTTTCTATAACGGGATCTTTTAATGACGGCAATGACCATGTCTTTCTCATCATCCTTATATAGTACAGTGCCTGCGACTTAAAAAATGCTCAAGTCATAGTTGTTGGATGAGGAATTCACTGAACGGGTATTTCCCAGAAGTCTCAACAGCCTGTCCCCAGAGACAAGAAGGCACCACGAGGGGTGACTGAGGCAGCCCTGCAGCCCCTCGGGGAAGAGCCAGGGAGCTTGTCAGATGGCCCTGTTTTGCATTTCATTCTCTGGGTTGCAGGCTTTCACTTATGTAATGAAATAGCAGTGAAACCCCACTGACACCTGAGTGCTTCCCCTCTAGCCAGCACAGTATTTGACCACAAAAAGGGGGAAGAAAAAAATATGAGAAAAAAAGGAGCTTCAAACCACATGCTTCTTGGGACAAACAGATGAGCTGTCCTTTCCCCAGAGTCATCTGAGCATAGTGTAGTAGCCTGGAGGGCTGTTTTGCTGAGCCTGATCATTGTGACCAAGTGGTGAGGAATCAAGGGCCCCAGCCTGTGTGTCAGCAGTCGAGACTTTTTCCACCTCTGCCCCTGACCTGCTGTGCAACCTTTTTCAAGTCACCTTACCTGTCTGGGTCTCTTCAGTGACCCCATCTGCAAATTGAGAGATTGAAATAGATGATGAAAGTGAGTAGCCATGCAGTTCTGGCTTTGCCTGTAGACTTGGTATAATGATTAATAATAACCTTTTTCATTCTTCTTTTTTTTTTTTTTTTTTTGAGATGGAGTCTTGTTCTGTAGCCCAGGCTGGAGTGCAGTGGTGTGATCTTGGCTCACTGCAACCTCCACCTCCCAGGTTCAAGTGATTCTCCTGCCTCAGCCTCCTGAGTAGCTGGGATTACAGGTGTGTGCCACCACACCAGGCTAATTTTTGTATTTTTAGTAGAAATGGGTTTTTGCCATGTTGGCCAGGCTGGTCTTGAACTCCTGACCTCAAGTGATTTACCCACCTCAACCTTCCAAAGTGCTGGGATTACAGGCATAAGCCACTGTGCCTGGCCTGTTTCTCTAAGTGACTTGTATTGGATGATGGATTATAAGATTAGTTTGATGCTAGTCTCTGCCAGTTGTAAGATTATTGCCCTTATTATTATTATTATTTTTTCTGACTGCCCATCCGTGCTCCTACTCTGTCCCCAGATTCATGCTCTGTCCAGCTTGCTCTCTGGAATGCTGACCTCCAAAGCTACTGTCACTTGGCCACTCCTACTCTCTGGATTCCTGTGAGGTTTGGTGATGGAAGGCACTAGCAGAAGAAGGGAGTGTGGGAAGAGAGAGAAGCAGGGTCATTAATCCCTCTGTGCCCCCTTTACTGCATCCTGGGAAGTGTCTGTTTCCTGTGCCCATGGCTTCCTTTGGCTGAGCTCTAGAAACCTTACACTTTCCCAGCCCTTTAGGCCTAGGGGTAGTAATGTCTTCCCAGCATGCGTTTCCATCCCCAACCGCTCCCTAGTTCTACCACACCTCTGAATTTAGTGCCTTCAGCAAACTGTCTCCAGTTGACTGTTTTGAGGATGCTCCTTGTTTTCTGCTAGAACTTGGACAAATACAGATTCTTTGACACTCTGACCCAATATTCCCTTGAGGCACTGGGCTGTCCAGTACAGGGACACCACATCCGAATGTAGGCAGCTCTGCTGCTGAGTCTTGGTTTTCTAGGATGAAGGGGCCTGTGGCATAACTGGCAGCATGAATCGGCAGAGGGTCACGACAGTGGCCTGTGATGTCATCTAGGTGCCATTGCAGCAACATGAACATGAGCTCAAGAAACTCACAGTGCATGTCTGACGCATGGTAGGCATTCAAGAATAGTAAGATTTCCACCCCCAGATTTTATTATGAACTTTTTTTTTTTTTTTTTGAGACGGAGTCTCGCTCTGTCGCCCAGGCTGGAGTGCAGTGGCGCAATCTCGGCTCACTGCAAGCTCTGCCTCCCAGGTTCACGCCATTCTCCTGCCTCAGCCTCTCTGAGTAGCTGGGACTACAGGTGCCCGCCACTACGCCCGGCTAATTTTTTGTATTTTTAGTAGAGACGGGGTTTCACCGTGGTCTCAATCTCCTGACCTTGTGATCCGCCCGCCTCGGCCTCCCAAAGTGCTGGGATTACAAGCGTGAGCCACCGCGCCCGGCCTGAACATTTTTGAACAATCAGAAAGTTGAAAGACTTGCACCGTGAACACCCATCTATTTGTCATCTCAACTCTACAATGAATACTTTTCTGTCCTTGCTTTATCACATATTCATCTATCTAATCCTCTATCCATCTCTCAACCCATCCTATTGTTTATATACTGTATTTTAAAGTTAATTGCAAACATCAGTATATTCCTTGTCTAAACACTTCAGCAAATATAATAGGATTGTTTTCATTACAAAAGCAATTGAAGCTAATAGTGAAACATTCTGACAATACAAGGTGTATGACATGAAAAATGGAAAATATCTCTTTACTCTCTCTAATCTCGTTCCCCAGGCACAACTGCTGGTGGGTGTTGGGACTCAGAAAACAATACCCCAAAATAAAGACCTCAGAAGCCAGAAAGTTTTTCACTGACCTCTGCCCTCCTGTCTCTCAGCCCCTTTCTACCCCAAGGCTAGCCAGAGAAACTAGAATCCCTTTTCCCAAGGTAGGTCATAGGAACCAGAACCCCTTTTCCCCAAAGACAGACACAAAACCTAGAATTATTACTCCAACGTTCCCCTCTGCCTTTCTGTGTGAAAACTGGCCATGAAGAAATTATCTGACCTACCTTGTTTGACCCCCATTTCAGAGAGGGGTCTGCTCATTCCCAGAAGGAAGGAATGCTGCTCAGAGAGGCCAAGAAGAACTTCGACAGACAGGCCTCACTGGGTTTCCCTGCTCAGTCTATTAGTGTTAGATTAGTCCTTTTTTTTTTTTTTTTTTTGTCTAATCCTATTTCTACATGGCTGTTCATACTTTGTTGAACCTAAGCATAAATAAAATGGACAATTTCCCCTGTATCCTTGTTCTTCATCCTGAAGTCCCCTGTGTATGCACATTAAATAAATGTGTATGCCTTTTCTCCAATTAACCTGCCTTTTGCAAGTTGGTATTTCAGCAAATCTTCAGAGGGCCAAGGGGAGCCCTCCCTTTCACCCTTACATGGGATAGTCCCAAGCATTCATGTACACGTGTAGTTTTGATATCTTACAAAACTTGAATTATAGCATACTTATTGTTTCACACCTTGCTTTTAAAAAATCAACCATACCTTGAAAACATTCTTGCTTGTTAATAATAATGGGTCATCTCAACTTTTAATGACTGTAGAAATTTCCACATTATGTACCTTCATTTATTTAACCATTTCTCAGTGATGGACATTCATACTATTTTGGGTTTTTGGGGGATATGATAAACAACGTCACAATGAAGATTCTTATACATTCCTTTACTTGACAAATATTCTAATAAGTACAACTGCGTGCCAGACATTGTTCTATGCTTGGGGATATTAGGAAAATAAGACGGGTAACATTTGTGTGGAAAGTACATTCTTCTGAGGGAGTCAGATAACAAACTAGAAAACATCAAAAGCAAATAAACTGTTTTTAGCTAGTTATTAAGAAAATAAAATTGAGTAATTTGATAGATGGTGGTAGAAGGGGTTACTTTACAAATGGTCATCTGGAAGGCCTCCACTTCAAGGTGGTGATATTTGAGCTGAGACCTGAATGAAGAGAAGGGGCCAGTTACGCAAAGTCCTAAGGAGAATGGATAGCAAATGCACAGGCTCTGGAGTGGGAGCGAGCTTGCTGTGTTGAGGGATAGAAATACACATAGCATGGCAAATATAGCAAGTGGTGTGAAATGGGGTTGGAAAAGGTGGCGTGGGCCAGGTCACTAGGACCAAGGAGTTTGAAATTTATTCTTAGTGCAGTATATCAGGTTGTATTTTTATCACTGGATAATCATAGAATAAAACTAGCTTGATCTGATCCATGTATAATGGAATATGAGCAAAAAATGTTTTGTATGTGGTTAGCTGCAGCATGGAAAGCCACAATTTCCCTCTAGGCTGTGTGGCACCCTGGAAAGAGAATGGGTGTCGGAGCCAGAGAGATCTTTCAAATTCCAGCTCCATTGGTATACACACCAAAGAATTGAAAGCAGAGTCTCATATTGGCAGGTGAATCGCTTGAGCTCAGGAGTTTGAGACCAGCCTGGGCAATATGGTAAAACCTTGTCTCTACAAAACACACAAAAATTGGCTGGGTGTGGTGATGCATACCTATAGTCCCAGCTACTTGGGAGGCTAGGTGAGAGGATCACTTGAGCCAGGAGGCTGAGGCTGCAGTGAGCCAAGATGGTGCCATTGCACTCCAGCCTGGGTGACAGAGACCCTGTCTCAAAAAAAAAAAAAAAAAAAAGTGGTATATGCACAAAATGGAATATTCTTCAGCCTTAAAAACAAGGGAAATTCTGACCTGCTACAACATGGACATGTTGAGTGAAATATGCCAGTCACTAAAAGACAAATACTGTATTATTTCACTTATATAAGGTACCTGGAAAAGTCAAATTCGTAGAGACTGAAAGTAGAACGGTGGTTAGAAGGGGCTGTGGGGAGGGAGGAATGAGTAGTTGTTGTTTAATGAGGGTAGACTTTCAGTTTTGCCAGATAAAAAGAGTTCTGGAGATTGGTTGCACAATAATGTGAATGTACTTAACATTACTTAAATGTATGCTTAAAGTAGCTAAGGGTTAAGATGGTACATTTTGTGTTATGCATTTATGTTATGCCCAGCTAATTTTTGTACTTTTTGTAGATATGGGGTTTTACCATGTTGCCTAGGCTGGTCTTGAACTCCTGGACTCAAGCCTCCAAAAATGCTGGGATTACAGGTGTAAGCCACTGCGCCAGGCCCTGTTACTCATTTTTAATTTGAAAATTCCAGCTCCATCACTTACTGATGGTGTGACTTGGTCAATTAGTCCCTCTATGCATGAGTTTTCTCATTTATGAAAGGAAGACAACAATATCTCATAGCTGTTCTGAAAACAGAATTCAGTGCTGTCTGATTCCAATCTTACTTTGCAAAATTTGGAATCTCAGGCTCCCCAGGCACACAGCTTAAAGAACCTTTCAATGAATCCCAATTGAGTTGTCCTTGTACCTAGTACATAGTAGATGCTCAGTGAACATTTGTTGACTTGCTGGCTGACTGAATCCACTTATGTAGACATGATCTAAAAGGAAGCATATGTGTAGGGAGCTATGTGCCTGGTACATAGTAGGCATTCCATAAATATTTATGGAACAGGTGAATGTGTACACACCTGCCCACAAACTGTGGCAAAACAACTTGCTTGCTCCAAAATGCACACATTTTTCCCCCTCATGTTGTACCGTTAATGTTTGCTTTAGAAAACAAACTGAAATCCCTACTGACTGAGTCTCATGTTAGCACTGTTGCTAGAAAAAAAAAACACTCCAGATTTCCACAAATATTGTAGTTTAAACAATGCAAAGTTATTCACTTACGGTTCTGTGGGTCTGACGTGGTCTCACTGGGCTAAAATCAAGGTGTCAGCAGGGGTATGTGCCTTACTGAAGGCTCTGGGGGAGGATCTCTTTCCTTGCACATTCAGGTTGCTGGCAAAATTCAGTTCCTCTGGTTGTAGGACTGAGACGTTGTTTCCTTGCTGGCTATCACTGAAGGACATTCCCAGCTTCTAGAGGCCACCCGAATTCCTTGACTCATGCCCAATTCTGCCATCTTCAAAGTCAGAAACTCTTCTTTCCTCTCACCTCTCTGACTAATTTTTAAGGAAAGTGACCCCGTTTTTAAGGACTCATGTGATTGGATTAGGCTGTCCTGGGTAATGCAGGATAATCTCAAGGTACTTAACCTTAATCTCATTTGCACAGTCCGCTTTGCTATGTCGTAACGTATTCAAAGATCCTGAGGATTAGGTCATGGATGTATTTGGAGGGATTATTATTCTACCTATTGCAGCATCCATTATCACTTTAGAATGGAATAGTTTCTCAGAACAGGCAGTTGTCTGTCTCCCAGCAAAGAGCTCCAGAAAACTAGGCCAATGAAAGGGAAATTTGGATGAAGGCAAGAGAGGTGAGGCACTGGCAGTAAATGTGCTGGCAGGCCTGCGAGGGATGCTACAGAAAGAGGTTCCTGGTTTCATGGAATCCAGGTTATCAAAAGAAGAAATATTCACAAATGCCAGGAAAATTAAATTTCATGTCTCTTACAATTTCCCTTCAGATCGGTTCTGCCAAAGATAAAGTGATCTTCACCTCTGTGAAAAACAGAAATTCCTTTCTCCATGATTTTCATGATTTGGTTGATGGGTTATTGGTTCATCGCTGCAATTATAATTGAAGGACATTGTCTTTGCTGGTTTGGTGAAGCTTCCAGATGTTATCAGAAGGGGTATTCCTTTAAGCTCACCCAGCATTTTCTCACTTATAGCTGGGCATTAGCTATACAAGAGCTTTTTGGTCTCTGAGAGCAAAGGTTCAGCCACTAAGGAAGGACCTGGTGGTGTCCGACGTAGGCCTTTAGATTAGTTCTGGAGCTTCTCTCCAGGGCCTAAGAAGTGACTCTGCCAGGACACCATCTGTTTCAACCCTATTTTTTTTTCTTCTTTCTGCCTTGGCAATCCTCTTTTTTTCTTTTTCTTCCTTTTCTCTTCTCTCCTTTCTAGTGTTCTGATGTTTTAGGATCAAAATAATGAAAAAGAATAGAAACCATTTAAATTCAGAAAATAATCCAAAGATGGGAAAAGATGTGTACCAAATTCACTGCTCTAATCATTTCTGTTCTGATAAAAGGAGTTTACAGCAAAGAAATAACTTTTCTGTGTCTCTGAGGCTTTGGAAAAACAAGGCATCAAGAAGCCTTGGGATGTGGGGGTGTGGTGGGGCAGCCTACTGCTTGTTGAGGTAATGCAAACTAAGGAGAAAGAGATATTAGCTTCCTCTGAGGCCAGGGCGTTTCAGGCTGCAGGTAAACCATGGATGTGGTTCTACAGATGTTGCCACAACGGGAAGCCAAAATCTCACAGCTAACAGAGGTCACAGCTTTTGGAAACAGTGGTTGCGACACAGAGGAAACTCCCCCTCCCAGCCCTACCCCAAGCACATCCTTGCTTCTCTCAGTCACGCCAGTTACACCAACAGGGGCAGCTCTGGGGAGGACATTTGGAAAATAGTCAAGGGAGGGTGAAACCGCTGGCGTGATGTCACCAACAAGAGGCTACCCCCTGGGGAAACCTAACAGGAAAAAGGTAGTTGAGCCAGGAAAAGCCACCAGACCCTTTCTCTTGGCTTGAGACATCATATACATTGGAATAATAATCAAATTAACAATGTAATATGACTGTTTAGCAACAACGATGTGCTAATCATGGTTTTACATGGATTATCTTTAGTCATTAAATTCTCTACATCCTAGAGATGCGGAAATTGAGAACGAGAGAGGTTATGAGAGCTTTGAAAGGCCACAGAGCATGTGTTGTGGCTGAGATTCAAGCCCAGCTTTACTGATTTTAAAGCTTGTCTTCTCTTCCCCTCCCTTGCTTCCTTTTTTTTCTTCAATTTTCTTTCTTGCTTCATGTGCTTTTTTTTTTAAGAAATAAAATGTTACCCCCTCATTGATAATCCCTTTGTGTCTCTGCTGTCTGCCCTGTCCCACCCACCTGCCATCCTTGCCAGCAGCAGCCTCTCAATTGAGGTTAGAGTTTCCCTTCCACCCTTCATTATGCATGTTCATGGCTATAAACAATCAGTATGCATGTTTTGAAAATTTACATATATGAGAAAGAGCTTAAAGTATTAATTTACACAGAAAAAAATACAAATGGCTATTAACCATCAGAAAAGATTCACCACCTCATTCATTAAAAAAAGAGTAATAAAAATTCAAACCACATTGAAGCTGGGTGCAGTGGTGCATTCCTATAGCCCTAGCTACTTAGGAGGCTGAGGTGGGAGGATGGCTTGAGCCCAGGAGTGAGAGTCCAGCCTGGTCAACATAGTGAGACTCCGTCTCTAAAAAAAAAAAAAAAAATCACTAAAAAAATAGCATTTCAAAAATCTGTCAAATCGGTCCATACCCAAGATTTGATAACAGTGTATAGAAGAGGCTGAGGGAAAGAGGCACTTAAACTTTGATTGTGGGTGAGTAAATGGGTATAATCTCTGTAGAGGGCAATTTGACAATATATATCAAAAATGCAAATGTACAAATCTAGGTGTGGTGGCTCATGCCTATAGTCCTGGCACTTTTGGGAAGCTGAGGTGGGAGGATTGATTGAGTCCAGGAGTTTGAGCCTGCAATGACCTATGATTGATCCATTGCCCTCCAGCCTCGGCAACAGAGTGAGAACCTGCCTCAAAAAACAAAACAAAACAAAACAAAAAAAAGCAAATGACAAATGCACAACATTATAAAAGAAATCTCATTTCTTATAATTTATCTATAGATAGGTATATGTTTACACACGTTCAAAACTGCATGTGTTCAAGGTTATTCATTGCAGTATTGCTTGTAATAAAAAGACCAGAAACAGTCCACATATTCATTAACAGGGAGTGATCAAATAAGTATGGTGCATCCTTGTAACGGAATCGTATGCAGTTGTAAATGAGAATGAAGGCACTGTTTGTACTAATATGGAAAGTTTTCAAATACATGTTAAGTGGAAAAAAAAAGCAAGCTGCAGAAGAATATATATAGCATGCTATATTTTGTGCTAATGAAGGGGAAAATAAGCCTATGTATTAATTTTTTTTTGCATCTGCGTAAAGAAACCGAAAGTTTACATGCAAAACCTAATAGCAGTTTTGCATGTGGGATGTGGAAAGAGGGGTGGTATGAGGTATGGGAGAAGACTTTTAAATATATTTCTTAACTTTTTTGAGATAGCCCATGTGGATGGACTATGTTACCTATTCCAAAAATTAAATTAAAAAGTTAAAGTGGTTTTATGCTGTACAAGTAATCCTGTAACTAACCTTTTCCAATCAGGTTTATCTTTTTTTTTTTTTTTTTTTTTTTTGAGACAGATTCTCGCTCTGTCTCCCAGGCTGCAGTGCAGTGGCGCCGTCTCGGCTCACTGCAAGCTCCGCCTCCCAGGTTCACCCCATTCTCCTGCCTCAGCCTTCCGAGTAGCTGGGACTACAGGCGCCCGCCTCCACGCCCCGCTAATTTTTTGTATTTTTAGTAGAGAAGGGGTTTCACCGTGTTAGCCAGGATGGTCTCGATCTCCTGACCTCGCTATCTGCCCGCCTCAGCTTCCCAAAGGTTTATCTTTTTGAATTTCTATCCGTATGGTTGTGCCCTTGATTTTTCCACTAATTATGCTACCTTGAACTGTAGAATTTTACAGCTGGAAAAGCTCTTGGAGAACACCTAGTTTCCAGCTTTCATATTACAGGAAAGAAAAATGAAGGTGCATCACTGAGAGTAGCTCAGCAAGTCAGTGGCAGAATTGGGAGTTTGGCCTCAGACCTGACTCTGATTCAGAGGCTGGAACTGCCTTTCTTCATCCCACCCTCAACCGATGCCAAAGCCATCTGCCGAGTCTTAAGAAGAGATTGGTAACTTTACATGTTATCCTTTCCTAGGCACATTTGCATTCAAAAACAAAACAAAGATAACAACAGACAACAAAACCCAGCGGTCACTGTTGTAATAGTGATTGTTCAGACCTCAGAAGTCAGGGAGATGCTTTGGGATGAGGGATATGGGGTGGGATGGTAATAGTGGTTGGGCCGGTAGTCACGGACACGGTAAACTTTCTAATATCTCCATTGCCCTACAAAATACATAAATCAGTTAAAGGAAAAGAAAAAGGCAAATAAAACAAAAAACAAAACAACGAGGTTATCACTAGTTCATTCATATAAAGATTGTTTCTGTTTTCAGCTCAGGAAGAACTAATTTGAATTTTATATTAGTGATGACATTGCTATGAATATTATTAATTTAACTAGATCTTATTAGACTTTTTGTTGCCATAGTGACAGTCCAGGCACTAATAAGCCACAGAGTATGAGACCGCTGCAGGCCGCGTCATCTGGTGTATCCCTCCGCCTACATGCAGAACTCTTCTAAGCCGTTCTGACAGGTAAAGACCTTTTAGGATTTATGTTAATAAATAATGCCAGCCCTTCTGGAGTTCTTATAGTCAAGCACCGTGCCAGAAGTGGCAAGAATACAAAGACTCAGAAGAAATGTACTTCTGAGATGGCCAAATTCCTAGGCAGATAAAAAGGGGTCCCCGGAGAATCTCCGACTGGCCTGCGCACTGGGAGAACAGGGTGGAGCCAGGAGGAGTTCACACAGTTTGCAGGAGGGAGGAGCCTGGCCTCTTCCCGTTTCTGTGTGGTGGCTTGGCGTTCAGTCTGTGAGATGGGAGCGCTGGCAGGATCCTTGCTTGCTTTGCTGAGAGTTTTTTTTTCCATTTTTCCTTTTTGCCCAACAAATTCCTCTCTAAGCACCCTTCAGTGTGTCCGCGCGCCTCATTCTTCCTGGTTGTGTGACAAGAACCCGGTTTTATTTGAACTAAGGAGCAAAATTCTGCAACACTTCCACCACAAATTAAATGGCATACATGGGTGTTTTCTAAAGTTTTATACAAAAATATTTCACTTATTTATTATTATTATTATTTTTGAGACAGAGGGCTCGCTCTTGTCCCCCAGGCTGGAGTGCAGTGACGCGATTTCGGCTCACTGCAGCCTCCGCCTCCTGGGTTCAAGCGATTCTCCTGCCTCAGCCTCCCAACTAGCTGGGATTACAGGTGCACACCACCACCCCCGGCTAATTTTTGTATTTTTAGTAGAGACGGGTTTCACCATGTTGGCCAGGCTGTTCTCAAACTCCTGACTGCAGGTGATCCGCCTGCCTCGGCCTCCCAAAGTGCTGGGATTACAGGCGTGAGCCACCGCGCCCGGCTATACAAAAATATTTTTAACAGTAAAGGAACAGAAACAATGTGTAGAGGCCTCCCTATGCTTGAAATTTTGGTCACATTTGGAATTTTAACTCACAATTTCATTCAAAATGTTGGATTCTACTCCATAATATAAATGTATTTGCTTTAATGTCTATTAAATGTCTACATGTATAGTCTGTTAACTATTTTTTCTTCCTAGTCTTCTAGTAAAATTGATGCTCCAAGAAGATACACAACGTTGACCATGTGGGTTCAGGTATCTCCTGCTTGGATCTCAGCCTGGATCTTGCTGTTTGAGAAGCATAGATTAGCTACAGGTTGGTAAACTTTTTTGTAAGGGCCAGATAGTAAATATTTAAACAGTATATGAGCCACACTGTTCCCGGACGGAACGAGGTCCTGCTGCCTGTTCTCGCCGTCCAATAACGAGATGCAGACAGACTGGGAAAGAAGGGAGTTTATTTCTGCAACTAGTTACAGGGAGAAGGTTGGAGTAACTCACCAGACCAACTCAAAATTAGAGGTTTTTCTCTAGTGCTTATGTTGCTGGAAGGAGGTCCCAATCCAGACCCCAAGACAGGGTTCTTGGATTTCATAGAAGGAAGAATTTGAGGCGAATCCATAGGGTAAAGTGAAAGTAAGTTTATTAAGAAAGTAAAGGAATAAAGAATGGCTACTCCTAAGTAGAGCAGCCCCAAGGGCGGCTGGTTGCCCATTTTTATAGTTATTTCTTGATGACATGCTAAACAAGGGACGGATTATTCATGCCTCCCCATTTTAGACCATGTAGAGTAACGTCCTGACGTTGCCATGATGTTTGTAAACTGTCATGGTGCTGGTGGGAGTGTAGCAGTGAGGACGACCAGAGGTCACTCACATTGCCATCTTGGTTTTGGTGGGTTTGGGCCGGCTTCTTTACTGCAGACTGTTTTATCGGCAGGGTCTTGATTACCTATATCTTCTGCGGACCTCCTATCTTATCCTGTGACTAAGAATGCCTTAACCTCCTGGGAATGCAGCACAGTAGGCCTTAGACTTACTTTATTTAGCCCCTATTCAGGACGGAGTTGCTCTGGCTTAAATGCCTCTGATATGCCTGCATGTGGGGCCTGGGGTCTGGAAAATTACTTCAGAGGCTTGGAACAATTACTTAATCTAAAGTAGGTCCTAGTACAAGGTGTGCTAGAACACCTCCATTATTTTAATTAAACTCTAAGGTCTGAGAAAGCCCAGGTGGGGTCTTAATGGACTTGTTTTTACATTCTAACCTTTGTACTAAGGCACCAGTTTCTCCAGTTCTTTAATGTTTTACTTATATGTTCATCAGAGTGACAATAAGGTATTGGTGACGGCTAACTGCTCTGGTGGCTAATGGAGACCTGGCCTGCCACAGCACTGTTTCTGTTACATGCCCTCGACCCAGCCATTATAGCAAAAAACGGCCAGAGATAGTATGTAAATGAATTGGCATGGGTGTGTTCCAGTAAAACTTTACTTATAAAAACAAACAGATTTGGCCAATGGCCTGCATTTGGCCTGTAGGCTGTAGTTTACCAATCCCCGAATTAGAAAATGCCCCAAGAGTTTATAAAAGGGAAATTTTTGGCCGAGTGCGGTGGCTCACACCTGTAATCCCAGCACTTTGGGAGGCTGAAGCGGGCAGATCCTGAGGTCAGCAGATCAAGACCATCCTGGCCAACACGGTGAAACCCTGTCTCTACTAAAAATACAAAAATTAGCTGGGTATGGTGGCACATGTCAGTAATCCCAACTACTCGGGAGGCTGAGGCAGGAGAATGGCTTGAACACGGGAGGTGGAGATTGCAGTGAGCCGAGATCGTGCCACTGCACTCCAGCCTGGTGACAGAGTGAGACTCCATCTAAAAATAATAATAATTTTAAAAGGCAAGTTTTTTTCAGCTGGAAAAAAATAAGGAAGAAGAGGGGAAGTGGAAATTCTATTGGCTATTGAAGGCTGCACAGTATTTCAAACAGCAGAGAGGAAATGTCAGCATTATTGGTAGAGAACCAATATAAGCAAAGGCAAATGTCTTAGGGCTTATATGTAGATGGCAGTGGGGGACAGGGAGGACAGTAATTAGATCAGTTTGACTGAGGGAAGAAACTCGTGTCAAAGAGAAACATTCTAAATCATCAGGGCTGGAAGAGACTTTGTTGATCATTTGCTTTTCATTGTACAGATGGGGAAATTAATGTGGGCGATTTCAGATCTGGAAAGAGAATAAAGAGTGGCATGCCTCGAATACCATCTTAGTTCATTTTGTGCTGCTATTACAACATGCCCGAGATGGGTATTTATAATGAACAGAAATGTATTGGCTCTTTCCTGGAAGTTGGGAAGTCCCAGATTGAGGGGCGACATCTGGCAAGGGCCTTTTTGCTGCATCATCCCAAGGTGGAAGGGCAAAGAGAGGGAGAGAGAGAGAGAAAAGGGGACCAAACTTACCCTTTTATGGCAAACCCACTCCTGTGATAATGATATTAATCTATTCATGAAAGGTGCATCCCTCATGGCCCAATCACCTCTCATTAGGCCCTGCCTCCAAATGCTGTTGCATTGGAGATTAAGTTTCCAACAAACAATTTTGGAGGGCACATTTAGACCAAGGCATTCTGGACCTGGCCCCCAAAACTCATGTCCTTTTCACATGCAAACTACATTCATTCCATTCCAATAGCCCCAAAGTCTTAACTGTTTCAGCACCAATTTTAAAGTCCAAAGTTTAGGGTCTCATTTAATTAGATATGGGTGAGACTCAAGGCACAATTTATCCTGAGTTAAAACCCCTCGAGCTGTCAGCCTATGAAATCAAACAAATTATCTACTTCCAAAATGCATTAGTTGAACAGGCATAAGATAGACATCCCCATTCCAAATGGAAGAAACAGGAAAGAAGAATGGAGAAACAAGTCCCAGGCAAGTTCAAAACCCAATAAAGTGAACAATACTGAATCCTAAGGCTTAAGAATAATATTTTTTTTCACTCAGTGTCCTACCTTTGGGTATAATGAGATGGGGTTTGGGCCTCCAACGCCTTGGGCAACACTGCCCCTATGGCTTTATGGGGTGTGGTTAGGGAGAGCTAGGCCTCTGCAGCAGCTCTCATGGGTTGAAATATCATGCCTGCAGCTCCCCCAAGCTGTTATCTCATGGTGATGGCTCTACAGTTCTGGGGTCTTGGGGGTGGCCTTACCTTCATGGCCCCACTAGGACTAGTAGGGACTTTCTGTAACAGCTCTGATCCCAAAGTTCAGCTGGGCATTGCCCTAGCGGGGGCTTTCTGCAGTGACTCTGTCCGTGAGAAAAGTTCTGCCTGGGCCTCCAGGCTATCTGAGACATCCTTTGAAATCTAGGTAGAAGAAGCCATGTCCCCACAACTCTTGCATTCTGTGTACCTGCAGACTTAACACCACATGGATACTGCTAAGATTTGCCACTTGGGGTGCTGTGCCAGAATTCAGAGAGCAGAGACTTGACCTGGCCTGGAGCCAAGGCCCCGTGGATGCCCTAGGCCTTTCTTTTGATGTATTTTCTTTTCCCAGGCCTTGTCCTTCCGAGCCTGCAATAGGAAGGGCTGTATCAGTAATCTCTCATGTGCCTTTAGGGTCATTCTCCCCTTGTCCTGAGGAATAACTTCCAGCTTTATTCTATCCATGCTAATCTCCTTATCAAATGGTCCTTTGGGCACACCCTTGGTTTCCTAAAATATTTTATTCTCTTAAAAAAAATCTTTTTTTTTATTCTCTACTATATAGCCAGTTTGAGAGTCCTCCAAATCTCTGTTTCTCTTTTAATTTTAAATTCTGTCTTGAAATAATTTCTTTTTCTTGCATTTTACTCTATGCAGTTAAGAGAAGCCATGCTGCTCCTTCAGTATTTTGCTAAGATATTTCTTCTACCAGACACCCTAGGTCATTGCTCTTAAATTCTGCCTTCTGTAAAGCTCTTGAGCACGCACACAATTCAGCCAAATTCTTTGCCACTTAACAAGGATGGCCATGACTCCAGTTTTCAATAAGATATTCTTCATTTCCATCTGAGGCCCAATCAGTATGGCCTTTACTGCTCATATTTCTATGAACATTCTGATTATCATCGCTTAAGTTTCAGACTTCCTCTATAGCTCTCCTCTTCTTCTGAGCCCTTACCAGCATCATCCTCAAAGTCCACTTAAAGTAATTTTGGCTTTTTCTAGCCTGTTCCTCCAAATTCTTTCAGCTTCGTTTAATGACATAGTTCTGAAGCTGCTTCCACATTTCCAGGTATTTGTTATAGTAACAGCTCCACCTCTTAGTGCCAATTTTCTTTCTTAATCTGTTTTGTTCTGCTGTAACAGAATACCACAGATTGGGTAATTTATAATGAACATAAATCTATCAGCTCACGCTTCTGGAGGCTGGAAAGTCTAAGATCGAGGGGCTGCATGTGGTGAGGGTCTTGCTGCATTTTCCTATGGCAGGAGGGCAGAGAGGAAGAGAGAGAAAGAGAGAGAAAAGGGGACCAAAGGTACTCTTTTATAAGGAACCCACTCCTGCAATAAAGGCATTAATTCATTCATGAGGGTATAGACTTCATGGCCTACTCACCTCTCATTAAGATCCACCTGCTAACACTGTTGAGTTGGGTATTAAATTTCCAATGCTTGCTTTTTGGGGGACACATTCAAACTATAGCAAATACTGAGTTAAGGAAGTTTCAGCTGTGTCTGGCAGCCTCATAATATTTCAACGCTTCATCATTTGAATGCTTATTAATTAACCAACTTCCTGTATGCCATGTGATCAGATGTCACAAGAGGAGTTCCTTTGGGATGAACTTAGTTCTTTGTGCACCATTTTGTGCATCACTGTCGTGATGGTGACAAGACACATCTGGAGCAGTTACCTAGACAAGCACCAAGCATTAGAAGCCTTAGTGTTTCAATTTGCCATCAACTTGCTCTGCAAGCCCAGACCAAACCCTGAGCTTCCCTCTGGCTTTCTCTTTGGTTAAATAAGAAGGCTTTATCTTCATCTCTCCATCAGAACCAGTGGCCTGCTCCTATCTCCCTTCTCTGCTTTCATTGTCCACCAACACTGAAGTCATAAATGACTAGAGGGAGCTGGAGTGTGAGGGTCCAGAAACTTGTATGATCCAGGTATTTGTTTATTGATTTTTTTTTTCAATTAATTAGTGAGCATTTACCATGTACGAAGTGCTGAGGATAAATAGTGAGCAAGGCAAGCAGGCTTCTGCCCTCACAAAGCTCATATTCTAGTCCTGTGTATGTGTGTTGGTGGGGGACATGTAAACAATATACAAGTAAACAAAAGAATTTCAGATGGAGATAAGTGCTACGAATGAAGTAGAACAAGGTATTGTGATAGTGACTAGAGCGGTGCCTGTGGCTAGTCTGGTGAGGGAAGACCCTTTGAGGAGAGACCTGGATGTTGAGAAGAGCCAAAGAAGAGGCACTCCAGCCAGAGAACCCTGAGTATGCTGTGTTAGGGATACAGAGAGAAGGCCTGTTGACTGTAGGTTAGTAGTCAAGGGGAAATGCATGACAGACAAAGAGAAAGAGGTGAACAACATAAAGAAATCAATGAGTTTTAATCTGGTCAATTGAATGACTGGACAATTGCTTCTATTTTTAAAAGGGTGTTCAAGCTGTTACCTGTAGAATGGTTCGAAAGCGATGAGTAGAAGAGGAAGATGATAGGCAAGGTTGTCAGGCACAGCGGCTTGTGAATATAATCCCAGCTACTTGGGAGGTTGAGGCAGTAGGATCACTTGTGGCCAGGAGTTCAAGATGAGCCTGAGCAACACAGCAAGACTCTGTCTCTTAAAAAAACACAAAAAATTAGCCGAATGTGGTGGCACGTGCCTTTAGTCCCAGCTACTTAGGAAGCTGAGGTGGGAGGATCACTTGAGCCTAGGAGTTCAAGGCTTCATTGAGCTATGATCATGCCACTGCACCCCTGCCTGGGTGACAAAGTGAGACTATATATATATATATATGGCTATTTCAGTAGTCCAGGTGGGTACCAAGATCAAACATCATAGTGGAGACTGTGAGAAGTGGCTGGATTTGGGATCTGTTCTGGAAGCAGAAGAAACAGGACGTGTTGAGGGATTGGATGTGATGTCCTTGGTAGTGATGGTAAAAGGAAAGCAGAAATCAAGGATGACTCCTTAAGTTGGAGCTTGAACAACCAGGTTGGTGGTGATGCCTTTTTTTTCTTTTGAGTGGAATGTTGAGAGATGAACAGTTTGAGTGGGAGGTGTGGTAAGTTGGTAGGCCTATTGTGGGTGTGCTAAATTAGAGATGCCTCAGACTTCAGGTAAGGATATGCAGTTGGCATGTGGAAGTACTTTTCTTTGGTGTCTCCAGTCTTAAAGGATTAGCATTCTCTCTAACACTCATATAATAATCCCAGCCTTGATTTGTTCGACCATGTATTTTATAATATGCCCTCCCCCTGGAATTTCTGGGACTCCTTAGAGATATATTGATTCCACAAGATCCATCCTAGTTTCTGCATTTCACCTCTGTCAGCCATCCTGCCCCCACCTCTGCTCAACCCCTTGCCACTACCTGGCTCCCTCTGCCCACCTACTTGGCCCCACATGGTCATCTTTAAGGGACTGACACATGTTGTCAAATCAGTCTTCCCAGAGATTAAGCCGTTTGCATTCCCATTAGCAGGGCAGGATATGTCCATTTCCCCACGTTTTCACCAATATCAGGCACCATTACTAGCCAGTTAGATAGATGGTAACACATTTCAATTTGCATTGCAAAGATATGCTCCTAAACAACAGAGTATTCTACGTCTGTAAATAGAAACACACAGAATCAATTCAAGTGCCCAGAAACCACATGCAATTATTTGGGAATTTCAGGGTGCAGATAATAACAATGGTTAACATTTGTTGAGATTTCATTATGTGCCGGGCACTGTGCTAAAGCACTCTGCAGATATAGTACCTATTATTACAACATCTTGATAGGGTAGATGTTATGATCAGCCTTCATTTTCTAGATGTGGAAACTGAGGCAAAGGGACATTAAGTCATTTGTTCAAGGGGCAGAGCTGGAATTCAGATCCCAGGTCTGTCAAAGCCTAATCCCAGCCACCCTTCCTTCTGTTGCTCCAAGGGGGAGTCCTACTCAGAACTGTTCCTGGCCCTGTATGACAGCATCAATAAGACTCCTGCAAATTTTTGTTACTCCTAGCCTCCACTTTCTACCTTCCCATTTTCTCCTAATTTTCTCAATCTTTGTTGGGGTTTTCTCCTTCTTGACACCTGGCCAATATAATCCTGCAGGATCCTCACTCAACAAAACATCCCAGTCATGAGTGGGGCAGGTAATGAAAGCCTCCTGCAGGTTTACAGGGTTGGGAGGGGACTCCCTGGCAGGTAGACCGCCATCTCCTCCGCCTCGCTTTCCTTCTCACAGGAGTGAGGTAAACTTTGTTCTTTCCTGATTATAATGAGATAAAGTATACTGAGGGCCTACTGTTTGTGCATGCACTGTTTTAAGTACTATTAATCCCTACAACTACCCAATGGGGTACTCACCATGATAGAAATTTTATGTGCATATTGTAAAAAATGTGAATAATAGAGTATCTAAAGACTGCCACTGCTAAAATGTTGGTGTATTCCCTTCCAGTATTTTTGCCTAACATAAGTATTTTTAATATTTTTCTAGAGTGCCATGTCATACATCCAATAAAGTTCAACTCTGCAAGCATGAGAGAGAAGAGGAAAGAAAAGAGAGAATCTAAAGTGTGAGTGATTCTGTTTACCATTCCATGGAGTAAGTGGCTGCCTGGGAGTGCGTGTGAGATCGGAGTGGGAGAGAATCTTCTGTTCTTCTCTTGGACCTCAGTTCCAGGGAGCTTTTCAGCTTGTAAACATCTTACCATGGACATTCTGGGTTTCAGTTTAAAAAGATGTATTTTTGGTTTGACATAGTCTCTCACTGAAACCAGCTGCTTCAGCTGACTGTCAAACTAAGAGTCAAGGATTAACTGAACAGTTAGGGACACAGTGGCCATGGCAAAACTTACTGAGAAATGGCCATCTCCCATGTAGCATTCTGCTAAGGGACTTCAAGGGCATTTTGACTTTTGACTTTTTTACCTGGCGTGCTGACTTGGCGAGCTAACCTCTGTGCAAGATGCCACTCAAGAAGCCACTCCATTGTTTATAATTAAAACAGCAGTTGAGGTGGCCCTGTACTTTGAGATTTAAACAATAGTGACTTAAGCTCTTTCTCCTGTTTTCTGTAGGAAGTCCAGCATGCTCACTGAGAGTCCCGCCATCCCTGGGGCTGACAGTCCATGGTTTGTTCTGGCTCTAGGTGTCCACCCCCGAGGAGCTCTGAATTCACAGTCTCATATGAAGGGATGGCACCCTGCTCTCCCTGTGCAAGGCACTGAGCTTCATGTCAAACTTGGCCTGTGTGTTTTTTTCCCATCAGGCCCTTCTCCCAAGAAATGGACATGTAGCAAACTTTACTCAAAGTGTGGGGACTCAGGAGGGATTTTAAAAAATCATAAAAATGCCAAGTTTAAAATTAGATCGTATTAGTGTTGTTTTCCTTAGAAGGAAGAAAAAAAGTTTAAAAATTAAAAAAAGAGATAAAATTAGATCTTATATATCTCTCTCCTGAAAAGTCCCTTAACAGCCTTGCTGTAGGGAATGTCTTTCTCACCGACCACTTTTCTTGGAAGATTCCAGCCTTCCACCTTGTTGTTTGCCTTCTCTGTCCTTAAAACATTCAAATTCTCTCATTTATCCTAGAAGGCAGTTTAGCTCTACAGCCCCTACACAGTCCTAGACCTCCTTTCTATATCTACTATTAAGTACCATTCACACCAAGGGTCACCTACTCTGAGTTTCAATCATTATTAATAAAGAAGAGAAAGTGGAGGCTTTGAAATTCCCATATTTTCTTCATGCTTCTCCACTAGTCTTTGTAAGTGAAATAGAGTCTGATAGAGATTTATTTTCTCATTGATATTAACTATGCTTTTCCTCTTAGAAGATAGAGGCATCTGCAGTCAGTGTCAAATATTTCCCACCCTACCATATATATATGAAATACATGGATTATGTTCTATGGACAATTTGGTATCTTGTTTGTTTCAGTTACTATTGCTGCATAACAAATCATTCCAAACTTACAGGTTAATCAACAACAATTTATTATGCTTACAGATTCTGCAGATCAAGGATTTGAGAGGGTCATGGTGGAATCACTTGTTTCTGTTCCATGATGTCTGGGGCCTCAAATGGGGAGATACAGAGGTTGGGGATGGCTTCGTGGGTGAGGGCTAGAATTATTAAGAGGGTTATCACTTACATGCCTGGCAGTTGATGTAAGTCATCAGCTGAGATGTCAGCTGGGGACATCCACTGAAATACCTACTCATGGCCTGTCCACGTGGTGCCTTGGGCCTCGTCACAGCATGGTGGCTGGGTCCCAAGAGTGAGCATCTCAAGACAGCAAGGTGAAAGTGCATGGCATTTTAATGAGTCAGCCTTGAAAGTCACATAATGCTAGTTCTGCACTATTCTTGGTCGAGGCAGACACTAAGATATGCCCAGCTTCAAGGGGAGGTGGCAAAGACCCCATCATTTGATAGGAGGATTGTCAAGGTCACATTGTAATGAAAGCCTGTGAGATGGGTGGTGATGTTTCTGCCATGTTGGAAAATGCAATCTGCTACACTGCTCTTTTCATTTAACATATCATACGATTAAAATAACCCATCAACTCTGTGAATACATCCATAGAACTTATTCATTTACTAATTCCTTAGTATAGGGCTTTTCTCATCACTTCCCCATAAGAGAGAATAAGGAGGTATGGGTATTTTCCTTCCCTAAAACCAAGAGAGAGCGGCCCAAAGAGAATTATTTGACAAGTGGGATTCCTATTCCTGCAATGTTGACTCCATTAATTTGGGGTCTGTTATCTTTCCTTTGATGGTTTTTGAGTCTTGGACCAGCAGGAGCACCTGATGCTGCTTAGGACATGGATATAGGGGTCTGTGGCTTCTCAGGTGTGTCAGGGACACATACATTTCCCCTGGGTCGAGGGAACACCTTAGGAAGTGGGACTTGAGCTGTTCTGCCATTATTCCGCAAGTGGGTTGCCCACTGGATGAGATGCCCCTGGTAGAAGGAAAATGTGGGGAAGACTGTGGTTGGGGAGGAAAAGGAAAGGAAGCAGCTGGAGCCCTAGCCAGGCCACCCGTGGAGGTGAATATGCAGGGGATGGCCCTACAACATTCTCCAAAGAACCCAATGGATGAGCCCCATGAAGGAGCCACACAGCAGGAGTCAAAGCCCGGTCTGCATTATCCAGGAACCAGGGACCACTGAAATAAAAAGGATCAGCTCCTCATCATAAGCAGCTAAATGAGGAAACACCTCTGTCCTTCCCTCTTTCCATCTTGCCCCAACATCAGAGGGCATGTGCATAGGAGATGGCATGGTGAGAAGAGACAATCCTCTTTCCCCTACAACCTTTAAGCAGCTTAGAAACTCAAGTCTAGGTTTGTGTATGTGTTTGAGCATGGTAAGGAAAAGAGAGTCATTACGTGAAAACAAGTTTCAAGTTTTGAAATGCATGGGACTGAGTCCTACAGAAACAAAAATGTCACTGAATAACCCTTAATAACTGGAAATAAATGGAATTGCACTAAGATGATGTCAAGCACCATTAAAGAGGATTTGAGAACACACAGGGGGTGGCAATTTTGTGTTTGAAACAGTAGTCAGCTGAGACTCCTTGATAAACTGGGTACAGTTGTAGTTATTGGGTATCAGCCTTTTTAAAATACTTAATTCTTAGCCAAAATGCCCTTCCAGAAAGGCTGTGCTTTTCCCAGCTCCTTGAAGATGCCCACTTCACAGGATGACATTTATTCAGGCCTGGAGAGGTGCAATCTCATTACGTGGGTCATTAAAGGCAACACATTAAAGGCGACAAAGGGAGTGTCGCCAAAAGACTTTGTAGCAAGTTATGCGGAAGTAAGCAAGAGAACAGGACTGCCTCACTTACCTCTTGGGGCTGGCGAAGGATTATGTTTAGATGGGGTGTATATGAGTGTCTGGGGTTTTCTACTCACATTGATGGCCAAATTATTTTCCCCTTCTGATTCCCTTTGAGAATCCACTTCACTACCTGCTTCTTGCTGCAAACTGGGAGTTGTAAAATCAGAGTCTAGGGTGTCACCCGAATTGCCCTCATGTATGGCATAGCTGTGTGTGTAGAGGAGAACGAGATAGGGAGGGAAAGTCATGCTGAGCTCAGGCTGAGAAAGAAGAGGGAATCAGAAAGATGGGCCATTTGAAAGCAAAACTGCCTTGAATTCTCTAATAGGCTCTGTCTTGCAAACAAGAAGGGGAAGATAGGGTGAGGGGGATGTTAGTTTTTAGCAACTATTTTAAAACTGACAACAGAGGAAGAGAGACCAGACCACAAAGTTAATATTTGCAACTTAGGCATCATTTGATTTTTTTAAAAAGTCCCCAGTCTTAGGAGGGGCTGTCCTTGGGTGAAGGGTTCTGTTTTGAACTGGAGGGAGATCTGGGTGAAGCATGGATGAAGTATATACTCTCTTCCTCAAATCACTCTCCATCTGTATCACCTGATGCTGGAAATCCCCAGGATTAGCTTTTATAAAGTTTTGGCTACATTATGAAGTTCATTTAATTCCTTCCACAATGGCGTCTCAATTTACAGGTGAGCTAACTGAAGCCTGGAGCAGTTAAGGCAATGAGTGTAAGTCTGTGCAGCTGATGAAGCACATAGCCCAGGATTTGGACCTAGATCTGTCTGATTCTAAATTCTTTCGATCACACCAGTGGCCCCAGCAGATGCTCACTCCTTTAGATTAAGTACCCTCTACATCAACTGCGTTACACGGTTTCTTAAGCAAATAGCATGGAGGCTCAGACTATGGGCTTTGGAGTCAGTAGGGCTTAAATTTAAATTTTGACTTCAGCCTTGATCATTTGTGTGACTTTGGGCACACAATGCAAAGTCTACTCAAAAAAAGCTGGGAGGAGGATGTCCAGCACAGCTGTGGTAAACACTCTACTAGATTATTGTTATTATTATTATTTTGAGACGGGGACTCTCTCTGTTGCCCAGGCTGGAGTGCAGTGGCACGGCCTTGGCTCACTGCAGCCTCAACCTCCTGGGCTCAAGCCATTCTCCTACCTCAGCCTCCCAAATAGCTGGGACGACAGGTGCATGCCACCATGCCTGGCTAATTTTTTTTTTTTTTAATAGAGATGGAGTTTCACTATGTTGCCCAGGCTAGCCTCAAATTCCTGGGCTCAAGAAGTGATCCTCCCACCTCAGCCTCCTAAAGTCCTGGGATTACAAGTGTGAGCCACCACGTCTGGCCTATTGTTAATTTTTAAAAAGCTGTTGTCTCTCTTTGAGCCATGAGTGTGTGATAATAGAACAGAAGGGGGACAGATAACAATGATCAGAACACTAGCTAACACTTCTTGAGCACTTAGGATGCATCAGACACTGTGCGAATTGCTTTCCATGGTACTATCTTAATGTTCCTAACAATTCAATTGTATGTATCATTAGTCAACCTCAATGTATAAATAAAAAGCACATCCAGCTACAAGTAGAGGAGCCAGGATCTGAACCTAGGTGGGTGAGCTCTGGAGCCTGTGCTTACACCAGTAGGTAAGCTTGCAGGGGACCTGTGGGACTTTGGGAGCAGATGGTGATGCTTAAGGAGGGTTGAGTAGGAGGCTGTGGTCCTGGGGTCAGTGTGTGGGCTTTGGGCATTGAAGGGTGGGGAAGAAGGTGACAAGAACAGGGTGAGATAAGGTAACCATGGAGCGGGGATTTGGACATTTGAAACAGTTGTCATCTGTAGGATGATGTCTTAGTCCATTCTTGCACTGCTATAAAGGCACACCTGAGACTGGGTTATTTATAAAGAAAAGAGGTTTGATTGTCTCACAGTTCTGCAGGCTGTACAGGAAGCAAAGCAGCTTCTGCTTCTGGGGAGGCCTTTGGAAGCTTCCAATCATGGCAGAGGGCAAAGAGGGAGTTAGGTATTTCATGGGGCAGGAGCAGGAGCAAAAGAGAGTGAGGGGAGGAGGTGCTGCACACTTTCAAACAACCAGATCTTGTGAAAGCTCACTCACTCTCATGAGAATAGCACCAAGGGGATGGTGCTAAACCATTCATGAGAAACTGCTCCCATGATCCAATCACTTCCCATCAGGCCCCACCTTCAACATTAGAGATAACAATTCAACCTGAGATTTGGGGGGGACACAGATCCAAACCATATCAGATGGTTTCTAGGGAAAGGCATTTGAATCTGAATCCCAAAGGTGAATGACAGACTGTCAGGGCTGGGAGTTCCTTAGACGTGGTCTAGTCTGATGGTCTTTTAAACTGTACATATGGAAGCTTAGAGTCCTTCAAGGGTATGAATGGATAGAGGCAGTGGGATGGAGGCTGAGCAAAGGGGTCTTCAAGACCTTCTGGTTTGCATCAACCAAAGTCATTCCATTTCTCTTTTTACCCTTTTTGTTGTTGTTGAGGTACAGCTTATATATAATAAAGCACATGAATCTCAATTCATGTGATGGGGCTGGGCATGGTGATGCATGCCTGGAATCCTAGCACTTTGGGAAGCTGAGGTGGGTGGATAGCTTGAGCTCAGGAGTTCAAGACCAGTCTGGGCAACATGGCAAAACCCCATCTCTACAAGAAATACAAAAATTAGCTGGGCATGGTGGCTCATGCCTTGTAGTCTCAGCTACTTAGGAGGCTGAGGTGGGTGGATCACTTGAGCCCGTGAGGTTGAGGCTGCAGTGAGCTTTGATTGTGTCACTGCACTCCAACCTGGGTGACAGAGTGAGGCCCTGTCTCAAAAGATACATGAAATAAAATAAAATAAAGCCTGATGAGTTTCTATAAACTTATGCACCCGTGTAACCACAGATCAAGATAAAGAATATTTCCAAAGTCCCAGTAAGCTCTCTCTGGTTTTTTCCCATCAGTGCTGTCACCAAAGAGAACCACCATTTTCATATTATCTGTTTTTGAACTCATATAAATGGAATCATAGAGCATGCATTCATTGTGTCTAACTTCTTTTGTTCGAAATTACGTCTGGGAGATTCATCCATGTTCTTGCATGTAGGAGCCATCCACCCTTTTTCATTGCTGTGTAGTATTCTGTTGTGTGACTATACCAGAATTTATTTAGCTTTTCTGCTTTTGATGGACATTCGGGTTGTTTCCACATTTTGGTGTTATGAACATAGCTGCTATGAACACTCTTGCACAGCCTTTTTGGGAAAAAATGAACACATTTCTGTTGGGTGTATACCCAGAGTGGTATTGCAGGGTTACTAGGTGGCTGCATGTTTAGCTTTGGTGGGTAAGGCAGCTCTATTTTTGAACAGATGTTTCATAGAGTAGGAATCCTCATATAAGATTTTGCCTGGAGAAAGGGTGTGATTGCTTACATTTTTCTTTAAATGGAAAAAGTTTCAATTCCTCTGGTGCAATCTGCATTTACAGACGGTGAAACTGACACTCAGAAAGTGATTTGCTCAGACTCAAACTGTGGTAAAGCCACAGCCAGATCACTAGACTGAACATTTTGTATTGACTTTCAAACTCTATGAAACAGATCCTAAATATCACTCAAACTGGTTGCTGGTCAAATGTGGACAGAAACCCATAATTAGAGTCAGAAGCCTTGGGTTCAGTCTCACAACTCACACTAACAAATGTGTGAGTCAGGGTGAGGTACTGCTGTGGACCTCCATCTCCCTAACAGGGAAGTGGATATATTTGCTTCACAGCATTGCTGGATGGAAGGAGGTAATGATGGGGAGACATTTTATAGTTGGGAAGCTCTTAGCAAGTTGTTATTATCATTATCAAAATGTATTCTAAGGGGATCCTTGGGCAAGCATGCTGTTTTCTTGTGGTGTGAATGTTTGTAATAATTCACTATTTTCTGTTTTATATTTTAGCCTGAGTTAATAGTTTTTAATGAACATTTCTTCCCCCTCATTAAAGAGCTAGTATGGCAGTTAGTATTTTCCAGAGATAGCACACCAGCGTATAGCCCATCCTCCACACTGCTCTTACACTGGGGACATTTTTATAATGAGACACACCTGCATTGAAGCAGGGGTCTGTGTTCCCTCCCCTTGAACCTGGGCAGGCTTTTGTAACTGCCTTGACTCACTGAAAGTGCAGAAATGGCAGTGCGCAAGGAGGAATGCAGAGTTAGAAAGGAAAAGTCTAGATTTCGGGGTGTTTCGTGCAGAGAACAGAAACCCTCCCTGGGAGGAGACACTGCCGTGGCTTTTACTTTTCTGGTTTTACACTGTGGTCCTATTCACTTTTCAGATTTCTTCATTAAAACTTTTCCCCAAAGAGGAAAGCCTATGTCTAGCAAACGCACCGACAAGTTAAAGCTGAGGTGCGAACTGAGTGCTCCATAGCTTCCAATTCAGGCAGAGTTTTAGTCATTTTGGGGGAGCCCATTGACTCTGGGAGAAAGGCCTAGATCTCAGATACTCCTGGGGTTGTGGGGGCTAGGAACAGGAGCTTTGAGTGACAGTACACAGGGGGAATAGTGACAGCTGCCCTTCACCTGAGGGGCAGATAGACTCCCAGTGCCCAGAACCCTAGATGCAGAATGGCGCCCATGGGGGTGAGTGGTCGAGAGGCACACAGGGAGAGCTGGATTTCTGCCCCTTGACTTTCCCCTCCCTGAGAGCTCCAGGTTTCTAAGAAAAAAGGTCCTCACCACAGTTCTAAAAATAATAACTATCTTGGCTGGGCACAGCGGTTCACACCTGTAATGCCAGCACTTTGGGAGGCTGAGGTGGGAGGTTTGCTTTAGCCCAGGAGTTGGAGACTAGCCTGGGAAACATAGTGAGATCCTGTCTCTACAAAAAATACAAAAAACTTAGCCATGCGTAGTGGCTCCCACCTGTAGTCCCAGCTACTCAGAAGACTGAGGCAGGATGGTTGCTTGAGCCCAGGAGTTGAAGGTTACAGTGAACTATGACCACACAACTGCACTTCAGCCTGGGCAACAGAGAGAGACCATGTCTCAAACACATACATTCAACACATACATACATGCCTTATATGTATAAATCACTTTACATACTGGGAGGCAGTTTCATACATGTGACTTTTTTTGATTTTTCCAATGACCCTGTAAATAAACCAGAGAATTGTATCATCGTCATTGTCATCATCATCTTAATGTTATGTTTAAAGAAACTGAGAGGGTGAATAAAGGCTTCACCCAAGGTCATACAGTAGCAGGTGGAAATGCCAGTGGGAAAACCAGGTACTCTGGCTTCGTGAGTTTTCTTTTATTGCATTGCATACTTGATCCATGGAGGGGTGGGATTTTGGGGCACACAGCAGATCAATGGCAGAGCTAACTTGGGGGAGAGGCACTTTTCACCCCTCAGATTACCCCTAGAAGGTAGCTGTCTCTTTGGCTGGCAGCATGGTGTTGATTCTACGTGAGAATAAAATGTCCTGGGCTGGCCACCTCTGCCCCACCTTTGTCCTCCTAACTCCACCACCCCATGACTCCCCAGCCCCTATCAGAAAAGATCCGTTCTATCAGTCATTTACACCCTCGTTACAATTTAAGGACTTATGCTTTCTCTTTTAGCAATATTTGCTTTTAAATCTTATCTCTTATTATGATTTTTGCCTCCTGGAAAAGATGGTTTCTGGCATCAGTAAGCTGATAGAAAAGCATTATCTCAGGGGCAGGGTGGGAGTGAGTGAGAGAGATTTTATAGACACCCTCCTCCTGTGTCAGCAGATCCTAGCTACTTGAATCACAGCAAGTCACTTATCAAACATCTGAGGGCTGGATGCCAGGGGCAGAGTGAGGAATAGAATGTGGTCCATCCAGGTGCTGGGATACAGCATGAAGAGAGTGCAGTTCATGGCAGGGGCCACAGACTGGTGGGGGAGACAGGCAGGGAAGCAAGTAATTATGATCTGCTAAGTGCTACTATAGCTGTAAGTGTTCAGGGTGCCCTGGGAGCATGAAGTAACTGGGGTCGGAGTGGGGTGGAGGTGATGCCGTTTGGTGGAATCTGGAAAGGTAATAGAACTTCCCTTTATTGAATATCTTAGTCCAGATACTCTAGACAAGCAAATCTGAGGGATTGTGTGCTCAAACCAGGGCAGGAGTGCGACCTCAGGGAAGAAGGCACGAGGTAAAAGGCGTGTGGTGGTGAAGGAGGAGAGTAACGCGAAGGAATGCATTATTGTTGTGACCACAGTTCTGCAGCAGCCCTGTAGGCTACTCCATCTTGCTGGACAGTCCCAAAGAGGTCTTACGGACCTCTGCCCCCTGAGCAGGGCTCTACAAGAGGGCAAACACCTCTTCTGCCTTTTTCCCGTTTTGAGTCCCCCAATAGCTAAGCTTGCTCCATGGGGAGTCGTCTCTTGTGCATTTCTAGTTTGAGTCACATGCCCTGCAGCTGGCAAGTCTGGGGGTGATGGGAACTGCCAGAGATGGCCGGTGTCAGCCATAAGGGCAAGCAGAGATCTAGTGGCCAAGATGCCAGCAGAGACTATAAAAGGAGTCTCTTTGAGATGTTGGAGCATTTGCACACAGTGGATTGTCAAATCCTCACAATGACCCTGTGTTGTTCATTGAATTGTGTACCCCAAAAAGACAGGTCGAAGTCCTAACCCCTGGTACCTGTGAATGTGACCCCATTTAGAAATAGGGTCTTTGCAGATGTAATCCAGATGTGATTTAAGATGAGGTCATACTGGAGCAGGGCAGGCCCTTAATCTGATATGAATGTTATCCTTTAGGAAGAGAAGAGATACAGAGACAGGTGCACATAGAGAGGAGAATGCCACATGAGGACACAGACGCACAGATGAATGCTCTGTGATGATGGAGACAGAGACCGCAGGGGAGCATCTATAAGCCAAGGAACGCCAAGGACTTCTGGCAACACCAGAAGCTAAGAGAACGGTGTGAAATTGGTTCTCTCTGCGAGCCTCTAGAGAGAGCATGGCCCTGCCAACACCTTGATTTTGGACTTTTGGTTTTAGAAGTGTCAGAGAATACATTTCTGTTATTTTAAGCACCCCTGCCCTTTATGGTACTTTGTAACGGCAGCCCCAGGAAATCAAATGAAACAAGGCTCTTGCATTTTCACAGCTAATAATTAGAAGAAATGGGGTCTGAAGCCAGGTTTGCCTGTTGCTTAGATTTGATTCGAAAAACAGTGAAGGCTTTGCAAGGGTGGGATGGGGGAGACCAAAACATGTTCATGTCTGTGGGTAAATTGTAGGTGTATATATTTATGAGGTACATGAGATATTTTGATACAGGCGTGCAATGCATAACAATCACACCAGGGTAAATGGGGTATCCATCACCTCAAACATTTATCCTTTGTGTTGCAAGTAATCCAATTCTATTCTTTTAGTTATTTAAAAATGAACAATTATTATTATTATTTTACTATAGTCACTGTTGTGCTAGCCAACACTAGGTCTTATTTATTCTTTCTATTTTTTTGTACCCATTAACTATCCACACTGACTACCCTTCCCAGCCTCTGGTAACCATCCTTCTACCTCTATCTCCATGAGTTCAATTGTTTTCATTCTTAGCTCCCACAGATAAGTGAGAACATGTGATGTTTGTCTTTCTGTATCTGGCTTGTTTCAGTTAACATAATGACCTCTGGTTCTGTCCATGTTGTTGGAAATGACGGGATCTCATTCTTTTTTATGGCTGAATAGCTCTCTGTTGTGTGTATGTACCACATTTTCTTTATCCATTCGTCTGTTAATGGACACTTAGGTTGCTTCTAAGTCTTGGCTATTATGCGTAGTGCTGCAATAAGCATAGAAGTGAAGATATCTCTTCAATATACTGATTAAAATAAAAAATTATCAAACAAGGTGGTGCTCCCTCACACACACAAGAGAGCAGCTCTGTCCAATACAGAGGCCTTGTGGCTACTGAGTGCCTGAACTGTGGCCAGTCTACACTGAAAGGGGCTGTGTGTGAAAAATACATACTGGGTTTAGAAGACCTAGCACAGAAAAGAATGCAAAGTATCCAATTACTAATTTTTAATATTGATGACATATCAGAATGATTATATTTTGGATATACTGGGCCAAATAAAATATATTGTTAAGCTTCCTTGCAGCTTTTAAAAAAAGCGGCCACAAGAAAATTATAGTTACGTATGTGCTTGTGGGATTTCTATTGAACAGCACTGCTCTGGAATGTGAGTTCTCTGAAGGCAGAGACCATCTCTGTGCTGTTGACTGTGGGTCCAAGAGCCAGAGCAGGGCCTGACATGCAAGAGTTTCTCAACACATAATTGTGGATAATTAAATGAATGAATAAACAAATGACCAAATCCAATCCAACCCTGAATCTGCTCATCTGGTCCCTGTGAACATAGGATTGGATGTAATTTTCACCGTGCCTTGTCTCTCTGGGCAGTTATTCAATGACTGAGGCTTACAGAGAGAATGCATGGCGCACAGTGCCAGCTAATGGAGAGGCTGAATGTGTGGTGGAATTTGGAGAATAAAAATGGCCAGAGTATTTCCAACCACAATGGCAGTGACCATTTGTTGGATACAAATTCTGTGCCTGGCATCATTCTAGGCACATTATATGGAGTGGCTCATTTTAATACTAACAACCTATGACATCAGTCCCACCATCAACTCTATTTGACAGATAGAGGAAATTAAAGCTTAGACATATAAAATTTGCCCCCAGGGTTACAGAGCTGTTTTTTTTTTCCCAGTTCTGTCTGACATGACACTTGTGCTCTTCACCACCATCACAGAACACAGAGAAGAGGGGACTGGGGGTCCTGCCAATACAGGGTGACACTGAACCAGGTCCCTTCAATTCTGAGGCCCCAGTTCCTGAAAGCAGGTGGCCCCAGCCCTCCAGGATTTGGAAAACTCATTGTCTGTGTCTAGTATCATGGAGCATTTGGCCACGTATTGTCTGTGCATCTAGACATGTCCTGCTCATGCATCCAGCCATATCTTGCCCGTGCATCTCCTTCACCAGATGGCGGGACCACCCTCTGTACCTATGACGTGGCAATAACTGCACAGGTGAGTGAGCATTCCTGTGTTGGAGGAGGGGCCTGGTGGGCGGTGATTGAATCATGGGGGTGTTCCTTCATGAATGGTTTAGCACCATCTCCCTTGGTACTGTCATCGCGATAGTGAGTGAGTTCTTGTGAGATCTGGTTGTTTGAAAGTGTGTAGCACCTCCTCCTTCTCTCTTGCTCCCACTCCCACCATGTGAGATGTCTCACTCCCCCTTTGCCTTCCACCATGATTGGAAGCTTCCTGAGACTTCCGCAGAAGTAGAAGCAACTATGCTTCCTGTATAGCCTGCAGAACCATGAGCCAATTAAATCTCTTTTCTTTATAAATTACCCAGTCTTAGGTATTTCTTTACAGCATCAAAAGAATGGGCTAATACAATGGTCAATCCAGACTGAGCAAACCAAATGGAAAAAAGCACAAAGATATAAACCCATGGTTTACATTTGGGGCAGTAAGTAGTCCAGAGTGGCAGTGGTATGTGTGTTTGAGGTGGGCGGACAGAGGGAACATCTTATGGAGAGAAAGGATTGGGGAAGGGGGCTGGAGGCAGTTTGTATGAAAATCTGAAGGCCAGGTAAGGGGCTTGGACTCTCTCTGGGGTCCCTGAGGAGCAGGGATATGATGGGCATTGCTGAATGCTGCCAAGTCTGTTTTGGCTGTTTAATGGAGAACTGATTGGAGGCAGGAGGCCAGATGTTGTTTAAAGCCAGTTCATTTTGTGTGCTTATGGTAAGTGAGCATTAAGAGTAGATGGCACAGGAACTGTGTCCATCTGCATGTCTTCCCTTACAGCTCTATGGAAAGGCTTGCCCCATGTAGGTCCCAGCAGCCTCATTTTAAGGAGTTAGTTCGCTAACAGGTGCAAAGCTTTCTGGGAATCAAGCAAAATTACAATGAGTCTTCATATAATGGAGCATGTAATGGAATTATCTTCCACCTGATCTTGGGACTTCCCTTCCACCCAGGCTCTTTGTACAGCAAATCATTTGTGGGCCCTAGGAAGCAGGCAGAAATAACAGCAAGTGGGCACCTGCTAAGTGTCAGCCACTGTTCAAGGCTCTTGACATGTGTTAACAACTTTAGTTCCCACAATGTATCATGGAGGGAGGAGCAATTGTTATCCCCATTTTACAGATTAGACAATCAGATAGGTTAAGTAACTTGTTGAAGGTCACACAGCCAGTGAGTGGAAGAGCTGGATTCAAACTCCAGAGCCCACAGTCTTAACTGCTATCTTATATTGCCTCTCCCTTTTTAGATATGATACTTATTATTTCTACAATGATCACAGCTCCTTATGAAATAGGTAATACCATTACTTTTCAGTTTATAAATGAACAAACCAAGATTCAAAGAGGATTCATAGTTGTCACAGGTCACACAGCCAGAAAGTGGCTGAGCTAGAACTTGAACCCAGGTCTGTGTGACTTTGTAGCCTCACCCGTTTTCCAGGAAGGGGTGAGGAAAGAGGAGAGATGGTGCATGCAGGGGCCTGCCTTGTGATTCCTCACCAGAGGGCAGGCATCCTCCAGCCTATGATGTTTGGGTCTCGTGTCTCCATAAGAATGATATTTTTTGTTTTCATAGTTTGAAAATTCCACAGTAGGGCACAAACATTGTGACTCTACCCTTGGCCACATCCACCTCTTCTCTTGGCCAGGCCTTTGGCTCTTTCAGGTTGTGACAGCAAAGCCCTGTCTCAGAGCTGGTGCTTGTAAACATCAGGGCTCCCATCTGGGTCTGGAGGATAGTGGTTTCAGGGAGTGTTTCTTTATGTGCAAAGAAAACTGCTATTCAAATCCCATCTCACTTCACATTTCGAAACTCTGCTTGTAGGCCAGTGTGTGTGCACATCCGTGATTGTCAACAGGCATCCAGGGATGGGGCGGGAAGTGATGCTCCATGGCCACCATAGGTCAGATAGGAACTGGGAAGCTGACATATAATGAATTAGGCATTGCTTCATTTTCTGATCAGCATCACCTTCAACTGATGCTCATCTAGCAAGGCTGCCCTTGAGGAAATCTGAGCAGCGTGTAGTAACAACACATTTGAGCACTCATTACAAGCCAGGAACTACATTAAGCATGATATACACACCATCTCACTTAGTGCTCAAACAATGCTATCATAGATTTCATTACCCCTGGTTGAGAGATGGGGAAACCAAGCAGCTAAGTGGCTTGCCCCATGGCTGAGGCAAGATTCAGACCCAGGTCAGAATCTTTAAGTGTACAAATTGAACACCTGTATCTCTGACCACTGTCTGAAAAATAGAATGTAGGAGAGCAAAGGTGGATGCAGAGAGACCAGTTAGGAGGCAACTGAAGTAGTCCAGGTAAGACAAAACAGTTGCTTGGACTAAGGTGGTACTATGGAAGTAGTAAGAAGTGGTTGAATTCAGAATATAGTTGAAAGAAAGGCAAAACAACAGGGCTTGTCAATGGAGTGGAGGTGAGCCATATGGGAAAGAGATGAATCAAGGATAGGACCTAGACTTTTGGCCTCAGCAACAAAGTACAAGGAGGTGCCATTTAGTGAGATGGAGTTGTTAAGGGCAGGAGAGAGTTTGGTGGTGGGTATCCAGAGTTAACTTGGTGGGTCAATTAGACAACCATGTGGAGACATGATCAGGGGAGACGTGGGGGAAGGAGGTGTGGATTTGTTGCCAGTTTATGGATCCAATTTAAAGTCCTGGGGTGGATGAGATCATCAAATAGAGGATTATAAATAGAAAAATAGCCACGGGCAGAGCTTTGTAGAGCCTAACAATTAAAGGTCAAGTTGAGGAGGGGTAGCGGGCAGAGGAGACTGAGAAGGAATAGCAGCGGGTGGGAGGACAACCGGGTACTGATCAAAGAGGAACCATGTTTTAAGAAGGAGGGGTGATCATCTGCTCACTGGCACTGAAGGTCAAGTAAGACAAGGAGACAGTTGGCCAGTGGCTTTGGCAAAGTATAGCCCATTGTTGACTTTGACATTTCAGGAGGAATGAATGCTTTAGACCTGTCGTGTTGGCTGTCCTTGAATTTCTGGGCAAGAATTCCCAAGATTATGGAGCCTAGAGATGGCAGAGCTGACATTCAGACAGTCCCAGGTTTGAACCTCAGATCTGCCAGTAGCTGTGTGACCTTGGGCAGTTACTATCCCTTCTTGAACTTCATTTTCCTCATCTATGCAATGGGAGTGATAATGCTTACAACTTGAGGCAAGGATTGAATGAAATAATAAGTAAAAACATAAAGTGGCAAATGCTTAGGAGGTATTAGATAATTTTTATTCTTTTTATTTTAAAAATAAAGACAGGATCTCACTCTATCACCCAGGCCGGAGTGCAGTAATATGATCATAGTTCACTGCAGCCTCGACCTCCTGGGCTCAAGTGATCCTCCTGCCTCAGCCACCTGAGTAGCTGGAACTACAGGCATGCACCACCATGCCTGGAGAATTTTTTATTTTTAGTAGAGATGGGGGTCTCACTATGTTGCCCAGGCTGGTCTTGATCTCCTGACCTCAAGTGATCCTCCCGCCTTGGCCTACCAAAGTGCTGAGATTACAGGCATGAGTTACTGTGCCTGTCTTGTTATTTTAATTTTTATATATTTTTAAAACCATTGTTAGTGCAAGAGTGATACCTATATTTCTGAGAAAAATCAATGACCTAATTTTGAGCAGAGCTTTATTAATGCCAGGGAATCTGATGGAAAATTCTTTGAGGGTTGAGACATTCTTTTCCATGTGCCACCCCAAATGTCCAGCACCTAAGTAGATTTAATCCAATCAGGTCAATCCCTGTTCTGAGCAGTTTTATATTGCTCCCTAGGAAGAGACCTAGATCCCTACCTGGGCTCACAAGACTGGGTAGTCTGGTTCCACCTACCTGTGCTGCCTGGTCACACACCATACTCCCCTGGCGACTCTCAGTTCCCCGACGACGGCACTGTTCTTGGTCCATGCACTATGGGGCGCTGCACCTTCTGTTACCTCCCCTACACACTCCCTTCCCTGTCCTCTTCCCTGTGTTCATTTCTTCTTGTCTCCTGGGGCAGTGGCTACTTCCCCAGGAAGCCCTTGCTGAACTTCTGGACCAGGTTGATTCCTTTCTTAGAGGCTACCAGAGCCCCTGTGCCTCTGCTTCCTGGCACTTAACATGTTTCTGGTCATGCATTCTTGGTGCACATCTTAATTTAACACCTGACTTTATCACTAGACTCTAAGCACACAGGAGCAGGAACAGACCTGTTTTGCTCACCAGTGTGTGCCTTGTATTGAGCCCAGGGCCTGGTACACAGTAGGAGGGCAATACATAATTGTGGACTGAGTGAGTGAGTGGGTATTTAATGCAATGAATACATGAGCAGATGGCTTTCCTTTTGTAGAGCAATGCAGGTGTCTCCAAAAGGTTGTTGGAAAGGCAAATATAATACCAAATCTTATCTCATTTACTTTAATTACAATACTAAGGAGTGGAATAAATCTTGTCCTTGAAATATAATAAAAGCATACTTTAAAATCTCAGCTGTCTTTTTCACCAGCTTATTTTTAAAAATGATAATTTCCTGATAAGCCATAAGTAATACCACTTAAAATAGATTCCTGACTTGGCTCGGCCACTAACTAGCTGCTGATTATAGACAAGTCACTTACACTCTGCATGTCAGCATTTACAGTGTATGGTTCTTGTGAGGCTCTGGGTCGATGGCGTGAGAGCCCTTTGATAGCAAGGTCTTATTTATTATCCATTATTCTCAGTCTTATTAATAATAAGAAGGAACAGGCTGCGTGCCAGAGATACTTGAGTAGATTTGCAGGGCTGGAGGATTGAGGCCACAGAGAAAAATGAAAAGAAATGAGATTGGTTGAGACATATTTAAGGAGGAGGGGAGTTGGGAAATGAAGGGTGGAGGGAACCAGAGACAATAATGGCTGGGGGTTTATGTCTATCAGGCTGAGCAAAAGGTAGGGCTGTTGGTGACCTGAATAAAATCCCTCTCAGGGCCAAATTCTTAGAAACCGCACAGGGAAGGAGAGAAAGGGATCAACTCCTTGGCTTACCATGTGGTGGCATAAGAGAGATGCCGGGCGACTCCCAGGTGACCTTGGCTGATCAGGGCTGTGGCTCTGAGGTTGGGAAGGCTGGCAGCTACTGGTGGGGAGGGTGAAGCTGGTGCTTGGTCCACCAGGCAAATTATGCTGCCTAGCACAACCGGAGCTCCACCACTGGGAGGGGACACAGAAGCCCCCAGGCCTGGGAGAAGGAGCAAAGCCAGCAGGACAGGGAGGGGAGGGGTGTACAATCCAGGCCTTCAGGGCTGGGCAAGAAATGGAAAAAATTGGGCAGCCCAGAGGCGATGGGGTCTCGAAGAGCCCAGCCCAGTTAAAGGGCAGCAGCACGTCAGCAACAAGCAGCTGGTGCTGTGTGAGGATGCGGCACCCACCGTCGCTATCCAGCTTTTCCAGAGAGGTTGCGCGTCCTTAGTTTTAAATGTGGAATCATGCTATTTGCAGAAAAACAAAAACCAACCAAGCAAACAACAACAACACCTCTGCAGGCCAAACAGGACAGGTCTGATGACTGTGCCTGGGCTGCTCTTTTGTGATCTCATTTGATGCCCCATTTGGGGGTTCCAGACAGGTCTCTGCCCTCCCCCTTCTGGGGTAGGGATGGAGAAGACCATTTGACTCTGTGGGAAAGGGTCCTGTAAGCTCACCTAACCTGTCTTCTATCTTTAAGAAAACCACTAGAAGTGAACAAACATAGAGTAAAATGTCAGCTTACAGTAGGTGCTATGAATAAAGATAATGCAGGGTCAAGGGGAGAGTGAGTGATGGAAGCATTGATTTTCGGTTGGACGACCAGAAGAGGTCTCTGTATCCTCCCTCCTCCCGTGCTCTCAGCAGCTTAACAAGATTTCACCAGGTTTCCCGGGCCTCATTCATAGGTGCTAATGAGCAGCTGGGTGTTGACTGAGTAGCTACAGTAATCCCAAAGGGCTTCCCTTCCACCCTCGACATCCCTGGCCTTGGAATTAGCCTCAGCCCCAGCAAAGGGAGTAGGCGCAAAGCCCAAATTTTGATTATGAGTAAGTATTTTCACCTCTACAGCTGGAAGTAGCTGGCCGCTGAGTCTGGGATGGGAGGAGGCTGCATGCTGCAGGACAGCAGGTGGGGGAAGGGAGGAAGCAGGAGCCACCAGCTTCTGGCCGTGGTTGTTCATCTCCGCTCAGCCTTACTCAGAGGGGACTTGACAGACATAAGGCATGCGGTCAGTCAGGGCCGGTCCCGCTGCCTCACATATGTCTTCTCTCACCCAGGTCTCCCTGCCTGAAATCTTATCATCAGAGAGTAACTTTTCTGAAAGCTGCAGTGGCATCTCTAAATCTCTTCTTTTCCAAGACAGAAAGCTGTGGGAGTTGTAATGCTTCCCATCTCAAAGAGAAAAAGAGTTCTCACTGTGAGCTGTAAGGCCATCTGTGATACGCAGCCCCAACTCACTGGGATGGCTACATAATTTTGGGGGCCCAGTGCAAAATGACAAATTGGCCTGCAGCATTATTGCCATCTCCCTGAGCACAGAGATTGCTGTCTTTTTGTTTTGGCTTGATGATGGCTCTACCTTCAGTGCCTGGCACCTGATAGAGGCTTACTATTTTGTTGCTGATGTTGAATAAAAGCAGTGTTTGAGTCATGATGTGGATGTATTGGTAGGGCTTCTTTCAACATTTATTAAGTTTTTTTGGCATTGGGCTAAGGAAGTGGGGTTTCAGCCCTCAATTCTTAAAAATCCCAATGCCAGGCTTTGCTTTGGACTAGTTATGTCAGAATCTAGTGGGGGTGTGTGAGGGGCCATCAGCATTTTCAAGCTCCCCAGCTGATTTCAATGTGCATTCAAGTTTGAGGACTAGTGCACTGGCTCAATCACAGTTGCTCTCAGTGGCTGTTGTTCATTGTTAGGCAGCTTGTTAAGTGTTCAGAAGGTCCAGGGCCATTTTCAGGTTTTCCAGATTGTTAAATTTGGGAAGGAGGGTCTGTCCTGTTAATGAGCTCCCCGGGGAATTTTGCTCATACCAAAGTTTGCAAACCTAAACTGTTCTCAATCCTATTCATTTTACAGACAGGAAAAAAGAGACAGAGAGAGGTTAAGCAGTTTGCCCAAGGTAACAAAGTAGGTAACTGGCAGAACCAGGATTTGAACCTAAGGCTTCTGAGCTTATCTAGTAGCTTCTCTGCTTTTTCTTTTTGTTTTTTTTTAAGATGGAGCCTCACTCTGTTGCCCAGGCTGGAGTGCCGTGGTGCGATCTCAGCTCACTGCAACCTCTGCCTCCCGGGTTTAAGCGATTCTCCTACCTCAGCCTCATGAGTAGCTGGGATTATAGGTGCGCGCCACCACACCCGGCTAATTTTTGTATTTTTAGTAGCGATGGTGTTTCACCATGTTGATCAGGCTGGTCTCCAACTCCTGACCTCGTGATGTGCCCGCCTCAGCCTCCCAAAGTGCTGGGGTTATAGGCGTGAGCCACTGTGCCTGGCGCTTCTCTGCTTTTTCTTTGTGACAAAAATCTAAGTGTGCTCCAGGAGTTGGTTATGAAAATAAAATAAAGATAAGGTTAGGTGCAGTGGTTCATGCCTGTAATCCCAGCACTTTGGGAGACCAAGGTGGGAGGATCACTTGAGCTCAGGAGTTTGAGACCAGCCCGGGCAACATAACCTATCCCCATCTCTACAAATAATAAAAAAGATAAGATTAAGAGGATATGCATGTTATACTGTATATTTTGAAGATAGAGAAGTCGGTATTTCCACTCCATGGTGAGGAAACAGGTCCAGCCTGGTGAACTAACTCCCACTCCCAGGGTCTTTGGGGCTTTAAGAGGCAGAGCTGGGATTCCAGATGTGGGCCATTTTCTCCAGACTCTCAGGTGTTGCAAGTGAATCATTCAACACCTAGGGCATCCTAGAATCCATGTTGATTGGTGCCTAATAGGCCCGTAACCAATGATTAGAAAGTGAGTGGCGGGAAGGCTGGCTAGGTGAGTGGGTGAACCAGTGAGGGAGTGAAGGAGTCATTTGTCTATTTCATGGATTCATTCTATTTTTCAAGTAGAGTTGGATCACTAGAGGGCGATATCGGCCAAGAGAAAGAAGCATTCTTCACCACCGTTTCTAGGACTGGTGAAGATAAGACATCGGTGGCCGTGGATTTAAAGCAAAAAGGGAGACTCTAATTTACAGAGCAGTTAAAGTGAGCTTTGCTTTCCCCTGGGCTTGCAGGCTGATGAGAACCTTTCTCAAGCCCCATAACACATACGGCCACTCCAGACCTTTCTAGACTTAAAACCAATATGGCAAACGGGAGAGGAGGGAAATCTTGGTTGGCCTGAAAAGTGGATGTTTATAGATAATAGGAGGTTTTAGAAAAAGGCATTTTGTAGCTTCTCAGACTTTTACAACATTGATGGGAGTTAATGTTTCGAGAAATGGTATTATGATGAAGTTGTATGCCGAATTAATTTTCCATAAATAAGACCATACATTTCCACAGATTGCTTCTCCTGCTGTGTCATGAGAGTGCGTGCTCTTGCTGGATGAGCATTCTCTCCCCTTCCTCCACCTACCGCCTCTTCTCTCCATTGAGCCCTAGAGTAAAAGCGATCTGGGTGTGTCTCCACTGGTTGTAAGGCCTTGAGTAAGTCACCTAATTCTTCTGAATCTCAGGGTCATCAATGGTGACATTGCAAGTTTGTCCTGAGGTTTAAACAGAGAACATGTGGGTCTCCTTGGAACTCCTTTTAGGCTTCTGTTTCTTTGTCTTCTCTTCTATGCTGTTCCATTAAGCACCAAAAGTTCTGATGTCAAAAGAGCAGCTAAGTCTTTACGGAGAATTCACCAGTTGCCCCTCCCTGGGGCCATCACTAACCCCAAGATGTGCATTTTGGAAGCTATCTGAATTAGAGGGGGCCCCTAAGGAATGAATTTCAAGTGAAAGCCTTTCAGACTCAACACCTACTTAGTGCTAATAATCATTACTTCTATTGAGCACATATGATGTGCTAAGCATTGTGCTGAAGGTTTTATAGGCATTACCTCCCTTAATCCTTGCCACAAACTTTATGAGGTAGGTGTTTTATTACATCTTTTTTACAGATGGGGAAACTGAGGATCAGAGAACTTAAGTAACCTAGCTGAGGTCACATAGCTATTAAGTGGCAAAGCTGGAGTCAATCCCAGGTCTGATTCCAATGCTTATGGTCAAGAAGGGGGCTAGGAATAACATATGTGTATCATTCACCCCATGCCAGGGTGACTTCCATAGAAAGGTTGTATGTCCAGGATACTGGAAGGAAGAGGAGGCCACACATGATAGAAACACTTGGAAACACTCCCCAGAAGCGGGGTTATTTCAGCAGGGCCCTGAGGATTAGTCTGGGTTCTGGCAGACAGAGATGAGGAGGAAAGAGTATTAGAGGAACTACCAAATGCAAAGACAAGGAGACTGGAGAGCATGGCATTTCTTTTGGGGATGTGGATGTATCCAGTAATGTGCCACCATATGAGCTGGGTGCTACCTATCATTATTTGCATTTTCACATTAGGCAAATGAGGCACAGAGAGGGTAACTGATTTGGCCAAGGTCACACAGCTAAGTGGCAGGGCTGGAATTTAAACTGCCGTCTTTCTGACTCCACTTCCATAGGGTAGAGAGCACATATGGATCTCAACTCAGTCACAACTAAGAGAAAGGCTTAGAAAGGCTTCTGGGAGGATCCCAGGGCCAGCAGCCCAGCCATGCCAGAGGTTTGCACACCAATATGCCCCCAACCTGGAAACGTAGCAGGAGAATAGCGGGGACAGGAAAGTTCTAAGACACCAACAGTAAGAATCTACCTTTGCACCACACCCAGCTTTCTTCTCACTCCTGCCTTGGGATCAGATTACTCCCTTGCATTCTTTTACATTTCATAATAACTGTTCATTAACCATGTGCCAGACCCTTAAACAATATTGAGGCATAAGAAACCTGTGGAGGTCATGTAGTGAGCAAGTGGTAGATGGAGGATTCATTCCCAGCCTGGACTGCTCACTGCAGTGCTGTTCCCCTCTCTTGGGGAAAAGAGCGGGGAACAGATGAAGAGATGGGCTCTTGTGAAGCCCTTCCTGTCTCTCCTAATGGCCCCACAAGGCAGCTGGTCATAGGTGAGGCTCAGGAGTTCTGAATGGTTTACCAGGGCTGGTGGAACCAACACAGGAGGCCAGATCCTGACCCTCCATGCTGCCCCATGTCCACCTGCCCTCAGAGTCTCCAGGCCACCACCTCTCCTCCAATCTGTCCTGAGGCAGCAGTTGCTGGTGGACTCTGGGTGTCTCCAACACCACCACAGCCAAGGTCCTGGCCTCTGGCTCTTGTTACCTGAGAACTGCCTGCATGGCGCAGGGACCCCAGGCCACTGGTAGTTCTGTTTATGTGGGTTTTGGAATCAATGGAGTCATGGCTGGTTTCATTCTATGGCCAGAAACTGCCTTGGCCCTAGAGGGACATTTATAGGGCCACAGGCAATATCCACAGATGGACCAGATGCTGATGTTGGCATACACACAGAAATCCTGTTTGGAGAAAGGTAAGGTATAAAGGGCACCAGAGGGGATCCCCTGCCGTGGAATTAAGGGGAATCACCAAGGTAGTGATGAGAGTGGAGACTCATCTCCATGTGTTTGTGGAGGAAAGAAGGGAGTATGTGCATTTATTCATTCATTCATTTATTCAGATTATTCACTCAACAGACACAGGTGGGGAACCTATTATGTACCAAGGAATGTGCTAGGCATCAGAGAAATAGCAGGGTACAGAACAGAGTGAATCCTTACCCTACAGAGCCCCCTCACTATACTGGTGATGACGGGCATTGGGGAAGGGGAACATCTGATGAGCACATAAATCAAATACCTAAGTTAGGTGATGGGG
This sequence comes from Hylobates moloch, assembly GCF_009828535.3. Classification (NCBI taxonomy): domain Eukaryota; kingdom Metazoa; phylum Chordata; class Mammalia; order Primates; family Hylobatidae; genus Hylobates; species Hylobates moloch. The sequence continues at coordinate 136,453,456 of NW_026652281.1, forward strand.
GAAAGTGACATGGATGGAAACAAACCAGGGAAGGGGCTGGGAGGTCTGGTGGGTGGGATTTGTTTGGAATGGATCATCATTCTCACTCCAAAAGGAGCGAGAATTTGGTTCTTTTTCTCGTAAACAAATTGGTCTTAATTTAGAGAATCTAGATTCACTCCTCAGGGGTGAACTGCAGGCAAAGCTCCAGTACCTCAGCGGGGAATGCTTGGAGCCAAAATAACATGAGAGTGAAGTTTCTCTTGGCTCCTCACAGCATCAGTGCACTCTCAGCTGATGGGGTAAGGCAGGTGGTTTGTACCCAGAAGCCTGGGCCCATTCTTATAAGGTGGGGATGGCAGCAGCACTTCCAGGAGCAGGTATCAGTGAAGACCAGAATGTTCTGGTGTCCTATCACACAGTAGGGTGACTATGTCAACAATAAGGTGTTTTATATGTCAAAATAGCTAGAAGTGAGAATTTTGAATGTTCCCACCACAAAGAAGCGATGCTGGCAGGGATGGCTACACTAATTACCCTGAGCTGATTATTACACAATGCATACATGTATCAAAACATCACACTGTATGTACCCCATAAATATGCACAATCATTATGCATCAATTTCTTAAACAGACCAAAATGAATATGTGTCTCTGTGCCACGGGTTGCCTATAGAGGTGCAGGGCTTCTTGCTCTCTGTTGTGGAAGCAGTCGGGCCTTTTCCCGACTCCCAGTGAAATGGCCAGGAGTTCTGGGGCTCAGTTTTCCTGAAACAAAGATAAGGACACAGAGTGTGACTTCAGCTCACGATGTTGTTACGTGTTAAAGCGTGGTCTTGGTGCCTGAACTAAATTTGAATCAGCTGCCTTCTGTTTAGGGCCTATAAACATCCCCTCCTTTCTCTGGTGGCCAAAGAAACACAAATTTATGAGAGAGTGTCTTTGCTTTGTGAACTTAAGCCCTCAAAAGGGGACTTCCCTGGGAATCTCTATTAAGATATTTATGAACTTCATTTTTTTAAAAAATAGTAAATATGATCAACTTTGAATTGATTTATTTTCATTAATTGCCAGTCATCCAAAAGAATTTATTGAGCACCTTTTAGGTACCAGACATTGTTCTAGGCACAGGTATGAACAAGATACACGTGGTCCCTGTCCTCATGTAGCACACAGTCTGGTGTTGACACAGAGTAAATGGGTAATCATTACATGGGGCTCTGAGAGGGGAAGGAAGCAGGTATCTTAGGAGATACTTAAAGGTCAGGGATGGCTTCATGGAGGAAGGAGTTAGCTAGATGAAGAGTGGTGGAAACAGCGTAGATGCCCAGGTGAGAGTGGGGCCAGCCTGGAGTGGAGAGGGCACTGAGCTCACAGCTAGAGTGTCATAACCTGGGGAGGGCAGTTTAGGGAGGTGAAGGAGAGAGATGTTAGGGCTGCCAGAGCAAAGTACCACGGACTGGGTGGTTAAAACAACAGAATGCATGTTCTCATCGTTCTAGAGGCAGGAAATTTGAGATCCAGGTGTTGGCTGGGTTGGTTTCTCCTGAGGCCTCTCTCCTTGGGTGGTAATGGCCATTTTCCTCTTTGTCTTCACATGGGCTTCCCTCTGTGCATGTCTGTGTCCTTATCTCCTTTTTGTATAAAGACGTCAGGCATATTGAATTAAGGGCCCCCACACATGACCTCACTTTAACTTAATTACCTCGTTAAAGACTCTATCTACAAATACAGTCATGTTCTAAATTACTGGAGGCTGGGGCTTCAATGTATGAATTTTATGGGACACAATTCAGCCTGTAATGGATGCACAGTCGCTGGATCAAGCAAGGCCTTGGAACCATGTTGAGAAACATGGACTTTATCTGGAAGGCAAGGGGGAGCCACTGAAGAGTCTTACACAGAGTGGCGATGCTCATGTTTGCATTTGGCAGAGATCTTACAGCAGCGAGGGGAAAATTGGAGAAGGATAGAGTTGGGTTCAGAAACTATGAGGATGTTTTCTAAGAAAATTCTTGGCAGAGGGAGATTAGGAGGTAGAAACTGTAGAACCTGTGATGGGTCACTCTTGTTGGGGGCAGAGCAGGGGAGTGTCAAGGTGAGCTAGATTTCTGGTTTGGGCCACTGGGTGCACCATGGAAATCTTCATTGAGAGTCGTGGTCTGGGTGAGGGAAAGGAGATGAGTCCAACATTAGGGGGGCATGCTGAGTTTCAGGGCCCTTTGGGACATCTGAGTGGGGCAGGTCTCAAGCTCTGGAAATAATTCTGGGTTGGAGATATGGATTTAGGACTCATTAGCTTGGATGGTAATTGAAGCCATGGGAATGGATGCGGGAGGGGGGCTAGCCATGAGTTTGAATATTCAGAAGGGAGCTGGCAACTCTTCTTACTAATGCTGGAGACGTGTGTGTGCCCAGAATGACTAACACCTCCGCTCATATGAATGCCCAGTTAATCTTCAAGCCCATGTTTTCCTCTCTGAGGAACCATTGGGGTCTTGGGGTAAGAGAGGATCTTGAGTCTCCTGGGCATTTGCTCCCTTCCCAAGACCTGAGGACATTTAATCAATTTTATTACCTGATGAGTCACTGGATGCCTTCCCAGCTGAGTCGGCCAAGGTACCCCACCTGGGAAGCACAACCCAGGCAGTTCCAAGTACCGGCCTTGTTTATCAGAGGGATGGGACGAGAGGGTGGGATGTGACTTCCCAGAGCAGCGAGCTGCAGTGTCTGACTACACGGGGCAAGGAAAGACACCAGTGGACAAAAGGTATTTGCTGGGCTTAAGGGTGCGTGATGCATATTTTTGGTAGTAGTAGCAGATTTGTCTTTTTAAGATGTCTTTTTTGAGCCACTTTTAAAATAACAACAGCTGATATTTATAGAATCTTCACAAGCTTCCTGACAATGTGCTAAGCATTTTACCTGCATTGTCTCAATTCATCCTCACAGGCAAGCACTGTGGTTATTCGATCGTACTAAGGATATGATAGAAGTCACACGATGTGACTTCTGAGGCTAGGACATGAAAGCATCTACCTGGCTCTCTCAGTCTGTCTCAGGATGTATGCCAGGGAGCCACAAGCCAACATGTGAAATGTTTGGTTACCCTGCAGGTGCTATGCTGGAGAGAGCATGTGGAGAGACTCCACAGAGAGTGATGTCCAAGGGTCCTCTGCTGTTCTAGCCTCCAGATGTTTGGTACCAAATGGAGAGTGAGTGAGGCGTCCAACCTCACCGTTGAGCCACCCCAGCTGATGCCAGTAGAGCAGAGATGAACTGTCCCCACCAAGTCTTGCCCAGATTGTAGATTTGTGAACAAATAAGAGTTTTTGCTTGAAGCCTCTATGTTTTGGGGTACTTGGTCATGTAGCCCTAGGGCTAACTGAAGTATAGTGAGAAGTGACAAGATTCAAGGTTGTATAGCTGCTTAGGGGAAGAACAAAGAAAGTACACTCTCCTTGCATTCAAAGGATAGTTCTTCAATTTGCTTGCAGGGTGACCTTTGGCAAGCTACTAAACCTCTCTGTGCCTCAGTTTTCTCATCTGTATGATAGGGATGAAGATGGTATTTCTTCAGAAGGTAGTGATGAGGAATAAATATTTCATTCTTGACATGTAGGAAAAAGCTAGTAAGTAGCTGGGTTGGGGTTTCAATTCAGGCAGTCTAACCCTAGAGTCTTTACTGGTAAGCTCAGGTCCAGAACATTCCCACCAATCCCTGAAAAGGAGGCCAGACAGCAATATCCCAGGTACTCCCATTATTTTCCCCCATACGGCATGAATCTGAGTCCTCCTTGGCTGCCCTTCTCTGTTCGCTGGGCCTTGATACATGATTCTCTGAACTGAAGGCCGCACCATCACTCCTCTCTGTTTAGTGCAGCCCGAGATTACACTGGCTTTTTTGGCAGTCACATCACATTGTTGACTCATTCTGAGCTGGCAGTCAAAATCCTAAGTGTTTTTATCACATGTGCTAGCATCAAGCTGCATTCCTTCCCATCTAGGATTGGTGCAGTTGGAGTTTTTAAAAATCCAACTGTAGAATTGTCTAGTTTATTAGATTTTGCTCATCGTTGTAGTGCACCTAGGAAAGAATCCAGATGAGCTCCTCTCCAGGGTTCTCGGAGATACCCTGTATCCTTCTAATATACCTTTCCTTTTTTTCTGTAGTCCATTTGAGTGGCTTACTGGTACTCACAACACAAAAAGTAAGCCATAGAGTGACTTCTGGGTGGTCCATGCGCAGGAGGAAAAGAGGTGTGGCAGGGATGCTGTGGTACAGGGCAGAGAAAGCAAATGGCAGGAGCATGTGCCAGGTGCCACGTCCGAGCCGTGGCAGACCTTGCAGCTGATCATGACTCTCTTTTCTGCTGAGTCAGGAAATGGCCTTTACTTTGATTAGCTGCCACCTGAATAGGACAGAGTTGAGGACTGAGGACAGAGACTGCTTTCAAAGTGGACCCTGGCAATAATTAATCAGGCTTCAAACACATCGGTCGTTCGGATGGTTCCCAATTCCCCCAAATGTGCTGCCATCTCACCCTCATTTTCTCAGCTTGCCCACAAAGATAAAATGATATTTTTATCAAGTCTCATTTCTTGCTGAACTACAAGTTCTCTAAGTGGCTGCATCACTTGATCCTGCTACTCTGGCAATACTATGTATGGTGCTTGCTGAACTGGTCACTTTGGTCGGTGGGTGCCACAGAAGGTGGGTGGCTCAGAGTGGACTGAAGAAAGTACCAGAGTCTGATGGACATCACTTCTGTAGTCAGTGGTGAGGTGCTGGCTTCCATGGGAGGGGGATTTTCCCCGGTGCCTTAGCTCAGGAAACATATGATGCTCAGTGGAATGGACCCTGGTGTGTCTCCAGTTGTCTGCATAGCTCCTGGGCAATATGGAAGGACAGTGCTGACTCAAGCAGAGCCTGAGCCATCTCTAGACGCTTTCCCACCTTGTCCTTGAGTCCTACAAATTAGATCCTAATTGATCTCTATTCTCCCCACCCCTTACTCTCCAGCCTAGGGACATCTTTCTATTCTGGGAATAGAACGCCTTACCTTTACTCCAATCATATTCTCTCAAATATGTTGTATGTGCATGAAGCCTTCCTATTTGCCTATGCTTAAGCTCTTGAAGCTCAGAGTTAATCATTAACTTCTTTTTTATGGTCCCTCTTTGCTTTCTTTTATGTCAGCTCTTCCTTGAGGGAATGAAGGCAGACTGCTGGGCTGAACACAAAAAGGGGAGCAGCCCAGGGGTATAAGGAAATTCTAGAATAAAGAGCACATTGGTTAATAGCTTAGAAATGTTATCCCCCTAGACAAGTAATAGAAAGTTGCTCAAGCTCGCCTCAGGAAATTATGGGAACTGATTGTAAGAGGCAGCTTAGGGAAGCCAGGGGTGGAAATGGCTGATTGGACCAGAAGTGGCACAGGCGCCTGGGGGACGTGTTCTCACAGCTTCTCACTTCTTTGGGTGCCACAGTCTCTCATCTCTGGCTCCTCTGAATGTCTACCTTGTCTCTTCTCTCTCTGGACTGGCTTTCACTGCATTGGTGGACGTATGACATAAGGATACCCAGCCCTGCCCGTGGCCCAATTGCACCAATTAGAAAAGCTACCCCTTCAAGAAATATTGTAATTGCCATCTGCCAGGAGACTAACTTAAAAACACACAAATAAGTGAGGACCATACATGCTCAATGGACCACTGCTGCACGTTTGTGTGCAATGATGGCAAGTGGGACCCAGAACTCTGGCCTCTGCTTATCCTCAGAAGCGGGCCGCAGAGAAGGAGGAACGTGCTTGAGCCTCAGTCCCCAAAGCGGGAGAAACTCATTGGCCCAGCTTAGGCCTGGTGTCTGCCTACCTGTGGTTCAGTCAGCTGTGGTCGGGGGCAGGACACACCTGAAGGAGCATATCTTGGCTGTGTGGGTTGGTCAGACATCCCACAATGCTCATGTAGGGGGATTCATCGCATTAACTCTGGGTATTTCTTTGGCATTCCCTCACTATTTTTAACATATCATTTACAGTATTGAATTAATAAGACTGGGAATAAAAGTTCTTTGACAGAACACACATGGTAGTTGCTTTTGGGACTAACTGCTCTGCAGGTCGCCTTGTGCATTATCGTCTACTATTGTTGCTTAAATTGTGTGTATCCGCTTTTATGTCACTTCCTAGGTAAACCTTACTTCCCCCTGTAGGAAACATGGTTCACTCAAACAAAGTAAATAAAGGGGCTTTCCCAAAGGTGTGGGCAGATTTAAAGGAATCCAACAAGAAAAGTACGAGCTAGGAAGGTCTGGCAGCCATTGCCCTGCTAAGCTAGAACAGGCAGGAAGGGAGCACTTACTGGGGCCAGGAGAAGGTGGTGGTAGCTGTAGGGATGTAGGACAGGGCACCTCACGGGACCTGTGGCCTCATGCAGAGGGAGGCAGCCAATCTATAGCCACCTCTCAGGGAGGGAGCTGGGCAAATAAATGCCTCCATCTTGTTCTCCTTCTTCTCTCCAATCTCCTGCCAGTGCCTCCACTGGTTGAACCTAGCTGGGAGCCAGTGGACCAAAGATCCAGTGGACCAAAGGATCCATAAATGTGATCCTCTTGGGGGTACAAAAAAGGATAGAAATAGGTGGAAAGTGGATCTGGGAGTGGCTAAATGGAAAATATCCAGGATGTTCCAAATTTCATTCCTCTGCTATATGCCTTCCCAGACCATTGCACTGCCCCATCACAATGCCCATCCTAGTTTGTCATATCTGCTGAAGGATTAGGCATGCAGAGAATATGCCTCATGGAAGTTAAGGACTGTATCTGACTTGTCATTGCTGTATGCCCAGAACCTATACCTGCATCTGATTATCAATGATGTGTAATGGAGCTTGGAACGTGAATGGGGCCATATGTCTGATGTCCCCACATGACCATTCTTTGGGAGCCCTTTGGGGATAGTGAATCTCCCAGTACCCTACTTGGGCACAATAAGGACTATTTAGTGAAAGAACATTCACGATTGAGTGAATGGATGAATTCTAAGGGTGGATCACTTTGAAAATACCTGAATGTCAATCTCATGGTACCAAGTTTATATCAGAATTCAACCTCAAATTAACTAACTTCCATTCCAGATCTGTTCCTTTCTTGGTGATATGGCAGCATATACATGCCTCATTTTCTCCTGCCTTATATCCATATCCTCTTGGTCTGGTGGCACACCTTCCATTTCTTCACAAGCAACCTGGGATGATTAGCTTAGGTCCCCAGCCCAGCCCTACTCAAGGGATGAGCTTCAACTAAGATGGGGACAAGGAGGCTTTCCTGGGATTTTGCCTCTCGAAACCCTGGATCATGTGCCTCTCCTCTCCTTCCACTTTCTTTCTCTTTTTTTTTTGGCTTAAATTAAGCAGAGGTGGCATTTTTTGCTTATATTCAAAGAACTCATATACTCAGACACCAGGAGGAGAGTTCCAGACTTATCAGGCTATACAGTGGTATGGTTAAGGTCTTCGGCATTGCAGCTACATTGCTTGGGCTTGAATCCCAGTTCTGCCATTTTTTGGCTGTGTGACCCTAGGCAAGTTACTTATGTTCTCTGTGCCTCAGATTTCTGATCTTCAAAGTGGAAACATTAGCTGGGATAAAGCATGAAAACACTCTTAAAACCGTTTCTAGTGCATGGTGAACACGCAGTATATATCACAGGGTCTTGACCATCCAAGCAACTTGAGAAGAAAAAAAACAATGATGGAATTATACTTCTTTAAACAAAAAAGAAAAAAATCACAAATCAAAGAATAAATTGGAATGAATTCAATGAGTTTTCAAGGGCTGCTATGTCTTCCTACCCACTCTGATGTGGGGTATGTACAGAGAAAAAATAATCTGGAGCTGTTTCTAAAGGGGGCATTTAAAAATGAGCTTGTGCCTTTTTATTTTTCAAGAAAAATCATAGGCCAGTGGCTATATGTGCTGTTCTGTCTTTCTTTTCTGGGAAAGTTCATGAGTTCTTGGCCCCAAATAAGCTTAGTTCTCTACTGCTTCCCACAAGGAAATTAAATTTTCAGGTCCTGCACAAAAGTTTAGTTATCGCTAATATAATCATTGGTGCTGTCACTGTAGGTCTGTAGGAGCTGAGTGGAAGGATGGAATTGACAGCAATAAAAAATTCTCCGTCTGCCCCTGCTCTCAGACACTTGGATACCCATTTACACATATGTGCACAATGTGACACACACCCTCAGGCACACATGCACAACCACACACACCCATACATAAAGGGATGGCTTTCCCAGAGACAGTTATCCTGAGTGATTTTTTTAATCCTGAGTTTTATCCTGAGTGATTTTTTAAAAAACTAAATCCATCCAATATTTTTGGGTGCCCACATAGCCAGAGCTGGGCATGGGGAAATGGGGAAGAAATTGGTGATATAAGCATGATTAAAGCTGTAGTCCTGGTCTTGCCTTCTAGGAGATTCTGAAACAGTGTTTTGGGGGTGAGAGACACCTACCAGTATCTAATAAAAGGTAGGTTGTGAAAAGGTTATATGAGAGGTTAAAAAGTTGCTAAAGGTTGCTTTGCTTTCTTTCTTTAATTTTTAATGTGACTCTGGAGTAGTTTCACAGGTTCTCAGTCTAGCTTTGGAGCCAACCAGCCTTGTTCTGCATTGGTCTGGATTTAAATACTGGATTTGCTGCTTATGAGTGGTGACACTTACTGAGCCTTGGTTTCCCAGTCTGTGAACAAGTTACGAACATCACCTATCTATATGTGTTAAGATTGCATCTGCTGGAAATCACAGAGGTTAGATGGCAGTGACTTAACCAAATAGGAGTTTGTTTTTCTCATGTAATAAGTAGTTCAGAAGTGGGCAAGCCAGGGTTGGTACCATTGTTCCAGGGACTCGTCAAGGACACAGGCTCCCAGAATCTTCCAGAGCCACAGGGTGGCTGCCCTGGTTGCAGGCAAGATAAAGGGGAATGGACAAAATGGCAGGAAGCTGAAGACATGAGCCAGCCACATCTGTCCCCCTTTGGAGAGCTTTCTGGAAAGCCCCATTCACTGACTACATCTTATACTTTGTTGGACACACTATGCCAAGATGACCAACACTACCTGCAAAAAAAAAAAAAAAAAAAAAAAAAAGCTGGGATATCAAGTATTTTAACTGAACATATAGTTGCCTCAAACAAAATTGAAGTCCTATCACAAAGGAGGAAGAAGAGACTCCAGCCATATCTGCCACATGATATTGGGAGAGTTGTTGAAGAGATTCCTTGAGATAATTCATGCCAAACTCTTGGCCCAATGCCTGACATGTGGTGACTATTATTATTAGCTGGGACTCTCCCCATTGTCTTCTCAGAGGATCCTCCAGCAAGGTGACAAATGTAAACGCAGCTTTCTCAGTGTTCAGGGACTCCCCCTTCCATCAGCCACCTCCTGTCTGAATCTGAGTCATGCTCATGACTCAGGCCATCTCATCTCTTCCAGAAAGTCTCCCCTCACCTCTGTAGTCCTCAAAGATATCACCTGCTATTTTCAGAACATGTAGCATGAAATGACTATATAACCCAAATGTAATTTCGAACATATTTCCTAGTATGAATAGATCTATATCTCTGTGTTTATTTTTTCTCCCAACTAGGTTACAAGTATCTTGATGGCAGGAATTACATTTTATTCTTACATCCCTGCCACAAAGCTCTGATTACTGGTTCTTACGCATCTCAGATGCCCACACTGAGTAGACTGTAGGACATTCTGAGGTAGCTAGCTTTTGTTTAATTTGCTGTTGGGCTGAAGTGTGGTGTGCCAGGGATTTGTTCATGTATGTGCCATAATGAATCATGCTCTTTTGGGCATTTGCTGTTTTTTTAAATATTTTTGCATTTTTTATTGATATATAATGGGGTACATGTGATATTTTGTTTCATGCATCAAATGTGTAATAATCAAGTCAGGGTATTTAGGGTTTGCATCACCTTGAGTATTTGTCATTCCTGTATGTTGGGAACATTTTAATTCCTCTCTTCTAGCTATTTTGAAATATATAATACATTGTTGTTAATTATAGTTACTCTACTCTGCTATAAAACAGAACTTACTGTAACTCAGGAATGGAAAACCAAATACCATATGTTCTCACTTATAAGTGAGAGCTAAGCTATGAGGATGCAAAAGCATAAGAATGACATAATGGACTTTGGAGACTCAAGAGGAAGGGAGGGAGGAGGGTGAGGGATGAAAGACTACATAGTGGGCAAAGACTACTGCTCAGGTGACAGGTGCACCAGGGGCATTCGCTGTTCTATCTGCATCAATTTTGAAAGCTCAGATAGCCAAGGTGTTGTCTAGTAACATACACCAGGGTGACCCTCAGAACAAAGGGGGATCAAACGTGAGGTTTAGGCCAGGCGCGGTGGCTCACACCTGTAATCTCAGCACTGGGAGACCAAGGCAGGCGGATCACCTGAGGTCAGGAGTTTGAGACCAGCCTGGCCAACATGACAAAACCCCATCTTTACTAAAAATACAAAAATTAGCCGGTCATGGTGGTGGGCGTCTGTAATCCCAGCAATTCAGGAGGCTGAGGCAGGGAGAATTGCTTGAACCCGGGAGGCAGAGGTTGCTGTGAGCTGAGATTGTGCCACTGCGCTCCAGCCTGGGTGATAGAGCAAGACCCCGTCTCAAAACAAAAAAACAACAAATAAACAAAAAACGTGAAGTTTAGAATGCTCATCTCGAAGCATTCATTCATTCATTCATTCACTTGTTCACCATCTATGTTCCCGATGTATGCGAGGCACAGTTCTGGGTGAGGCCCTCCTGTTGCTGTGTCACCTCCCACAGCTGCTTCCCATCTCAAGGTAAGAGGAGTGCGTTTAATCAGCAATACTCACTTTCTTCTGATTTTGACTCAAGGGTACTTCCCTGCACCCATCAATTTCAAAACCATTTCCTAAATCTGACTTAGCCACTTGATTTCATGGGGCGCCCTGTCAAATAATTGTGAAAGAAGAACATGAAGCAGGACTACTGTGGGTGGGAAAGCCCCATACTTACCTGCCCTTTTTCTAGCCAACTCATATCCTGGTCCCTTCGGGGTCCCCAGATGAAGTACCAGCACCCCCTCTCCCCACACCTCACCAGTTCAGTGGAAAGGAAAGAACTTATCTTCAGGAAGATTGGATTTTATGCCTCAAAATGAATGAATTCAGCAAAGAATTTCTGAGCTCTTCTTATGTGTAAGGTACTGTGCCAGCATGGGTGACCAGAACACAGCTATATTAACAAATCAATCAAGCAACTGATTACATATTAGACTGTGCTAGCTGATGAGGATACTTTAATCTTTGTAAGATGGATAGAGCACTTTCTGTGTGACAGGCCCCATGCTTAATGTCTTATGTACATTTTCTCCTTGGATCCTCTAAGGATTCACATCAACACTCTGAACAGGTCGAAGATAGAATGATTATCCTCTACCTGCCCCTTCCCTCCTGCTTTGTGTAGAACCCATCAAGGAGCGGAGAGGGCTGGAGATCTAAAAACAGGATCTAAATCCTGGGAAGAGACCACTTGTTTGTTGGGGTGCCCCATGCCAACATGAGGTGGCCTCAGTTGAGCAGTATGCTGGCATTTTGAGTGGAAAGGATTTGAGATATTTCCCAGTACTCTGTCTCTGAGTTTCCTTCAGGTCCAGTGGGTGTGCATGAGATCTGAAAATGTTCAATGTCCTGTGGTAGAGGAGAGGAAGGTAGTTAAGAAGTCAGAACCAGTTATTTGCATGGGATCATTGTGCTGTGGTTTGAGGGGACACTGTGGCAGAGTCTTAGTATGGATGAACCAAAAGTTGGGGCTCAGAGAGAGAGCACAACAGGATCAAGAGAACCAAGTGGAGGCTGAGTCACAGGGAGGACAACCTACATTTACTGTGCCACTGTCGCATCAGCTGTGGACACTTTAGAAGTGTGTGTGATAAGGAAAAAAGCCAGTGCCCAGCCATGACATTGGGTATTACCTAGACCAGCCAGGATGACAGGTGTTACCTGGAACAGATGCCCTTCCTGAGGAAGGGGAGAACAAGTCAGGAGGGTATAACAAGTCTTCTGGGAACTAAATTTCGCTCCTGGGGAGACAAGAAGGAGAAAGGGGAGAGAGAGAACTTTCAATTCAGGTGAATAAATTACTCAAAAGAGATGGGCTGTAATCTCTTTTGAATGGTGTTATCTTGGTGTAAAAAGATTGATTTGTTTTTTTTGTGTCACTCATAGAAACAGTTTTTTCAGAATTGTGACTGTGAATTTTATACCCACAACAGGAGTTTAGGTGAAAATATCCTCAACTATTTTCTTTTCTAATCTTTTGCTCTTGGCTTCCTTCTCAGAGTGCCTTCTCATAACCTGAAGCGCCTGCCAGGACCAAGGTAGACCTTAAACATATAAATAATGGCTGAGGTTTCATCCTTAGACTGCATGGTTTCCCCCAGGGGAGTACATATTTATATTCTTCTTTTAATCAATGGAGAAACCAGAGGATGACTCATTCCCTCAGAGTGGAAGAGGAAGTCATTGTGCCCTTGACTAGAGTCCCTCTGGGTTTTGGTTTCTTCTCGGTGGGGTTGCAGCAGCTCTGTAAGGAATGCATGAGGGAAGGGGGCAAAAGGTGCTGGGAAGAGAGATGGCAGCTGTTTGGACAAAGGGCTCTTTCTGTCAGTGGCTCCATCTCCACCCAGACCCAGGCTCCCATTCAGAAGTTCAGCTCCCTTCTCCAACACCCACTCCCAGATTCACATGCTTACACTCAAAGCTATCCCCTCACCACCAGGGCTGGGAGGGACCCTGCCTACAAGCCCTTTCCTCTTCCAGATGCTGAAAGAAGAAGTAATTATAGAAAACAAACAAAACAAAACAAAACAATGGCAACACTATGGAGACAGTAAAAAGACCAGTGGTTGCTAGGGGTTAGCCTGGAGAGAGTAATAAATAAGCACAGCGCAGAGAATTTTTAGGGCAGTGAAACTACCCTGTATGAGACTATCATGGTGGATGCATGTCATCATACATTTGTCCAAATCTATAGTATGTACACCAAGAGTGAACCCTTATGTGGTAGTCTCCCTTATCTGAGGTTTTGCTTTCCAAGGTTTCAGTCACCTGTGATCAACTGTGTTCCAAAAATAGTAAACAAAAATTCCAGAAATAAACAATTAGCAAGTTTTAAATTGCACACCATTCTGAGTGGTGTGGATGAAATCTTGAGCCATCTTGCTCTGTCCTACCTGGGACTAAAATCTTCCCTTGGTCCATCATATCCACACTGTCTATGCTACCCACTGGTTAGGTCTGAAAAACATAGTGTGTATGGGGTTCAGTACTATCTCAGGTTTCAGGCATCCGCTGGGGGTCTTGGAACTATTCCTTGGGGATAAGTGGGGACTACTGTATATATTATGGACTTTGGGTGATGATGCGTTGATGGAGGTTCATCAGTTGTAACCAATGCACCACTGTGGTGGGAGATGTCGATAATACGGGAGGCTATGCTTGTGTCAGGGCAGAGGGTATATGGGATATTCTGCACCTTCCTTTCAATTTTGCTATGAACCTAAAACTGCTCTAAAAAATTAAAGATTTAAACAACAGCAGTAGTGACCTATCCTATAGAAAGCAGTGGGGGCAGCTTCATCCTTCCCTTTCTCGAAGCATAAAAAAATTGCACCTAATTTTTTTTTTTTTAACCAATGAGGTAGCTGGGGAAATTGAAATGGAGAGATCCTCATGATGTAGGTTCAACTTATGGAAACTCAATATACCAACTTACAAGCCAGATCACGTAGGAGGCGATTCTTTATTTTATAGGCAACTGCATTACTTCAACACAGGATTCCTATAAACAGTAATTCCCTATGGCATTTAAGAATTTGCTTATAGATCATGACTATTTTAGAGAAGGCAGAGGCAGGCAGAAAATCATTTTGGAGCCATCATCTGTTATAATTCTGGCAGAAGTAAAGAAAAAAGATGAAGTATCTCTGAAATCAAGTAAATCAATAGGAAAACAGGATGGATTTCCCAAATTCAATTTATACACAACTTTTTATAGCATTATAAAATATAGGCCGGGCATAGTGGCTCATGCCTGTAATCCTAGCACTTTGGGAGGCCGACGCGGGCAGATTGCCTGAGCTTAGGAGTTCAAGACCAGGCTGGGCAACGTGGTAAAACCCCATCACTACTAAAATACAAAAGAAATTAGCCGAGCCTGGCAGCATGCACCTGTAGTCCCAGCTACTCAGGAGGCTGAGGCAGGAGAATTGCTTGAACCCAGGAAGCGGAGGTTGCAGTGAGCTGAGATTGTGCCACTGCACTCTGCCTGGGTGACACGCGAGACTTCATCTCTCCAAAAAAAAATTAACCTTTCCAAAGACTCAACGTTTACTATATATGCTGAATTAGACAGTTTATTTACACAAATCCTCCTAACAGCCATGAGAGGTAGCTATTAGTCTCCTCATTTTATAGATGAATAAACTGAGGCCTGGGATAGGGAAAAGACTTGTCGAAGGTCACAGATGTTTCAAGTTCATATTACTGTACTCTGTAAATCCAACTGTGTGTGCGTCTCTTTTTTGGAAGCATGGGGAACCAAGCACAAGGGGCTAGTCAGCATTCACTCCTCTATTTGAAAAATGTTGTTTAAAAAGGAAACTATTTTTGGATAGGGAATTAAAGAGTAAACACGAGTCTCTGCTAGTTTATTTTCACTGAGTGCACACACTCCTCCAACGATAATTCATCCAGGATGTGAGCTGGAACTCATTAGAAGTCACCAGGCCTGGGGGAGAAGATAAAACCACCATTAAAGACATCTGAGCTCTTTAGGACAATTTATTATCTTGGATTTCATATTTAATAAGAGACATTAATTCACAAAAGAAGTCCCCCGGGCAAGCAAATAATGCCCTATAATTGCTGTAGGGCTCTGGAGTTTCCAAGCATGCACTTGCTCCTGTGCTGGGTGAGGTCTTAGGTTTGCTGGGAGGTTCCAGGCCCAGGAACTCCTCTGAAGGTCTATCAGTTTGGCATTGCAGGAGGAAGAGCTCTTGCCAAAAACCAGAACATAGCTTCAAGTTATTTGTTATAAGATGGCTATTTTTTTTTTTCCCCAAAGGCCTCTCCATTCATGCCAATGGGAGGGGAAACTTAACCCGGTAGATAGGTCTGAAGCATTAAAACAGGTGACAGAGTGGCTATTCTTTTTTTTTGAGACAGAGCCTCTGGAGTGCAGTGGCATGATCATGGTTCACTGCAGCCTCGACCTCCCCGGCTCAGACATTCCTCCCATCTCTGCCTGCTGAGCATCTGGGACTATAGGTGCTCACCACCATGCCTGGCTAATTTTTGTTATTTATTGTAGAGATGAGGTCTCACCATGCTTCCCAGGCTGGTCTTGAATCCCTGGGCTCAAGGGATCCACCTGCCTTGGCTTCCCAATGTGCTGGGATTACAAGTGTGAATCAATGTACCAGGCCAAGAGTGGCTATTCTAAGAGTCCTGTTCTCCATGGTAGCTAAGTGTGTAAGAATGATCCTTGGTGGGCCTCTGGTCCCGTTTGTGAAACGAAGAGTTTGGATGGCAGAGTCTCTAAAGTCCTTTTCAAATCTGTGGCAGAGTTAGAGAGGCAGAGTGGGGAAAAGCGTCCTGGAGTTCAAATCCCTGCTCAGTCCGTTCCTGCATGTGGAATGTTGGAACTATAATCACAATACCAGCAGAAGAGTGTTGATTATTTACTAAGTGCCAGACATTATGCTGAATCCTAGAAACACTGAGGCAATCCTATGAAGTAGGTACTGCAATATCTCCATTTTGTTGTTGAGGCAACGGGAGCATAAAGGGACTAAGTGACTTGCCCAAGATCATATGGAGCAGGATATTTTGGATCCAGGTAGTCTGACTTCAGCATCTGCACTTCTACCCACCACCATCTTCACCCACAAGATGGGATAACTCCATGCCCACCTTATAGCGTTATAGTGAGGATGAAAGTATATCATGAATCAAAGTGCTTAGCATGGATAGTTCCTGACCCATAGTAATAGCTTGTGAAGTAAATTGGGTTTGTTTAGCTGGAGAAGCTAATGAGAATAGGAGACTTAATTATTGCCTTCAAGTATATGAAAGATTTTTAATGATTCACTTATGTTTGATGAATATCAAGCCTCCACAGAGCCAGACTAAATGCTTTGTATTATTCTTAAGTCTGTGTCATCCAGGAAGGGAATTCAATTTAAACAGGAGAAATGTAATTAGACATAAAAATAACTTGGCCTTCATACTGGGTATAAAATTTCAGAATAAATGATTGCAATTAGCTGTGAAGTTTGTATACATGATGTTGAAATAGAGAATTACTATTTGAAGGCCTGCCGTGGACAATTGTGCAAGTTGTTTACTGCACATAACCGGGGACTGCCATTTACACCATAGTCTATGTGAATGGTACCCTCTGGAGATGTGCAATACATAATTTGCATATCCTTTTATCCTGCCTATTAGCCCTGAAATGTTTAGATTGAAGCTAGTCCCATTCTAGCTGTAGGAATCCATGGCTTTGAATGAAAGTTGAGAGTTGAAACAATTATCTAAGAAAGGTAAATATGTGTTTTGCACAATATGACTCACCACTCAGGATTCCATGGCAGTCACAGATAGTAGACCATGGCCTCAGAATCTTCTCAATGCAACTCCAGGGAATTGCTATCAACAAATCAGATCTGCCACTTTATCTAAAACACAAAAGCTGTTTAACATAGTGATCAGAAGCCTAGGCTAGAGTTATAATGACTGGGTTCAAATCTAAGCTCTGATACTTATTAAACTAGTGACCATTGAATCAGAAAGGAAGCATTTTACTGCAAATAATAGAAACCAAACTAAAAGTGTGTTAAAAATAAGAAAAAATTGTTATCCCCCTTTTTATAACCTAAGAAGCATGCACACATGTGCATACACACACATACATTTTATATTTTTAACATCTCTGATATGAGGTATGTTATGCAATTGCTGCTGCGAAGCATTGCCTGTCCTTGTGCTTCGAACCTGCAGAATGGTAATGGCCTCTTGGGAACAACTCCAGAGATTACAGAAGGGCACTTTCTTAAGAAACACAGCATCACCAATGTTCTTCATGGTACAGAAGACAAGCGTATGTGGAAAAACTAGAACATTGATAACTCTGATTGGACAAGTGATTCAAGAGAGTTTGACTCGATGTAAAGCAGATTTAGGAATACCTTGACTAATTTACTTTATTTATATATGTATTTATGTATTTATTTATTTTTGGAGATGGAGTCTCACTCTGTCACCCATGCTGGAGTGTAATGGCGCTATCTTGGCTCACTGCACCCTCTGCCTCCTGGGTTAAAGCAATTCTCCTGCCTCAGCCTCCCAAGTAGCTGGAACTACAGGCGCACGCCACCACACCCGGCTAATTTTTGGTATTTTAGTAGAGACGGGATTTCACCGTGTTGCCCAGGCTGATCTCAAACTCCTGAGCTCAGGCAATCTGCCTGCCTCGGCCTCCCAAAGTACTAGCATTACAGGCATGGGCCACTGTGCCCAGGTAAATTTACTTTAAATTAGTAAATTTGTAGTTAAACTTAAATGCACAGGAGTGATATGTGGTATAAAAAATCTAGGCATAAGTAAATCTAAATGGACTTTTTCATTAGGTATATTCAAAAATTCTAAAAGTATATTCTAAAAATATATTCTAAAAATTCTAAATGATAATATAGCGTCATAGTTAATTTGACAGCATTAAAATTTTTTTCAGTCAGAGACAATGTAATGGTGCATCTTACAATTGATGGCATCTTAAATGAGAAGAAATGTGGCATATCATATTACAAGAAGGCCGAGAAAAGACAGTGCTGGGGTTGGCCAATTTGGCAGCTTAATAACATTGTTAAGGACAAATTTCTTTTTATTCTTTCAGGCTGTCATCCTCCTTCTATCAGCTTGTTCTTTGAGCTGACTCCTCTTGTTACCAGGTGGGAAGTCTTGACTATGAGTTGTTCAGGTTCTTGGCACATTGAACAAAGAATTGAACAAAATGCACAAACAAAGCAATGGAAGACGAAGGCACAGACTTATTAATATTAAAGCGAAAGTATACTCCATAGAGTGTGAGTGGGCTTGAGCAAGCAGCTCAAGAGCCTTGAATATAATGTCCCCTGGGGTTTTTATTAACTAGAAGAACTTAATAACACCTTTTAGAGGCTTCCAATTGGTTAAACCCTATGCGAATGAAGAATTGGCCTGTGACCAATCAGAGGCTAGAGCCCCTATGCAAATGAAGTCTTTGCCTGTGGCCATTCAAAGGGCGAGGTAAAGGCTGGGCTCGTGGCCAGAGGCATTTCCCATTTGTTGATGGGGAAAGGAGTTTTGCTGAGGGAGGGGCCTCCAGCCCATTGTCACTTGGGCATGGAGAGGTGGGGTTTTCCTTTTGGTTCAATTCTAAGAAGTGAGCCATGAGTTGCTCTTAAGCTCCCTGTCTCTAGACCCTATTCTCCTACCTTACTCTCATGGTTCTAAGAAGACTGCTCCAGTTCTAGGTACTCCATGCAGATGATAATGTCCAGAGACAGAAAGAGAGTCTCTCTCATGTATCTCCATTTAGTCTGCAAGGATTCCTAGCCGACTTCTTTTCATGTATTCTTGTGTACAGTTGTGTCTCACTTGCATAATCATGACCAATTCGAATCGGATTACCATTGACTTAAGCCAATTATGACGTCCCGCTGGGCCTAGGTTAGGACTCCACTCCCCTGCAACACATGATCCTCTGAACAAAACTGAGGTTCTTCTAGCAAGGAGAAGACAGGGAGAATGACTATCAGTTAGTCAATCAGAAGTATCTGCCACAATCTGCAAATTACTTATCTTTTTTGGCTTTAGTATTTTCATGTGTAAAATGGCAATAGTAATAATAATAATAATAATGACAACTACCTCAAAGGGAAGTGAAGATTAAGTAATGCATATAGGGCTGAGCACAGTGGCTCATGCTTGTAACCCCAGCACTTTGGGAGGCCTAGATAGGAGAATTGCTTGAGGCCAGGAGTTCAAGATCAGCCTGGGCAACAAGGCAAGACCTTATTTCTAAATATATATATATATATATATATATACATACACACACACACACACACACACACACATACATATTGCCTATATATATATATATACTGCTTATATATATATACTGCTTTTATATGTGTGTGTGTGTATATATATATATATATATATACTGCTTATATATATAAACTGCTTATATATATAAATAAACTGCAGGAGTTTATGTTCTGGTTGTAGAGGCAACTAGAGAGTTGGAAAAATAAGTAGAGATCTCTTGCCTTCTAGCCTCTTCATATACTCTTTCCTTTGTCTGAAACACAATTTATCATCACCTCTCTCCTACCTTAGCCTGGTGAACTCGTATTCACCTTATTACATCAGCTTAATTGCTTCCCTGACCCCAGATTTTAGGTAACCTGTCTATGCTGAATGCTTTCATAATTGCTATCATAATAGCAATATTATATTGAAGTGTGTCAGTCTTTTGTCAGTCTTCCCACTTTGTGTCTAAGTTCCATGAGGGCAGAGACTATGTCTGTCTGTTTCATGACTGTATCTCCTATTCACAGTGCCTGATACAAATGTAGGAAGGCAGGGTGAACCTGTTGAGTAAGGGAGTGAATAAAGGAATGTGTTTCACTTAGAACTCTTTCTGTTGTGACAGATATAACCTGGTTTAATTAAAAAAGAGATTTATAAATCTCATAACTGAAAAGCCCAGAGGTTGGTCTGATTTCAGTCGTGATTTGATTTAGGGGACTCAAATGATGGCATTAATATTCTGTCAGATCTGCCTTTTCCAGTGTGGGTTTCATTTCCAGGCTTCCCGAGGTGTTCTTGACACTTCCAGAGTCTCATCTTTCCAATTCACATACAAAGGCAAAGAACATATTCCTCTCTCCCACCAGTTCCACCAATATCTGATTCTCACTGGGTCACATGCCCATCACCGAAAGAGTCACTGTGACCAAAGCTGGACTTGAGGTGGGATTTTTCTCTACTGAGTATGTGTACAGTAACCTTACCTGTTACCTAAGAGTGTGGTATGTAGTGACTCCCAGGGATAAATTTGGGATATTATAATTAGAAATGGGGTAAATAGATGCCAGACCACAAAACAACAGAGGTTCACTATAGAATGAATGACTGAATCATACAGGACCATGTGATAAAATCAGATGTAGAGAAGAATGTACTACAGAATTTGTGGCAGGACAGAAAAATGCACCCGCCCCTACTCCCCCACCCCCAGACTTGTTAATATATTACCTTACATGAAAAAGAGGAATTTAGGTTGCAGATGGAATTAAGGTTGCTAATCTACTGATCTTAAAATAAGGAGATTATCTGGGGTTATTTGGATGGACTCACTGTAATCACGAGGATCCTTAAAAGGGAGAAACGGAGGCACAAGAGGAGGGCAGAGTGCTGTCCTGTGAGAGGAACTCAACCCTCTGTTGCTGGCCTTGAAGACGGAGGAAGGAGGCCATGAACTAAGACATTCAGGCAGCCTCTTGCAGGTAGAAAAGGCAAGGAAATGGATTTTCTCCTAGAGCCTCCAGAAAGAAACACAGCCCTGTTGACACCTTGAGTTTAGCCCAGTGAGACCCATGTTGCACTTCTGGCCTAGAGAATTGTAAGATAATATATTTGTGTTGTTTTATTTATTTATTTTATTTTATTTTATTATTATTATACTTTAAGTTTTAGGGTACATGTGCTCAATGTGCAGGTTTGTTATATACGTATACATGTGCCATGTTGGCGTGCTGTACCCATTAACTCTTTATTTAGCATTAGGTATGTCTCCTAATGCTATTCCTCCCCACTCTCCCCACCCCACAACAGTCCCCAGAGTGTGATGTTCCCCTTCCTGTGTCCATGTGTTCTCATTGTTCAATTCCCACCTATGAGTGAGAACATGTGGTGTTTGGTTTTTTGTCCTTGTGATAGTTTACTGAGAATGATGATTTCCAGTTTCATCCATGTCCCTACAAAGGACATGAACTCATCATTTTTTATGGCTGCGTAGTATTCCATGGTGTATATGTGCCACATTTTCTTAATCCAGTCTATCGTTGTTAGACATTTGGGTTGGTTCCAACTCTTTGCTGTTGTGAATAGTGCCGCAATAAACATACGTGTGCATGTGTCTTTATAGCAGCATGATTTATAGTCCTTTGGGTATATACCCAGTAATGGGATGGCTGGGTCAAATGGTATTTCTAGTTCTAGATCCCTGAGGAATCGCCACACTGACTTCCACAATGGTTGAACTAGTTTACAGTCCCACCAACAGAGTAAAAGTGTTCCTATTTCTCCACATCCTCTCCAGCACCTGTTGTTTCCTGACTTTTTAATGATGGCCATTCTAACTGGTGTGAGATGGTATCTCATTGTGGTTTTGATTTGCATTTCTCAGATGGCCAGTGATGATGAGCATTTTTTCACGTGTTTTTTGGCTGCATAAATGTCTTCTTTTGAGAAGTGTCTGTTCATGTCCTTTGCCCACTTTTTGATGGGGTTGTTTGTTTTTTTCTTGTAAATTTGTTTGAGTTCATTGTAGATTCTGGATATTAGCCGTTTGTCAGATGAGTAGGTTGCAAAAAATTTCTCCCATGTTGTAGGTTGCCTGTTCACTCTGATGGTAGTTTCTTTTGCTGTGCAGAAGCTCTTTAGTTTAATTAGATCCCATTTGTCAGTTTTGGCTTTTGTTGCCATTGCTTTTGGTGTTTTAGACATGAAGTCCTTGCCCATGCCTATGTCCTGAATGGTAATGCCTAGGTTTTCTTCTAGGGTTTTTATGGTTTTAGGTCTAACCAGTAAGTCTTTAACCCATCTTGAATTAATTTTGGTATAAGGTGTAAGGAAGGGATCCAGTTTCAGCTTTCTACATATGGCTAGCCAGTTTTCCCAGTACAATTTATTAAATAGAGAATCCTTTCCCCATTTCTTGTTTCTGTCAGGTTTGTCAAAGATCAGATAGTTGTAGATATGCAATGTTATTTCTGAGGGCTCTGTTCTGTTCCATTGATCTATATCTCTGTTTTGGTACTGGTACCAGTACCATGCTGTTTTGGTTACTGTAGCCTTATAGTATAGTTTGAAGTTAGGTAACGTGATGCCTCCAGCTTTGTTCTTTTGGCTAAGGATTGACTTGGTAATGCGGGCTCTTTTTTGGTTCCATATGAACTTCAAAGTCGTTTTTTCCAATTCTGTGAAGAAAGTCATTGGTAGCTTGATGGGGATGACATTGAATCTATAAATTACCTTGGGCAGTATGGCCATTTTCATGATATTGATTCTTCCAACCCATCAGCATGGAATGTTCTTCCATTTGTTTGTATCCTCTTTTATTTCATTGAGCAGTGGTTTGTAGTTCTTCTTGAACAGGTCCTTCATGTCCCTTCTAAGTTGGATTCCTAGGTATTTTATTCTCTTTGAAGCAATTGTGAATGGGAGTTCACTCATGATTTGGCTCTCTGTTTGTCTCTTATTGGTGTATAAGAATGCCTGTGATTTTTGTACATTGATTTTGTATCCTGAGACTTTGCTGAAGTTGCTTATTGGCTTAAGGAGATTTTGGGCTGAGACAATGGGGTTTTCTAGATATACAATCATGTCATCTGCAAACAGGGACAATTTGACTTCCTCTTTTCCTAACTGAATACCTTTTATTTCCTTCTCCTGCCTAATTGCCCTGGCCAGAACATCCAACACTATGTTGAATGGGAGTGGTGAGAGAGTGCATCCCTGTCTTGTGCTAGTTTTCAAAGGGAATGCTTCCAGTTTTTGCCCACTCAGTATGATATTGGCTGTGGGTTTATCATAGATAGCTCTTATTATTTTGAGATACGTCCCATCAATACCTAATTTATTGAGAGTTTTTAGCATGAAGTGTTGTTGAATTTTGTCAAAGGCCTTTTCTGCATCTATTGAGATAATCATGTGGTTTTTGTCTTTTGTTCTGTTTCTATGCTGGATTATATTTATTGATTTGCGTATGTTGAACCAGCCTTGCATTCCAGGGATGAAGCCCACTTGATCATGGTGGATAAGCTTTTTGATGTGCTGCTGGATTCGGTTTGCCAGTATTTTATTGAGGATTTTTACGTCAATGTTCATCAAAGATATTGGTCTAAAATTCTCTGTTTTTGTTGTGTCTCTGCCAGGCTTTGGTATCAGGATGATGCTGGCCTCAGAAAATGAGTTAGGGAGGATTCCCTCTTTTTCTATTGATTGGAATAGTTTCAGAAGGAATGGTACCAGTTCCTCCTTGCACCTCTGGTAGAATTTGGCTGTGAATTCATCTGGTCCTGGACTCTCTTTGGTTGGTAAGCTATTGCCACAGTTTCAGAGCCTGTTATTGGTCTATTCAGAGATTCAACTTCTTCCTGGTTTAGTCTTGGGAGAGTGTATGTGTCGAGGAATTTATCCATTTCTTCTAGATTTTCTAGTTTATTTGCATAGAGGTGTTTGTAGTATCCTCTGATGGTAGTTTGTATTTCTGTGGGATCAGTGGTGATATCCCCTTTATCATTTTTTTTTGAGTCTATTCAATTCTTCTCTCTTTTCTTCTTCATTAGTCTTGCTAGCAATCTATCAATTTTGTTGATCTTTTCAAAAAACCAGCTCCTGGATTCATTAATTTTTTGAAGGGTTTTTTGTGTCTCTATTTCCTTCAGTTCTGCCCTGATTTTAGTTATTTCTTGCCTTCTGCTACCTTTTGAATGTGTTTGCTCTTGCTTTTCTAGTTCTTTTAATTGTGATGTTAGGGTGGCAATTTTGGATCTTTCCTGCTTTCTCTTGTGGGCATTTAGTGCTATAATTTCCCTCTACACACTGCTTTGAATGTGTCCCAGAGATTCTGGTATGTTGTGTCTTTGTTCTCGTTGGTTTCAAAGAACATCTTTATTTCTGCCTTCATTTCATTATGTACCCAGTAGTCATTCAGGAGCAGGTTGTTCAGTTTCCATGTAGTTGAGCGGTTTTGAGTGAGTTTCTTAATCCTGAGTTCTAGTTTGATTGCGCTGTGGTCTGAGAGACAGTTTGTTATAATTTCTGTTCTTTTACATTTGCTGAGGAGAGCTTTACTTCCAACTATGTGGTCAATTTTGGAATAGGTGCGGTGTGGTGCTGAAAAGAATGTATATTCTGTTGATTTGGGGTGAATAGGAAGAGCTCTGGTCTATAGCTCCTAGCCTGAGCGACACCAAAGACGGGTGATTTCTGCATCTTCGTTTAAGGTACTTGGTTCATCTCACTAGGGAGTGCCAAACAGTGGGTGCAGGACAGCCGGTGCAGCGCACTGTGCATGAGCGGAAGTAGGGCGAGGCATTGCCTCACTCGGGAAGCACAAGGGGTCAGGGAGTTCCCTTCCCTAGTCAAAGAAAGGGGTAACAGATGGCACCTGGAAAATCGGGTCAATCCCACCCTAATACTGCGCTTTTCCAACGGGCCTGGAAAACGGCACACCAGGAGATTGTGTCCTGTACCTGGCTCAGAGGGTCCTATGCCCACGGAGTCTCGCTGATTGCTAGCACAGCAGTCTGTGATCAAGCTGCAAGGCGGCAGCGAGGCTGGGGGAGGGGCGCCCGCCATTGCCCAGGCTTGCTTAGGTAAACAAAGCAGCTGGGAAGCTCGAACTGGGTGGAGCCCACCACAGCTCAAGGAGGCCTGCCTGCCTCTGTAGGCTCCACCTCTGGGGGCAGGGCACAGACAAACAAAAATTCAACAGGAACCTCTGCAGACTTAAATGTCCCTGTCTGACTGACAGCTTTGAAGAAAGTAGTGGTTCTGCCAGCACACAGCTGGAGATCTGAGAACGGACAGACTGCCTCCTAAAGTGGGTCCCTGACCCCTGAGCAGCCTAACTGGGAGGCACCTCCCAGTAGGGACAGACTGACACCTCACTCGGCCGGGTACCCCTCTAAGACAAAACTTCCAGAGGAAATATCAGACAGCTGAATTTGTGGTCTCACGAAAATCCGCTGTTCTGCAGCCACCGCTGCTGACACCCAGCCAAACAGGGTCTGGAGTGGACCTCTAGCAAACTCCAACAGACCTGCAGCTGAGGGTCCTGTCTGGTAGAAGGAAAACTAACAAACAGAAAGGACATCCACACCAAAAACCCATCTGTACATCACCATCATCAAAGACCAAAAGTAGATAAAACCACAAAGATGGGGAAAAAACAGAGCAGAAAAACTGGAAACTCTAAAAAGCAGAGCACCTCTCCTCCTCCAAAGGAATGCAGTTCCTCACCAGCAACGGAACAAAGCTGGACAGAGAATGACTTCGATGAGTTGAGAGAAGAAGGCTTCAGATGATCAAACTACTCCGAGCTAAGGGAGGAAATTCAAAACAATAGCAAAGAAGTTAAAAACTTTGAAAAAAAATTAGATGAATGGATAACTAGAATAACCAATGGAGAGAAGGGCGTAAAGGAGCTGATGGAGCTGAAAGCCAAGTATTGAGTATTGAGAACTATGCGAAGATTGCAGAAGCCTCAGTAGCCGATGCAATCAACTGGAAGAAAGGGTATCAGCGATGGAAGATGAAATGAATGAAATGAAGCGAGAAGGGAAGTTTAGAGAAAAAAGAATAAAAAGGAACGAACAAAGCCTCCATTGATTTGGGACTATGTGAAAAGACCAAACCTACACCTGATTGGTGTACCTGAAAATGACGGGGAGAATGGAACCAAGTTGGAAAACACTCTGCAAGATATTATCCAGGAGAACTTCCCCAATCTAGCAAGGCAGGCCAACATTCAGATTCAAGAAATACAGAGAATGCCACAAAGATACTCCTCGAGAAGAGCAACTCCAAGACACATAATTGTCAGATTCACCAAAGTTGAAATGAAGGAAAAAATGTTAAGGGCAGCCAGAGAGAAAGGTCGGGTTACCCACAAAGGGAAGCCCATCAGACTAACAGCAGATCTCTCAGCAGAAACTCTACAAGCCAGAAGAGAGTGGGGGCCGATATTCAACATTCTTAATGAAAAGAATTTTCAACCCAGAATTTCATATCCAGCCAAACTAAGCTTCATAAGTGAAGGAGAAATAAAATACTTTACAGACAAGCAAATGCTGAGTGATTTTGTCACCACCAGGCCTGCCCTAAAAGAGCTCCTGAAGGAAGCACTAAACATGGAAAGGAACAACCAGTACCAGCCCCTGCAAAAACATGCCAAATTGTAAAGACCATCTAGGCTAGGAAGAAACTACATCAACTAACGAGCAAACTAACCAACTAACATCATAATGACAGGATCAAATTCACACATAACAATATTAACTTTAAATGTAAATGGGCTAAATGCTCCAATTAAAAGACACAGACTGGCAAACTGGATAAGGAGTCAAGACTCATCAATGTGCTGTATTCAGGAAACCCATCTCATGTGCAGAGACACACATAGACTCAAAATAAAGGGATGGATGAAGATCTACCAAGCAAATGGAAAACAAAAAAAGGCAGGGGTTGCAATCCTAGTCTCTGATAAAATAGACTTTAAACCAACAAAGATCAAAAGAGACAAAAAGGCCATTACATAATGGTAAAGGGATCAATTCAACAAGAAGAGCTAACTATCCTAAATATATATGCACCCAATACAGAAGCACCCAGATTCATAAAGCAAGTCCTGAGTGACCTACAAAGGGACTTAATCTCCCACACAACAATAATGGGAGATTTTAACACCACACTGTCAACATTAGACAGACCAACGAGACAGAAAGTTAACAAGGATACCCAGGAATTGAACTCAGCTCTGCACAAAGTGGACCTAATAGACATCTACAGAGCTCTCCACCCCAAATCAACAGAATATACATTTTTTTCAGCACCACACCACACCTATTCCAAAATTGACCACATAGTTGGAAGTAAAGCTCTCCTCAGCAAATGTAAAAGAACAGAAATTATAACAAACTGTCTCTCAGACCACAGTGCAATCAAACTAGAACTCAGGATTAAGAAACTCACTCAAAACCGTTCAACTACATGGAAACTGAACAACCGGCTCCTGAATGACTACTGGGTACATAATGAAATGAAGGCAGAAATAAAGATGTTCTTTGAAACCAACGAGAACAAAGACACAACATACCAGAATCTCTGGGACACATTCAAAGCAGTGTGTAGAGGGAAATTTATAGCACTAAATGCCCACAAGAGAAAGCAGGAAAGATCCAAAATTGCCACCCTAACATCACAATTAAAAGAACTAGAAAAGCAAGAGCAAACACATTCAAAAGCTAGCAGAAGGCTAGAAATAACTAAAATCAGGGCAGAACTGAAGGAAATAGAGACACAAAAAACCCTTCAAAAATTAATGAATCCAGGAGCTGGTTTTTTGAAAAGATCAACAAAATTGATAGACCACTAGCAAGACTAATAAAGAGGAAAAGAGAGAAGAATAAAATAGATGCAATAAAAAATGATAAAGGGGATATCACCACTGATCCCACAGAAATACAATCTACCATCAGAGAATACTACAAACACCTCTATGCAAATAAACTAGAAAATCTAGAAGAAATGGATAAATTCCTCGACACATACACTCTCCCAAGACTAAACCAGGAAGAAGTTGAATCTCTGAATAGACCAATAACAGGCTCTGAAATTGTGGCAATAATCAATAGCTTACCAACCAGAAAGAGTCCAGGACCTGATGGATTCACAGCCGAATTCTACCAGAGGTACAAGGAGGAACTGGTACCATTCCTTCTGAAACTATTCCAATCGATAGAAAAAGAGGGAATCCTCCCTAACACATTTTCTGAGGCCAGCATCATCCTGATACCAAAGCCTGGCAGAGACATAACCAAAAAAGAGAATTTTAGACCAATATCCTTGATGAACCTTGATGCAAAAATCCTCAATAAAATACTGGCAAACCGAATCCAGCAGCACATCAAAAAGCTTATCCACCATAATCAAGTAGGATTCATTCCTGGGATGCAAGGCTGGTTCAACATACTCAAATCAATAAATGTAATCCAGCATATAAACAGAACCAAAGACAAAAACCACATGATTATCTCAATAGATGCAGAAAAGGCCTTTGACAAAATTCAACAACCCTTCATGCTAAAAACTCTCAATAAATTAGGTATTGATGGGACGTATCTTAAAATAATAAGAGCTATCTATGATAAACCCACAGCCAATATCATACTGAATGGGCAAAAACTGGAAGCATTCCCTTTGAAAAGTGGCACAAGACAGGGATGCCCTCTCTCACCACTCCTACTCAACATAGTGCTGGAAGTTCTGGCCAAGGCAATTAGGCAGGAGAAGGAAATAAAGGGTATTCAATTAGGAAAAGAGGAAGTCAAATTGTCCCTGTTTGCAGATGACATGATTGTATATCTAGAAAACCCCACTGTCTCAGCCCAAAATCTCCTTAAGCTGATTAGCAACTTCAGCAAAGTCTCAGGATACAAAATCAATGTACAAAAATCACAAGCATTCCTGTACACCAATAACAGACAAACAGAGAGCCAATCATGAGTGAACTCCCATTCATAATTGCTTCAAAGAGAATAAAATACCTAGGAATCCAACTTAGAAGGGACGTGAAGGACCTCTTCAAGGAGAACTACAAACCACTGCTCAATGAAATAAAAGAGGATACAAACAAATGGAAGAACATTCCATGCTCATGGGTTGGAAGAATCAATATCGTGAAAATGGCCATACTGCCCAAGGTAATTTATAGATTCAATGTCATCCCCATCAAGCTACCAATGACTTTCTTCACAGAATTGGAAAAAACGACTTTAAAGTTCATATGGAACCAAAAAAGAGCCCGCATCACCAAGTCAATCCTAAGCCAAAAGAACAAAGCTGGAGGCATCACGCTACCTGACTTCAAACTATACTACAAGGCTACAGTAGCCAAAACAGCATGGTACTGGTACCACAACAGAGACATAGATCAATGGAACAGAACAGAGCCCTCAGAAATAATGCCGCATATCTACAACTATCTGATCTTTGAGAAACGTGACAAAAACAAGCAATGGGGAAAGGATTCCCTATTTAATAAATGGTGCTGGGAAAACCGGCTAGCCATATGTAGAAAGCTGAAACTGGATCCCTTCCTTACACCTTATACAAAAATAATTCAAGATGGATTAAAGACTTAAATGTTAGAGCTAAAATCATTAAAATCCTACAAGAAAACCTAGGCAATACCATTCAGGACATAGGCGTGGGCAAGGACTTCATGTCTAAAACACCAAAAGCAATGGCAACAAAAGCCAAAATTGACAAATGGGATCTAATTAAACTAAAGAGCTTCTGCACAGCAAAAGAAACTACCATCAGAGTGAACAGGCAACCTACAGAATGGGAGAAAATTTCTGCAACCTACTCATCTGACAAAGGGCTAATATCCAGAATCTACAATGAACTCCAACAAATTTACAAGAAAAAAACAAACAACCCCATCAAAAAGTGGGCGAAGGTCATGAACAGACACTTCTCAAAAGAAGACATTTATGCAGCCAAAAAACAAATGAAAAAATGCTCATCATCACTGGCCATCAGAGAAATGCAAATCAAAACCACAGTGAGATACCATCTCACACCAGTTAGAATGGCCATCATTAAAAAGTCAGGAAACAACAGGTGCTGGAGAGGATGTGGAGAAATAGGAACACTTTTACACTGTTGGTGGGACTGTAAACTAGTTCAACCATTGTGGAAGTCAGTGTGGTGATTCCTCAGGGATCTAGAACTAGAAATACCATTTGACCCAGCCATCCCATTACTGGGTATATACCCAAAGGACTGTAAATCATGCTGCTATAAAGACACATGCACACGTATGTTTATTGCGGCACTATTCACAATAGCAAAGAGTTGGAACCAACCCAAATGTCCAACAACGATAGACTGGATTAAGAAAATGTGGCACATATATACTATGGAATACTATGCAGCCATAAAAAATGATGAGTTCATGTCCTTTGTAGGGACATGGATGAAGCTGGAAACCATCATTCTCAGTAAACTATCGCAAGGACAAAAAACCAAACACCACATGTTCTCACTCATAGGTGGGAACTGAACAATGAGAACTCATGGACACAGGAAGGGAACATCACACTCCGGGGACTGTTGTGGGGTGGGGGGAGGGGGAAGGGACAGCACTGGGAGGTATACCTAGTGCTAAATGACGAGTTAAGGAGTGCAGCAAACCAACATGGCACATGGATACATATGTTACAAACCTGCACATTGTGCACATGTACCCTAAAACCTAAAGTATAATAATAAATTTTTTAAAAAAAAGAAAATTAGAAAAAAGTGGTCTATAAAAGTCTGATTACAAAGATAAAATCCTAAAATATAAGTAAAAGTCAATCTCACAATATCTGTCAGTGAAAATAAATAATAAAAAGAAACCAGAAAAGAAAAGAAAAAAAAAACTAATGGAGTTTAAACAAAATGACAGACAGTTCTTATAGAAAGAACAAATGAATGAATGAATGAATGATACAGGACCATGTAATGAAATCAGGGATAGAGAGAAAAATGCTACAGAGTTTCAAAGAGGGAGAGCTTTTTGTTGGTGTAGTCAAGAAAGGGTTCTCAGAGAAGGCAGGATGGTAGCTATAGTATTTTATGAGCTTTACACACAAAAGAAGAGGGATTTGGGGCTGAGAAAAGTGGAATGTTCAAAGGCAGGAATGAATCAACGCATTGGGAACTTCACTGAAATTGCAGGTTGTGGTTGGAGAAGGGTATGAGATGGGGTTGGGTAGGTAAGAAAGGGAGTCTGATGGAGCTTCTGCAAATCTGGGAGGAGATGTTTCCATTTATTCCAGTTAGCCATGAGAAAGCAGTGTAGGTTTTGAGCAGAAGCCTATCATGATGCACACACACACAGGTGCCCAGGATGAACTGGGGACAAAGGAGACCAGAGATGAGCCAGGTTGGCAATGTGGAAGTGCTGGGCAGGTAGCCTGTCTGCAGGATCCATGGGTGACTCTCTGCAGTTAAGTAGAAATGGGAGTGAAAATAACAAAGAAAGCAGAGAATCCTGGAAGGCAGGGAATCTTCACTTCGGGCTCATGGGTCCTCTCTCCTCTGTTCATGACTTCAGGGAGTCAATGAGACTCCCAAGATTAGATGCACAGTTAGGGGTTTTGTGAGTTTTTCTGGGGAGAGGGCCACATCCTTTATCAGATTTTCAAAGGGCTCTGTCACTCGAGACAGGTAAAAGTCACTGATGTAAGTTTAAAAAATATGCTTTATTGAGGAATAATACACATGTAGAAAAGTGCACATGTCATAAATGTACAGTTTGATTGACTTGCATAAACTGAATGCCCCTGAGGAACCAGCACCCAGATAAAAATCAGAATCATACCAGCACTCCAGAAGTTCCTTCTCAAGCCCTGCCCTCTTCCTGCCACAGTAACCACTACTTTGATTGCTAACTCAGCTGTAAGGTATTAAGCCAGGGCTGTATCATGTTCAACCTCCTAGAAATTGGACCGCCATTATTAAAAGCAACTATAGGCTAGAAAACCACATATTGTGGATTTTCTCCAGGGGATTTCAGATAGAATTGGATGAGAAAACCGCCGTGGTGCTTTGCAATCATCCCCATGTTGTTTTGGCACTGGGCAGGACTGCTCCAAGAAGTTTCCTTCCCTGGGTTTCTAACCCTCTGACATGCAGCCAAAGCTGCGCTTCCCCCGCCCAGGGCTCAAAATCTCTGTGCTTCACTCCATTTGCTGCATTAGTCACCATAATCCTGGGGGCTGGGCCACGGGAAGAACAAAATCTAATTTGGGCATTTCATTTTATGAGTTGATCATTATTTGGTTTCCTTTCTTGGTTCAGAATCAAGGGCCAAGAACACAGGCTCTTAAGTACATAGTTACCATGGCATGTTTTTATGCTGCAGCGAGTGGCTAAAACACATTGGAGGGTAAGAGGATTAGACAGCAAACGGCACCTGCTAAATATGAATAGCGAGTCATCCTGCGAGGGGGTTACAGTGCACTCCAGCAGGCCCGATGCTGGAGGGGACACGGATGGGCTATAATAGGGTTCAGAACTGATCTATTTGCCTTTTCAAACAATAGTCAAATGAATAACAGTAACTGGATTACAGATTCGGCTTCTGCCTAAGCACATAGAAGCAGAGAACCCAAAACAAAAGAAATGTGATGAAGGTTTTGTGGCCTCACCAAGAATTAGGGATTCTGGCAGGAAAAAGAACCCCCCAGAAAAAAATTAAATTTCCTCAGAGAAACAGGGAGGGAGGGAACATAACCATACCCTCCTTGGTCCCGTTCCTGGTGCCCCCACCCTTCCCACTGACCACATTAGGTATCTCTGAGGTCAGAGCCCATTGCAATGGGTTTTGGGGGACTGCCCTAATTCTCGAGTTTGGTTGGGATTTTGTGGCATTGATTTCTGTTAGATTTGACATTGGCTGGCCTCTCAAACTCTTTTTGTTTTGGAAAGGGTTTCATTATGATGGTATTTATTCTACTTGGCAGGGCCTGACTCTGGAGAGGTCTGTGAAGAAGGTGGGATTTGTTGGGGTGACTTCTTCCCCACCCTCTCCTGGCCAAGCCCTTCTTCTCTTTGCATTTTCCTTCCACTGCTTTTCACATTTCTGCTATCTCTTTCTCTCTCCAACTCTGAACTGGCCCTATAGAGCAAGGAATTGTCAGCCTTTTCCAGGACCTGAGCTGAGTTTTCATGTAAAAAAGCTGTCACAGAAAGAGATAGTACTTTTAGTGTCAACTGCTTTTTTTTTTCTTTTTCTTTAAGAAAATATATGGCCAAAGCTAATAGGATCTCAGAAAAGCCCTTAAAATGTTTATTTTCCCTAATTATAATGGGAAATAAATAAAATATATTTATTTTACCATAAATAGCATACAAAATCAAGGTGCTTTAATATAAAAAATCAAGATGCCCTGAAAACTTCCATTTAAATGTCACAGAGTGAACAGATCTATTAATTTTGGTTTCTTCCCCAAACTCAGCTAAAATGACATTGATTGAATGAAGGTGGTAAAACCCACAAAGACAAAGAAAGTGGGAAAATGAGAGAAGTCAACAGAATGCAAGCTGGGATACAGAACTCATCAGGGTCTTCTTAGAGCCAAAGGAAAGCCTGGGAGGCAAGAGGGTAGAGAATCATAAAAAGCAAGTCAGCTCACCCCACAGAACCTCTGGCGTCTTAGGAACTGGAGGCTCAGAGCTCCTCTGCAAGCCAAGGTGTAGGTGGGTCTGAACATAGAAGGATGGGTTTAAGTCTGATTAAAAAGCAACTGGGGCTGAGCGCGGTGGCTCACGCCTGTAATCCCAGCACTTTTGGAGGCCGAGGCGGGCAGATCATGAAGTCAGGAGATCGAGACCACCCTGGCTAACATGGTGAAACCCTGTCTTTACTAAAAACACAAAAAATTAGCCGAGCGTGGTGGTGGGCGCCTGTAGTCCCAGCTACTCAGGAGGCTGAGGCAGGAGAATGGCGTGAACCTGGGAGGTGGAGTTTGCAGTAAGCCGAGATCGTGCCACTGCACTCCAGCCTGGGTGACAGAGCAAAACTCCATCTCAAAAAAAAAAAAAAAGCAATTGGATTCTCAGAGTCCATCCCCCAGCCTGAGCTGTTAGGCAACTTGCCTTTCCTTAATCCAGCAGAAAACAGAATGTGTCCTCTCCAGAGAGTTGAAACTGAGAGATTTTGGGCTCAGGACACAGCTGGGCACCGAGACAGAGAACATCACATGTGCTTTATTAAAAGTACGGGCATTAAGTGAAAGATGCTACATTGAATGTGGAGGACTCCAGCTGCCTTCCACCACTCAGCTCCCAGAATGCAGCAGCCAGGCTCACCGCACTACACAGGCAGATTAGTTGGTTGTTCTCAGAGGAAGTAGACCAACACAAGAAAAGAATCCCACAGTTACTGCCCTTTGGATATCCCCAGTGGAGTGGTGGTGAGTCCCTTCTGGTCAGTATTTCTCTCTTAAGTCAAAGAATAGCCAAAGGCTCCCCTCGATGTAGTCAAAGACTAAGCATGGCTTCTAACTTGAAATGTAGATAGCAAAGTAAATTAACAGGGAAAATAAAACACTGAGAAAACAAAGACAATGCAGTGAAAGAAGAAAGATTTAAAAAATATGTCAGTATTCACTTTGGGAGGCCAAGACAGGCAGATCACGAGGTCAGGAGATCGAGACCATCCTGGCTAACACGGTGAAACCCTGTCTCTACTAAAAATACAAAAAATTAGCCGGGCATGGTGGCGGTCACCTGTAGTCCCAGCTACTCAGGAGGCCGAGGCAGGAGAATGGCGTGAACTTGGGAGGCAGAGCTTGCAGTGAGCTGAGATTGCGCCACTGCACACCAGCCTGGGCGACAGAGTGAGACTCCGTCTCAAAACAAACAAACAATCAAACAATAAGTCAGTATTTTCTTCATAGAGATAAAACATTATCTCTATGAAACAATAAGAGGATGGTGTAAAAAAGGAATGAGTTTTTCTCCCAGCTTTTTTGAAGTGTGACTGGCAAATAAAAACTGTATATATTTAAGGTGTACAATATGATGTTTTGATATACATATACTTTGTAAAATGATCACCACAATCAAGCTAATTAGCAGCCCTCACATAGTGACCTTTTTGGGGGTTGGAACACTTGAGGTCTACTCTCTTGGCAAATTTCAAATATAAAATACATTTCTAACTATAGGTACAAACTACATTTGTACCTTTTGAACAACATCTCTTTCTCCCCACACTCCAGTTTCTGATAGTCACCATTCTACTTTCTGTTAATATGAGTTCAACTTTTTTTTAGATTTCACTTATAAGTGAGATCAGGCAGTGTTTGTATTTCTGTTTGTCTTATTTCACTCAGCATAACATCCTCCTGGTTCATCCATGTTATCACAAATAGCAGGATTTCCTTCTTTTTAAATGCCAAATAACATTCCATTGTGTACATATACCACATTTTCCTTGGTCTTTCATCTGTTGACAGATTCTTAGGCTATTTCCGTATCTTGGCTATTGTGAATAATGCTACAATAAACATGGGAGTGCAGATATCTCTTCAAGTTAGAAATTTTACTTCCTTTGGACATATACCCAGAGGTTTAATTGCTGGATCATATGTTAATAATACTTTTAATTTTTTTGAGAGACTTGCATTCTGTTTTCCACAATGACTGTATCAATTTGCTTTCCCACCAACAGTGTGCAATAGTACCCTTTCTTACACACCCTTGCCAACATTTATCTTTTGTCTTTTTGATAATAGCCATTCTAACAGGTATGAAGTAATATTTTATTATAGTTTTGATTTGCATGTCCCTGATGATTAGTGATGTTGAGCATCTTTTCATATACATGTTGACCATATGTATGTTTTCTTTGGAAAAATGCCCATTCAGGTCCTTTACTCATTTTTTAATTGGGTTATTTGTTTTTTGGTATTGTGTTCTATGAGTTCCTTACACATTTGGGATATTAACTATCTTGCTGTTTTACTTTATAATTTGATTATTTTCTGTAGTAGTGTGCTTTAATTCCTTTGTATCTTTTGTGTGTTAACTATAGATTTTTGCTTCAGGGTTACAATGAGGCATAAGAGCCTATTTAAGCCAATAACAACTTAACTTTGAATGCATACAAAAATTATACTTTCCTCTCCCCCATTCTATGTATTTGATTTCATAATTTACATCTTCTTATATTGTGTATCTATTAGCAAGTTATTGTAGCTATAGTTATTTTAAGACTTTTGTCTTTTGACCTTTATGCTAGAATTAAAAATAATTTACACATCTTGATATTACAATATTAGAATATTGTGAATTTGGCTATAAACTTACCTTTACCAGTGGGCTTTATACTGTCATATGTTTTCATTTTATTAGTTAGCAGCCTTTTATTTCAGTTCGAAAAACTCCCTTTAGCATTTCTGGTAAGGCAGGTCTAGTGGTAATGAACTTCCCCAGTTTTTGTTTGTCTGAGAAAGACTTTATCTCTTCTTCATTTCTAAAGGATAGTTTTTCTAGGTAAAGTATTCTTGGTTGCCTTTTTTCCCCCAACACTTTGACTATATCATCCTACTCTCTCCTGGCCTATAAGGCTTCTGCTGAGAAATCCTCTGACAATCTTATAGTGTTCTTTTGTATTTGGTGAGTTTCTTTTCTCTTGCTGCTCTCAAAATTCTTTCTCTGTCTTTGATTCTTGATGTTTTTGTTACAACGGGTTTGGTGAAGTACTCTTTGGGTTGAACCTGTTTGAAGACATTTGAGCTTCATGTACCTGGACGTCCATATCTCTCCCCATAGTTGGAAAGTTTTCAGCCATTATTTCTTTAAATAAGTTTTTTTCCCTTTTCTCCTCTCCTCCTCCTTCCGTAAGACATGGTTCTCCACTTACAATGGTCCAACTTAAAACTTTTCAACTTTATGATGCCATGAAAGTGATACACATTCAGTAGAAACCATGCTTCAAGTACCCATAT
Organism: Hylobates moloch; assembly: GCF_009828535.3. NCBI lineage: Eukaryota > Metazoa > Chordata > Mammalia > Primates > Hylobatidae > Hylobates > Hylobates moloch. The sequence continues at coordinate 136,490,129 of NW_026652281.1, forward strand.
AATCATTCTGTTTTTCACTTTCAGTACAATATTTAATAAATGACTTGAGATATTCAGCACTTTATTATAAAATAGGCTTTTTGTTAGATAATTTTGCCCAGGATTAGGCTACTGTAAGTGTTCTGAGCATGTTTAAGATAGATTGGCTGAGCTATGATGTTAGGTAGGTCAGGTGTATTAAATGCATTTTTCACTTATGATATTTTCAACTTATGATGGGTTTATTGAGACATAACCCCGTTCTAAGTCAAGGAGCATCTCTAGCAATTCTCTTAATGGCATCCCACAAATTCTGTAGGCTGCCTTTTCTCTTTCTCATTCTTTTTTCTTTTGTGACAGGATAATTTCAAATGACCTGTCTTTGAGTTCATAGATTCTTTATTTTCTGCTTGATTGAGTCTACTGTTGAAGGCCTCTATTGCATTTTTCACTTCATTCATTGTATTCTTCAGCTCCAGAATTGTTTTTTTTTTAATGATTTCTTTTTGTTGAGTTCATTGTTTTGTTCATGTGTTGTTTTTCTGATAATGTTGAGTTATCTATCTCAACAAAGAGAAGAGTTATTCTCTTCTAGCTCACTGAGCTTCCTTTAAACAATTATTTCAAATTCTTTTTCAGGGAATTCATAGATCTCCATTCCTTTGGGAGTGGTTACTGTCCTTTGTTGGTGTCATGGTCCTTTGTTAGTGTCACAATTATTTTATGTGTTCCCTGAAATGTTACCTTGCTGTCTTTGCATTTGAAGAAGCAATTACCTCCTCTAGTCTTTACTGACCAGCTTTGAGAGAGAAACATCTTCACCAGTCAGTCTGACTAGGGATTCTGAGACTCTCTCCTAACTTTTCTATGAATATGCCCCCTCCACACCTCTTATTGTGTCTTGGGGGGTGAATTATTAAGATTCTCTGCCTTCTCTTGGTCCTGCAGAGCCAAGCCAGGTGCTGAGATCCTCTCATTTGTTTTCCCAAGATGGTGCCCTGAAATACTCAACTTTGTGTACTTTTTTCCTATCTTGCCAAGTCAGGCTGTCTGTCTGCATGTACTTGTAAACCTCCTGCTGAGATGCACACTTTCAGTCCATGAGGCCACAAGTGGGAAGCGGGCATGGGGGTAGGCGAGATATGTGAGGCATGCATAACATTGCAGGGGCCTGTGGGCCAGTTGGGGAGTCTGCAGGTGAGTTGTCCCAAGTAGTTTTGGACAAGCTTCCTGATGAAGTTCATGAAGCAGTTAATAAAAACTGCATCCCTTTGCCGAATACTGAGTCTTGGTTGCTATGAATCTCTTCTCTTCTCTACTCGCAATCTCTCCTAACTGCTGAGCTCTGCCAACCACTGTGGTACTTTGAGTGGCAAAAGAAAGGTGTAGCTCTCTTGGGCAGCATTCCACATGACTGGGGAAGCCAGGTACTCACTTCCTATGTTCTCAGTTTCTTTCATGGGAGAAATCACGGGCTGAGAGATTCTCTCTTTGTACTGAGCTGTACTGTCCTAGGGGAGGAGTGACATGGGTATAGTGAAATTTTTTTTCTTACCCTCTTTAGTGTGCTTTTCTCAGATTTTTTTTTCCCCAAAAGTGTGTTGGAACTTCTTTGCTAGATTCTCAGACTCCCACAAAGGTAGTATGATCCATGAGTGGTTGTCAAAAGTGATGCTCTGTGGGGAGATAATGGTGGAAAAGTCCTATTTCACCATTTTGCTGATGTTACTTATACTGAGCTTCTTGAGAGTTAAAAATATGGTAACAAGAATAGAAGTTTCAATAAAAGATCTGTGTGATAAAGTAGAGGAAATCTTGAAAGTAGGTAGAAAAGAAGAGAGAAAAGCTAGAAGACAAAGAGAAAACAGGAGATGTATGTAGGAGGTCTGACATTTACTTAATAAAAATTCTAAAAAAGGGAATAAAAAACCAAAATGAAAAAATAATACCTAAGAAATAATAAACACATTCAACAACAGATGGATATGAGTTTCTAGCTGGAAAGCATCAACCAAACTATTCAAAACAATGACATTTAAAGGGCCCTCACAAAGCACAATATTGTTAAATTCCAGAATGCCAGAAATAGAGATTTTAAAGCTTTCAGAGAGAAGAAATAGGTCATATACAGAAAAGAGAAATCAGAATGGCATGAGACTTTTAAATAGCTACCTTGGAAGCTGGAAGTCAATGAAGTGCCCTTCTATTACTGAGGGAAAATGACTTCCATTCTAGAATTGCTTTTCCAGATAAACTATGAATCAAGTGTTAGGATTAAAAGATGCTTTCCAATATGTAAGGTTTTAAAAATGTTACATCTCGTGGCAACTCTTCTCAGTTTGTGTTCAACCATATTGAGAGAATAAAACAACAAATAGAAAATCATGGGATACTGGAAGTGGGGGATCCAATACAGGAGAGAGCTGAAGGGAATTCCCAGGCTGATGGTGAAAGACGGCCCACAATGACAGCTGTTTGGCAGGTCTAGAAACCCAGTACAGGTTGAAAGGAAAAGGTGGAAGTCTCCATGGTGGATGTTCCTAAGAAGAGTGGAACTGAGAGACTACTAATGGATTCAGGTATATTGAGAGAAATTCTTAGGGCTCCATGGGAGAGTTGGGGGATAAATTAGTGACCTAAGCAAAAAATAATGTTAATCCCAATGACTGCAAAAACAAAGTGACAATTCCAGAAAAAAACCACAAAGTTGTACAAGAAAGAAAATAAAGTCATAGTATAGTCAATTCAGTGAATAATACATAGTTATAGTATTGGGAATGGTGATGTTGAAAATTTAGTTACAGTGTTAGAAATGCTAGTATTGGACATTTAAGTATTTTTAAAAATACTTAACAAAAGCATGATATAAATGTGTTAGGAGAACAGAGAGAGAGGAAGGGTATGTAGGAAGGGGACCTGTGTGGGAATGTTAAGGCCAGAGTAGAAAGTCAACTAGTAAGGTATAAAATGCAAAAATCAGAATGTATTGGTTTACAAACATTATTTTTATATATGGAAGGAAATAACCAAGAGAAATATCCCAAAGCTGAAAGTGATTGACCCTAGGGAGAAGATAAGGGTTACAAAGAGAGATAATGAGAAATCTTGTTTTTCCGGTATAAACCTTGTGGAACTATTTGATTTTTAAAAAGATGTTTTATACAAATTACTCTGGTAAATTTAAACTTAAGTTTAACAAAGGGAAATAAAAGCATCTTCTAATCTCAGTGTCTGCATATTAATTGTAAATAGTCTGGTGAATATTCTTTTGGACTTTGTTTTCTATGTGTAGTATAACAGAAATATAATTTTTAATTTTCCCATGATTAGATAGTACTATGCAAATTGTGTTCCATTTCTCTTTTTCACTTGTATCTTGGATATTTTTTCCACCTTAGAGAGGGTAATAGTAATACTTTTTAACGAGTTATGTTTTACTAGTCACAACTGCAACTTTTTGCATTGGGGAAATAGCAGTACATATAAGTAGAAGAATAATTAGGGGCCCCATTTCTTTGGGCCTTCCCTTCAGCTTGCTCAACATTGGGTATCATTTGTTCAAACTCCTACTTAGGTGTTGATCAATAAGGGCTTAATAAAATATGACTTTTTTTTTTTTTTGAGACAGAGTCTCGCTCTATTGCCCAAGCTGGAGTGCAATAGTGCAATCTCGCCCCACTGTAAGCTCCACCTCCCAGGTTAAAGCTATTCTCCTGCCTCAGCCTCCTGGGTACCTGGGATTACAGGCATGCACCACCACACCCAGCTAATTTTTGTATTTTTAGTAGAGATGGGGTTTTACCAGGCTGGTCTCAAACTCCTGACCTCAAGTGATCAACCCGCCTTGGCCTCTCAAAATACCTGGTCTAAAATATGACTTCTCCCAGAGATATTTATGACTTAATAGATAACTCCCGAAGATTAAAGGACCTTATAACTTTAAGAATGAGCTACTAATGAGGAAATTCCAGGTACTTTCATAGAAAGTAGAAGAGATCATTTTTGGGTAGAGGATATCTATTAGATATCTTCTCTCTCTCTCTCTGTGTATATATATATTAAATATATAAAAAGATATATAACTTATATATAAATATATAATTCATACATATACATTATATATAAAATATATGTAAAATATATGTATATTTCAAATATAAAAATTATATATTATAAAATTATATGTTATATGTAACAATTTATATATATATATATATTTTTTTTTTTTTTCCCTAACCCTGCTTCCTGTGTGAGAAGGGGAACTCCCTATTGTGGGTGCCCTGCCCCCCCACTATGAAAATCCTTCCTCTCTCCCTATAACCACAGACAACTAGGGCATGGGCAGCTGCTCCAGTCCTGACACCCTTCTACCCAGGGCTTTGATCTTGAGAGAGCAACACAGAAATGGACAGAGGCGCATGTTTTGTGGTGGTATGCAATGTCAGCAGTTGCATCCCCACTCTTCCTCCCATTTTTCTCATCTGGTGTCCATGCTGTCATCCGTTGCTGTCTGTTCCTGCTACCCCCTCTCTGGCTTTGGGGGTGGGTCTCTGCCCTCGTAGTACATCTCCATCTTAGGGCTGAGCAGAAACCTAGCTCTTCCATTTCCACAGTGCCAAGAAGCCTGGCTGCAGTGTCTAAGGAGAAAGTAGCAATGACTGGAGACAGTGGAAGAGGAACACCCATCAAAGAACAACACTGCACAGGATAGAACTGCCTTTGGGTCTAGGGCAGATCCATCTTGCTTATGACCTGCCTTTATGTGACTGGCAGCAGCAGCTATGCCTTCAACCCTCCCCTCTCCTGGAAGTTCTCTAGTCATCTTCCATATTGATTTCAAACCCCAAACAGAGCAAAAAGTGTTTCCCTCATAGCTGTATAAGGACTGGCCTCTTCTTAGGATGACTGGTAGTGAGAACAACATTTCTCTTCAGGGGAAACCCCACCCTCTCCACAGAGCTTTGGTCAGACCCTGTGGCTCAGATAAGACTATCACAAAGGAGTTTTAGATGGGTACCTTTCCTGAACTCTGGAAAATTGAGTCTTATGACTAACACTTTGCCACCCTAACAAGAAAGATGCAATTAACAATGCTGCTTGTGATTAGCAGTTGGTAGTCTGTCACTCAACACTTGCACCTGCCTATCTGATGGAAGACCAATATGCATGTTCAGTATCTAGCTGGGAATCATAGTCCTAATAGCCAAATGAGTACCCATTATTCACATGCAAAAATTCTGGCTGAAGCTGGAGTAGAATACATAGCTTAGGTCCAAGGCTGATAAGGCCTTTCCTTCTCATCCTCAATCTAAATCCTGGGACCTCCATGCTCAGGCATGTCAATAGGTAGTGAGAGACAAGGAGCAGACACTGCATTCATTTGCCCACCAGTGATGCGAGCAAAGATGGCAGGCTTGCGTCAACCATTCACCTGTGGATGGGCCAGGAGAGCCCACATGAGTAACACTGCTCATGGCATAATAAAATGTCGAAGGATGATCAATCAGATTAACTTCTCCTCTTTTTTCTTCCCTCTCTGTGGAGGAGTTGGGTAAGGGGTGGAGGGATAGAAGGAAGTATGTCCTTTCAGGAAAACAAGGAGCAAAGCCTTCCCTGCGACATCTAACAGTGTCTGGAACACAGTGGCTACTTAGTAAATGCTTATAAATGAGAAGCAGCAAATGATCAGATTCTAATGAGAGGCACAAAAAGAAAAGGAACTCAGAGAAGGCTTCTTGGAGGAGAGGGCGTTTAGAGTCATCTCCTCCATCCTTCTGTGGCCTATCTGCATGCAAGCTTCAGTAATTAAAATGTTTTCCTAAGTAGCTAATTCACACTAAGTGATATGATCATGAAGTATTACTACCTGTCATTACTTTGGTTGGATGTTGGCTAGAACTTTTGGATCAATTAGTAATAGTCATTGAAATTGGATACAAATAATTATATGATCTGGGATCTGGATGTTCTTTAATTTTATTCCACTAAAACTATCTCATAAAACTCAGGCCTTCTGAAAGATTACTGACAAAAGGAAAGGAAATCTCAATAAAGCCTCCAGGTACAATTGACTAATAACTGAATCATATCCAAAAATTATATACTATGTATGGAGGCTTTCAACCCACTGCTCTTCTCAGTAAGTCACCCCTGCAGCCAGTTCACACCCACACACAGATTTTGGATGACAGGTGGCACAATTGAAAAAATGTGGGTGTCCATAGAGTCAGTGGCAGAAAGGAAGAAGGGCATTGAGGTGGGAGCATTGTGTATGCAGAAGGAGTGTGCAAGAAACATTCAGGGGATGATGAGCACACCCATTTGGCTGACTAGTTAATCTGCTCATTAATCGCTCTGCCTCTCTGTCAAAAGGAAACATTTCCCTCCGGTCCTGAGAAATTGCCTTCCTAAGGAAAGGTTATTAATGGAAATTTAAGGGTGTTTGGGGAATATTACTAAAATTTGTGTGTAACCAAATTTGTGAACTTCTAACAAATGTCCCCCTGTAGACCTGTGAGAAGCAATATTAGGGTTGACCCACTCAGTTCATGCTTTTTTTTTTTTTCTGTTAAAAAAGCCAGCATTTCAAGCAGTGAGTAGACCAGTAGGCTTTACCCCAGGCCTTATAGGTCAACAAACCTGCACCAGGGATCCAAATCTTTCTCAGAGTGATCATACCACTGTGTTAGGGTTCTTCAGAGAAACTGAACCAATAGGAGATGATATAGATATATGGAAAGACTTATGAGGACTCAATTCACTGGATTACAGAGGCTGAGAAGTCTCATAATCTGACACCTGCAAGCTGGAGGCCGAGGAAAACCAGTAAGGTAGTTGCAGTCCAAACCCAAAGGCCTGAGAACCAGAGGGGCTGGTGGTGTAAATCCCAGCCAGAGCCTGCAGGCCTGACAACCAGGAACACTGATGTCTGAGGGCAGGAGAAGATGCATGTCCCAACTCAAGCAGAAAGAGCCAATTCACCCATCCCCTGCCTTTTTGTTCTTTTCAGATCGTTAATAGATAGGATTGTACTTACCCACAGTCTACAGATCCACATGCTGATCTCCAGAAACACCCTCACAGACACACCCAGAAATAATGTTTTATCAGCTATCTGGGCATCCCTTAGCCTAATCAGGTTGACTCACACAATTAACCAACATACCAACCTCACACTTATTTATTTATGTATTTATTTACTTGTTTACTTATATTTTTAGAACTTTTATTTGAGGTTCACGGGTCCATGTGCAGTTTTGTTATATAAGTAAACTTGTATCCCGGGGGTTTGTTATACAGATTATTTCATCACCTAGGCACTAAGCCTAGTACCCAATAGTTATTTTTCTGATCCTCTCCTTCCTCCCACCCTCCACCTTCTAATAAGCCCCAGTGTCTGCTTGTCCCCTCTATGTATCCATGCGTTCTCATTATTTAGTTGGAAGCATGCAGTGTTTGGTTTTCTATTGCTGTGTTAGTTTGCCAATGATGATGGCCTCCAACTTCATCCATGTTCTTGCAAAGGACATGATCTCGTTCTTTTGTGTGACCGCATAGTATTCCATGCTAACCTCACACTTTTGTTGTTAGGGCAGGCTCTGGGAGCTTTGGGATAAAGGAGACCTTTAAAATTTGCCCCCTTCATTTAGTCATACTAGATACAGAGCCTCTAATTGGTCAACAGGACCCACCAGCCGCTCCCTCTCCATCTCTATACTCAGGTCTCCTTATCTTGTGCTGTGGATGAGCTTCCACCACATGGCAGAGGGCAAAGGGGGGGTGGCCATAGTCAGCTCCAAGCTCATATCAACCAAGCCTAGCAACCTTGGGAGAAAAACGATTCCCCGAATCCATTTCAGAAGATGTAGAAATGTGGAAAAGACTGATTACTATGGCTTGGGTCACTTGCCTATCCTGTGAACCAATCACCTTAGCCAGGGAAATAAAGATGGGCCATGCACTAATTCTCTCAGAGGGATCATTGGAGTTGGCAGTCCCATCAGACTCACATGGGAAGCATAACAAGGGGGCAGTGATCCCATGAACGGAGGTGTGTGTGTTGAGCAAGGCTGTTATCCGAAGAACCAGAGGAGAGAAATACTGATAAACCAAAGTAGCAGATGTCCCCAAACTGGGAAAGCTAGGAAAGAGAGCAATGAAATTTAGAGTGAAAAGTAAGCAGAACTTGGAGAAACTCCCAAGTAGAAGGCAATACCTTCAAAAGATTTTAGGGTACTGGAGGTTTTAAGTGTGTATGGGGGAGGAAGCTGTTAATGGCATTGGCCAGGCCTTGACACTGCTGGAAAAGTGACTTCAAGAGCCAGTCACACTTCTTCTTATATGAAGGTCAGTAGACTCTTCTTGGCTAGAAGAACGAGGATACTGACCTGTGGGGACATCGTGGTTTTCTTTTTTCTAACTTAAGAATAAAGATGTCAGGATTTCTTTCCCACTGCCATGGGAAGTTTCCTTCCCATGGCTGGAGATCACTGAACTGGTAGGAAGATTGCCAGGTTGGCCAAGGGAAATCTCCCACTTTTGTTTAAGTCCTGGAGATACTCATTGCCTCTAGAAAGGTAGTCCGCATTATGATGTGGTGAGCTCTGATGGAACACCATGGATGGGGAGTGGCACTGAATCTTTAGAAACTCAAAAGTGAGCAGGGGAACCACAGGGAAGTTTGGATCAACTGAAAGTATAGTCTGCTGAGTTCCTAGGAAAGGGAAGTAAGTAAAAGTGTCATTTTCCCCTGACATATCTCCAAGATAAAATTTTGATGTGATGACACCGATCAAGCCCATTAATTTGTTTGGCACTGGTTACCGAGGTTGAATGATGGAGACTGCTTGGAGTATTGTGTTAAGAATTCTGAAGCGGTATTGGGCTCAGCCAGGAACAGTGCTATAAATGACAAAGCAAAACCTGCCAGTATCATAGAAATGGAACATGGTAGTATGTATCGATCATATTTGCCTTCCCCAGGGAATCTATTTCCCGAGGATTTCTCCCAGGAAACTATTACAAAGGAAGAAAAAAATGCTATATGCCACAAAGGTGTTCTCCTCGGTGTTATTTACCATAGCAGCAATTTGTTCTACAGAAGGAGAATGGTCACTTGTCAGAATTAAATTGTTGATCATGAAGGCCATTTGAAAACATGGGAAAATATGGGACATAAAAAGCTGAATAAAAAGAAAACACTTATATACATAATATTTGCAATGAGATAAAAGATGACATATCACATACACACACACACACACACACATATATTTTTGTGCATCTAGGGCTCATTTATTTCATATTCACTTGTGTTTGAAACCCAGCTCCTATCACACAGTAGGTACACAATAAATACTTTTCAACTATTTTGTTGCTAGCTTTACATATTTTTTTGCAATATAAATAGCTTTTCCCAAAAGGAATAAAAACTAAAACAAAAAATTCAAACCTCCAAAAGTTAATGTGTTGGTTTTTCTTCTCAGAAATAACAATTGGTTCTGCTTCTCATCGGTGCCGCTTAGGCTCTCTCTAGGACTTAAATGAGCAACTCCTAAGATCCAAGTTCCCTTAAATTCCTACAGGCAGTGGTACCACCAACAAAGACTTCTCTACTCTTCCTTTGCCTCCAGATGCTCAGACTTGGGCTTCTGATATTCTGAAAGCATCTCCTTGTTTATTTTCCTACCAGAGATTGTTGATTTGCCCCAAAGGAAGTTTTTTTCTTTCATTTTGTGTAGTGTGAGTGGTGACTATGAGAATGGTCTCAATGGCATCTCCAAGGCCAGAGGAAAGCTTCTGATGCAATTCAAAATTCAGATCTGAAGCCTATGAATATGGTTACTGGGTGTGATTGACAGATTGAGGCCAGGTATCAAACAGGTCTCAGATATTGACAGAACCTCTGCTCATTGGAATGACCTCTCACTATGAGGGCAAGTGATCAATTACTGTGTACCTTCACTAACTTCAGAAACTCTCCTAATATTCCCTAATTCCATCTAACAATATTTTTTTTTTCCTCCAAACCACACAAAGCACCCGTAGCCCTTGACTAGGAAATTAAAGTTTATTTTCAATTTCCTCAGGCAAGGCAAAAGCAAGTGTAAATTAACAGTCTGTAGCTTGTCTGGGACTAGAAAAGCATTGAAAATGTAGTGAGGAGTCACAATGTAGGAAAATTGTCCAAAGACAATGCAATATTTAGCTGATGGTAATCTCAGACGATATAGTGGCAGGACAGCAGCAGTTGGATGAACGGGCAATATCTCTGGAAGCAAAGGAAAAGAGGAGAGGGGGGCAGTTATTGCAATGATTTAGACCAAGAAAAAAGCCATGGTTTATCTGTCTATACCAATCTAATATACTAGATGACACAATATCTGTCCGTTTCACTGGGTCCAAAATAGTCAACTCACTGTCACATGTAATTTACTCATTGTAAAGTAATAGTTTTCTGTCTTTATTTCTCACCTGAATACCTTCTGTTCCCAGCCCTTTCTTTTTAATAACATCATTTTTTCTTACCGTAACAATAATTCTTGCATATACCTATTCTACACATTTTTATTGAATTTCTACCATGAGCAGGCACTATGTGAGGCACAAAAGAAAGAATGGGCAATAAAAAATGGTCAAGGATTGGCCGGGTGCGGTGACTCATGCCTGTAATCGCAGCACTTTGGGAGGCCGAGGAGGGTGGGTCACGAGGTCAGGAGTACGAGACCAGCCTGGCCAAGATGGTGAAACCCTGTCTCTACTAAAAATACAAAAATTAGCTGGGCACAGGAGCAGGCGCCTGTAATCCCAGCTGCTCAGGAGGCCGAGGCAGGAGAATCACTTGAACCTGGGAGGCAGAGGTTGCAGTGAGTCGAGATCGTGCCACTGAACTCTAGCCTGGGTGACAGAGCAAAACTCCATCTCAAAAACAAAAAAACAAACAAACAAACAATGGTCAGGGACACAGGTAAACTAAAGAGATAACTACAGTTCAGTGCTATATGATGTGAGGATGTAGTAGGGGCTCTCAAAGCACAAAGGAGGGGGCCTAACCCAGGCTGGGGAAGACTTTTTGGAGGAGGCAATAGATAAGCTAGTTTTGAAGATAAAATGGCTTAGATGGTAGAGGAAACATCCTATAGCACCTTTGATCCCTCTTGGATAAAAGAGCTGTTAACATATATGTGTGTTTTCCTTCAGTATTTTAAACACACACACACACACACTCACACACCACTTGATGAAGACTCAAACACGGGATTTTAGGGCACACACACACACACAGAGAAAGATTGGATTTATAAATACCATAATAATTATCTAGATGTACATAGATGTATAGAACTGTGATCTATATAGGATTCAATGTTGTTTTTTCCATGTCTTTAAATATGTGTTGAAAACATGGATTTTGATAGATTAATAATATATTTAATAGATGTTTCATAATATATTTGATCATTCTCTGTGTCTGTCAGAGTTTTTGTTTGTAAGCCACAGAAAACAACACTGGCTATATTAAGCAAAAGATGAATTTACTGGAATCATATTAGGTGGCTATAGGATCTATGGGAGGCATGGAAAAATAGGCTAACAAAAGGGACAGAAATCAAAATAGGCTCAGCAGTGGGACCCCTATCCAGGGATGACCACAGAAACAATCTGTCCCTGGAATTTTTGTTTTTTCTTTTTTTTTTTTTTTTGAGACGGAGTCTTGCTCTGTCGCCCAGGCTGGAGTGCAGTGGCGCAATCGCGGCTCACTGCAAGCTCTGCCTCCCGGGTTCACGCCATTCTCCTGCCTCAACCTCCGAGTAGCTAGAACTACAGGCGCCCGCCACCACGCCTGGCTAATTTTCTTTGTATTTTTAGTAGAGACAGGTCTCGATCTCCTGGTCTCGATCTCCTGACCTCGTGATCCGCCCGCCTTGGCCTCCCAAAGTGCTGGGATTACAAGCGTGAGCCACCGCGCCTGGCCGGAATTTTTGTTTTCTATACTTAGGTTTCAATGTTCTGAATAGGGACATCTTGCTGACGAAGTCTAGGTGATATGTCCCACTTTACCTACAAGGGGACAGGCAGTAGGAAGGATTGCTCTATTTGATTTTGCAGTGAGAAGTAAGGCCCTGACTCCCATTAAGTGTACCCACTGGGGTCCATCTCTCAAACAGGAGAGGCATTAGGACGTGACTAGTAGGAAACCACCAAGAACATCTTATTACCTCCCCATCGTTAGATGTTTGTGTTGTTTCATTTTTCCCCTTGTCTATTGTATTATAAAACTATGAAACATTTTTTTCTGCAAAATTCTTGAGTACCTCTCTGATTATCTCTCAGATAAATTCTCTAGCAATGGAATTTCTGGATGAAAGGGTATGAATGTTTTCTCGTCTCTTAATAGATACTGCCAAATTGCTTCTCTGGAAAGTAGCATCAGTTCAAGCTCACTCTTGGAGTGGGTATGAGGTGTGCCTGGTTTCTTACCCAGCTTTGGCATGATTATTTTTAGGAATCATCACGCCCACGCCTTTCTAGGCTGTACTCATTTGTGCAGCCTGTACATCACTTAAATTATGGTTCTCTGAAGTTGAAACACCTAGTGGCAAAGTGAAACAACTGAGTAAATAAGTTGTTTATTTTCTTAAGTTTATTTGTGATAATTTTATTGATTTTCTTCCTCATTAATTTGGTTAATACAGGGGCTGCTTCTTTTAATATGCTGTAGAGAAGCTGTTTCTTTTTCTCTTCTGGAAAGTTAGCATTTACAAACTGGCAAGTGCATCTGAAATAATGAAAGACTGAGTTCTAGAAATGAGGTTCTAGGAGGTGCTCACCCTGCCTCAGCAGGTGGCTCTCACAGGTAATGTCCAGGGTATCTCTCAGACCTCCTGGGAACAGGGGGAGAGCTCATCTCCAGAAGCAGTTCCATTCAGAAGTCATAGCAGTGATTCAACTCCTATGGCCCCTAAGTTGGAATGAACATGAAACCCAGAGAGGTGATGAAATATTTTGTGACTTTTCTATTAACTTAGAGGAACATCTTTCTAGCAAGAAATTGAAAGGCATGAAAAATATTAGGGTCTGGGCTTCCATCAAGATTGTGCTAATGATGCCCAAGAAGGACCACTTGATGAAGAATCAAACACGGGATTTTAGGGCAGTGAAACGTCATATGGCAATTGAAGTATCATGTTATATGTGATACTATAATGGTAGATATATGATGTCACACATTTGTCAAAACTCATAGACCCATATTGCACACAGCATGAACTCTAATATAAACTATGAACTGAATAATAACATATCAATATTGATTCATTAATTATAACAAATGCACCACACTCATGCAAGATGTTAATAATAGGGAAAGCTGTGTTGGGGTAGGGGACTGTATATGGGAACTCTCTGTACTATCTGCTCAATTTTTCAGGAAATGGAAAACTGTTCTAAAAAATAAAGTCTATTAACTAAAAAACATTTCAAAAATACACACAGAGAAATACAGTGTATTCAGGAAGTAGCACTTGACTAGGAGTCTGAGTCCCAGAATGCTGGTCCTACCTGGGCATTCACTAGCTGTGTGGCTTTGGAGAAGTCACTTCACCTCTCTGGATTTTACCATAGGGTTGGACTACATGATCTTTAAAGTGATTCTCCCTTCTGATAGCATAAGATCTCAGGATTACTACTTTAGATTTGTCACCCTTGTCCAGACTTTGAATGTTAGTAGTAATCAAAACATGCCTTTCACTTTGCTGTCTGGCAAGAAATAATGGAATGAATAAAACACAAGTCTTTCCCCCTTACCCTGGGGCTCAGAAGTCTCTCTAGAGCTAGCAAGACCTATATAAAAGTCAGGCATAAGACAAATAAGGCAAGCTGATTTTTTGTTTCCAGAGAAAGCCACTTTTTTTTTTCCTCTTTGCATGATTTGATATTAATGTTCTGCCCTTGTTAAGTTCTCTCCCACTTGTAGACATTTACATAATGGGTTATAATCATATTATTTTATTGTTGGTCATTAACCATGGGTTAACCTTTTAGATGGACCTATGCGGCTTATTAAGTATGCCATTCACGAAGACTAGAGATAAGGCCTGATTTGGGATCATGGGTATGAACAAACATCTCTGGGTGTCTGTGCTTGGCCGGTAGCCAGCTTGATGCTGAGCTCTGATTGTTTGGATGCTCTTGGGGCCATGCGACCTCAGGTCCAGGCAATGGTGCACATTCATGGGATGGTGGGCTGAGGTAACCTCACTGGTCTTGAAGGAATGTCGATCTCATTGGAAAGTGTATATAGCAAAGAATAATTTTCAATTTTCCCTAAGTAAATATCTGGCAAAGCCTGGAATTGGATCACGTCCAATTCTGCAGATAAAATGCCCCCCAAACACATTTCCCCTGAAGAAAGGCTGAAAATTTATGCACATTTATATTTGTCTAATTTAAGCAAATCTCATTAATGTGAATAATGCAGAATAATGTACAGTGATGTAGTGGTTTATATTCTCAGGCTAGTCTAGAAGGGAGTTCATTATGATCCAACAGGAGGTTAGCACTTACTGAGGCTTTTTCTATATGAGGTCTTTACACATGTAAGCTCTTACATAGTCCAGGAATAGCAAATACACAGCAGCACTTGTGCCTCAACTCTCCCTCCTAAGCTCAAAGCAGACATTACTAATGTAAAATGACATTCTTACCTGCAAAGATGGCCAATAGACCTCAAACGGGGCTTTCAAGAAGGACCTAATGAAGGCTTGTAAGAAGAACCTCCCTGTCCAATGAAGTCAACAAGCTTATCTTCATGGGAAGCCACCTTTCCTGGGGAAGAGAGATCTTGCTTCTTGGAGATGACTGTCTTTAAGCTCATGGACTAACATACCAGGTTGTTAAATTGACTTTCATTGTATTCTTAAAGGCTTAACTGAGTCCCCAGAACAGAGGTCAGTGATTGTTAAGCACCCATCCTTTCTGGAAAACATAGATGCTAGACACATCCTTGGGAAGTTTCTGAGAGAGAGCAAAAATGGTCCCTCATGTCCATCATTCACATCCTTCCTGTGTAAGAGAAAGAAGATCAGACATTTTAAAAGATAGAATTAAATGAAGGGATGTCTTGGGAGTGAGTAATTCTCCCCAGCCACCACTGCTACTTCCAGGCAAATAAAAGAGCTGCAAGAGTAAATGGTGGAGGTATTTGGGAAGCATTCCTCTGCCTAGAAGATTCTGAAAGCTGGAGGCTGGCTGGAAATGACAGCGATGGTGGAGCTAGGAGACGGGGTGGAAGTAGGAGCAACGGTACTTATATCATTTGTAGGGCAAGATAAATGGGTTTTCCCATGGGCTGAGTAGACACAGAGGAGGGCAGTCAGGCTCAGCCTCTCTGACAGGGCTCCACCCCAGAGGGCTGCCTGTCTGTTTCTTTTATGCAAATGTCAGTTCAAATGTTACATCCTCAGAGATGCCTCCCCTGACCACCAGGGCAATATAGTGTTCCCTGCAGTCACACTTTATTACACCACCTGGTTTATTTCCTTGATACCACTTACAATATAAACTTACGTTTTCCTTTGTTAGTTTATTGTCTGGTACCTGTCCAAAGTTTTGCAGGAAGAATTAGAGGTAGAGAAGTGAGGAAGGAATCTCAAAGAGGACGTTCTTTACAAAGTAAAATCATCTTATTAAATTTAAGTTCCATGAGAGCAGGACTTTATTCATCTTACTCACCACTATTCCAGGTACTTGGAACAGAACCTGGCACACAGTAGCTACTCAACAAAAATGTATAAACTAAGTACATCTCTGCCAAGCAAGAGCCCTAAGAGATAAATAGACATCAGCTGGTTCTGAGAATGGCATTTTTTTCAGTCCATGGCCTGCTTGTAAATGACTATGTTAAAAGAGTGTAGAGGGAGAAACAGGTAGGAACTATAAACTGGAATAAATTTTTTGTCCTCTCTGGGTTTCTATTATGCCTATGCTTCAGTGTCTGGATAACCAGTAAGTAACACTTTAGGGAAGTTTTTTCCTTCTCCTTTCCTCCAGCCTCTCCTTATAATCTGCAAAGTCTGCTGGCCCCTGGAAACTCACATGGGCACTTAGTTGGTTTTGATTGATTGGATTGGCAGTGATGAGCTCTCCCCAGCCTTGATATGCCTCCAGGCTTCAGGGAAAGTTGAGCCCCTGGCCAGATGTTTGGAGACAATTTGGGAAGGTGGAAATATGCAAAGGATATGCATTTGCTAGTGTTATTCGTGGCTTTTGTGCACATCCTCCTGAGTCATGTTAAATTAAAATTGTTTACTTTAAGCAAGTGTGTGTCTTCAGTGATGGGGACCCCCAAAAAACAAATTTATTGAAAAAACATGGGTAAACCAGGGTATTTTAAAAGCCATTCATTTCTCATGTTTTTGATTAGAATCACAAATTAAATCTCCATAAACCTAGTCATACAGTAAAGTGAGAAATTACAGCCTTTCCTTCTGTGAGAATTTTTTTGAAAGATTGAAATAAAAATCAAAATACATTTGAATAGCACTTTGCAGTTACCAGCGCTTCTACCTATATTATATCATGTGGTTGAAAAAAGATAAATCATTTAGTAAACTTTAAACTGATAAAGTCATAAGGCTGAAGAAACTTCTGGGTGTTCAGTGAGTAAATGAATGTTTGAGTGCAATGTGGAGACAGAATAATCATTGCATGTCTTATTTAGAATTAGGATTGTAAATCAGGTTGACCTTGAATCATGGATCCCATAACAGAGAGTTAGATCCCATAACATAAGGCTGCTTTGAGAACTAAAAGGCCCAAAAAGTGCAATCAGATCCATGTTAAGATTTGTGGAGCCCAGAGTAAGACTAATAGAGAGGCCTATTTACATAAGTATGAATATTCAAAATGTGTAAATAAAGCCAGAAAACTGTTAAATTAAAATACAGTCGATCCTTCTACCTTGACAAGTAGAACTTCATGACTTTCTGGAAGGCCAGATTTGAACTGCGAATTCTTGGATGCCTCAGGTGGATGTTTCTGATGGAACATGGAAGGGTCAGACGAGTCTCTCTTGGGTGCCACCTCCTTCCCTTTCCACTCTCAGCTCCGACTTATACCACAGGGGCCTCGACTGCAGGCAAGTGGATATCCCAACCCCAAATCCAGACTCCATCCACACCTCATCAGAAAGGTGGGCCCTGGGGAAGAGGTCTGCCTGGTCCTCAGAAGTGAACTCAGGGCCATTAAGTCAGGCAATTCCAGGGTGCTGGGTACTTATTATGAAGAAGATGGGTGCAGGCTCTGGGTGGACATGTTTCCTTGGGCCCTGGGAGTCCTCACTCCATGAGGAGCGGTATAGTTAGAGGAGGAACAAACAGGCCTCTCTGAAGTGCAGGAACCTGGGCAGGGTCCCTTGTGCCTAGATCTAAAGGTAGTACTAAATTTAATGATAGTTAGTGCTATGGTCTGAATGTTTGTGTGCCCCCCAAGTTCACACATTAAAATTCTAACCCCCAAGGTGATGATATTAGGAGGTGAGCCTTTGGGAGGTGATTAGGTGATGGGATTAGTGCCCCCTATAAAAGAAGCCTGAGAAGGACCTTCACCCCTTTCTCCAGATTAGGTTACAATAAGAAGACAGCTGTCTGTGAACAAGGGAAATGGGCCCTTATCATATGCCAAATCTGCCAGTGCCTTGATCTTGGACTTCCCAGCCTCCAGAATTATGAGAAATAAATTTATGTTTTTCATAAGCCACCTAGTTTTAGGAGTTTTTGTTGTAGCAGCTCAAATAGACAAAGATAGTTGAAATTAAACTGAGCGTTGTTTGCTTCTCAACTTTTGTCTTAGGTACTCTTTCCTTTAAGTAAACCATTTGTAAATGCTATAGTACCTAAAGCTACACTAACCAAAGACCTATTTTAAATGATGCCCAATTTAATTTTAAAAAACATATTGAAAGGGGGCCACTTGGGATGAAGAATTCAGTAGTTAGGACAAATGAACCAAAATTTGAAATAGAAAACAGATAAAGCATTCCATCTCAAGTATAGACAGGTGAACTAAAAGAGCTACAATCACAATAATAGTGTCTTTCAAAGTATAACTTCTTGTTTCCAAAACACTTTCACTTATATATGTATCATTGAGTTCTTATGAAATTAAGCATCAATTCTTTGAAGTTTGAAATATATATATATATATATATATATATATATATATTCCAGACAAATATAAAAAGGAACACTTGACACTGTGAAGAGTAAATTTATAGACTCCATTAGCCAAGGAATGGTGGAAATGAGAGGTGGAATGATGTAGAAAGAGAAATCAAAGGCAGCAAACAGGCTTCAGCCTGGGCCAACTCTGATCTTTGGATAGTGGCCACTGAAGTGCTAGACTGAGAAAATCTTAGGTCGTGCCTGGCCTCAGTGGTTGGTAATAAATTAGCCATGCCTGTTACAATCAAAGAAGGGGCCATGATGGCATGTGAGCTGTGAATGTGCCATTTCTGGGCTGGACAAATGCATGTGGCTCACAGTAAGGGCAAGCAGGATGCTTGGAGTTATCCTTAATCTTTTGAGGTTGTTGGCAAGGAGAACAATCAATGCAAATTCTCAAAAAGAAATCTCATGTTCTTGAGTATTTCTGTCTTTCTCCAGCAAAAACAATTTGGGTTTCTTGAAAAAGACGTTGCTTTCAACTTACTTTCTGATATGGAAAAAAGATGAGATAGACAACTGTTAAGGTGTTAATTGGTGATAACTGGATGAATAGAAGACCTGGATTCTTTTCGCATCTCTGTCACTAACTAGCTGTGTGACCTTGAGCAAATCCCTTAACCCCTCCAGACCCCTATTTCCTTGTCTCCAAAATAGGGATATTATCTGAGTGATCTCTCAGAGATTTGTGAGGCTTAAAGGAGTTAGTAACAAGGCAATCACTTGAAATATAAAACATTACACCATTGTAAACCATTATGATTCCACTGAAAAATTAGCACATTAGTCTAGGGTAGCATTTCCCAAAGTGTATTTTTGGAACATCAGTTCTATGGGATGCCAACTGGTATTACACTAAAGCTATCAAACAAACAAACAAACAAAAAAGTGTCTTCTGGCCAAATAAATTTAGAAAACTCAAGGCTAAACAAGCTTACATAGTTATTTTACCACATAAATTATTAGTCTTAATAATTTAATGTGCATTATGAATCATTAAAATGAGGAAATTATATGCAGTAGTTCAGACAGTTCTTTGGACACAAGACTCTTATTTTCTCAACATATTAGTCCTTCAGAACACAGTCCTTTGGAAATTATTAAACAATCTACTCTTCAAGTTCTCTTCTGACTTGAATGCCCTCTGATTCATTCATTTATTCAACAAATATTTATGGAGTCCCTATTATATGCCAGGCACTGTTCAGTGTAAAAAAATACATCAGTGTACAACACAGAGAAACAAATCCTTGCTTTCATGGAGCTTACATTCTAGCAGGATTTGATGTCACTCACTCAAAGTGTACTCATGCTTAGAGAAGTGACTGCTATCCGTTAACTCAAAGATATAAAGTTGTAAAGTAGAATCATTAAAAACAGAGAAAGGCCAGTGGGGAAGGATAGTTTGTGGGGAAAGTAGGGAAGACTATGTGTCACTCTGCCTCCCTATCCCTCAGCCTCTGAGTTGAGGTTAAACTATGAACTCAGATCTGAAGAAGCAGATGGCTTCTGCATCAGGGGCACACAATCCCATTTGTTTATTTGTTTATTTATTCATTAATGTCACTATTCAGCACATAGTTATAGGCATGATATATGTCATACACAACAATGCATAAGACCAAATTTGTACCCCCAGAGCTGACTTTAAGGTGGGCAGGCAGATCAGGACATGAGAGATTGTGCCTGTGTGTTTTATGTGCTATGGGGGAGAGGACAGGGTAATGTGGGGGCACATTGCAGGGGCTCTGAACCCTAGACATCAGAGAAGACATCTTAAAGTGACATTTAATTTGAATTATCCAGAGGGCAACAGGAGTTTGTTTAGCAAACTGGCTTAGGGTGAGTTGGGGGAAACGGTGAGTAGGAAAAGCGCTCTAGTCAGCGGACACAATATGTACCTAACAAAACTCCCATGACAAGTTTACACAGTGGAACTTGCGCCAAAGACATATGTATATATTAGAGTTCTGTGTATCATTTTCTTTGAAAAAGGGTTCTGTTGTTGAAATAAAACTTGAAAACCATTAGTGGTTTCCCAAAGGATATTTTTGAGGCTACTCTATGTTTATAATTCTTAAATTCTATTG
Source organism: Hylobates moloch (assembly GCF_009828535.3). Classification (NCBI taxonomy): domain Eukaryota; kingdom Metazoa; phylum Chordata; class Mammalia; order Primates; family Hylobatidae; genus Hylobates; species Hylobates moloch. The sequence goes on from NW_026652281.1 coordinate 136,510,419, forward strand.
CTTACGTAAATCTTTCTGTCAAAAGTATTTGCATTTTCATGGGGAATTTAGAAAGACTGAGATTTCTTTCAAATCTGAGGTACACATTGCTGCTGGCAGATGGTATTCATTGAAATGGTTTTGGTTATAAATGACAGAAACCTCAATTCAAGATGACTTTAGCAAAATAGGAAATTAATTATCTTACATGACAAAACAATTCAAATGGAGAGAGACTTCAAATCCAGTCTCTCTCCATTTCAGTTGTCTGGCCTTCATTCTCAATCTTAGCATGGTGGCAAGAGGGCTGCCAATGTCTCCATGTCTGCATCTTTCATGTCCAAGTCTAGTGGAAAAGAGGGTTATCTTCCTGAAGCTGTCACATAAATCCCTGTATTCACTCTGATTATACCATCTTATCTCATGTGCTCATCCCCAAACCAATCACTGTAGCCAAGAGGGTGAAACTACAAAGATTGGATAGGCCTGGATCACATAATCCAATCCTGGAGCAGGAAGTGTAGTCCCATCCAAACCACATGACTGAGAATGTTTTCCTAAAAAGTCCTGAGGCTATAAGCAGAAGAATAGGGAGGGAGGCAGAAGGGGAAGGAGAGAGAGATGGAGATAGGGAGAGAGAGAGAAAGAGAGTCAAGGATGAAGGGAAAAAAGAGAAAGTATCACGGAAAAAAGGAAGAAAAAACTCCTATTTCCTTTTAACAAATGTAAAAAATAAATCTACGCTACAAAGAATTTTTGGTTGTTAGAAATGGAAGGGGAAGTAGGGAGAAAAGAGGAAATGTTGTTAATTAACATTAATTAGATGTGGGTATTCCTGAGTCTGCCGTTTATCAGTCTCTAGGTAGGAGAGGAATTTAAAGATCATCAATTCATTGGATGCTTGAACCTCCTTCAGCTACACAGCCAGCATACAATCAACTTATGTCCTTGAATACCTCCCAGTGACAGGAAACTCATGCCTCCGGTAGCCAATCACTTCATTGCTGAGTATCTCCCATTGTTGACTTATTAGTTCTCATAATGATCTGAAGTCTTCCTCCTTGTAACTCTGCTGGCTTCAGTTCTCTTATCCATGAAAGGAAAGCTTAATTCAGTGGGGATAAACTGGTAGATTATGGCCAAATCTGGATCTAGAAAAGATCATTGCCCAGCACAATATATTAAATGTGGTTGACTGTGGGTGCTTTGGGGGGGCAGGCACAGCCCTTTTCCTGTAGCCCTACAACTCCCTGCTGTTCACTCCCTGGGAACTTCGTATGTTTATGTTACCTGCCTGGACTGGGAAGGGATGTGATTTCACAATTCCTGGTCTAATTCTTCTTTCACATAGTTGGCCAGGCACTTGAAGGCTGTTATGTGATGGATAAAAAAAGGGAGAAAGCAAAAAAGAAAAGAAAAAAAATGAAACTGGAAGTAATACAGTCTAGTGAGTTCTTCCTTAAAGCATCACCTTGAGGGTAATGTTTACTTTCTCCAGTGATACTGCTTTGGCTCAAAAGGATTTTCAAACTCCTCTTGGAATTTTTTTCAGAGCCTGAAGCACGTTCTTTGAATATCCTCAATGGTGGCAAATCCTTATTCTTTGGGGGTGGTTTTGATTTTTGAAAGAAGCCAGAAGTCATTGAGAGCTGAGTGTTGACCAACATGGTGGCTGCTGCATCTGTCTCATCTTTCTTGTGTCTAAAGCAAAGTGCAATGATGTGCTCATGAGTCTGAGATCCTTGTGGTTTCCTTTTAATTAATTCATTCATTTATTGTTTTATTTTAATTTCATTAACTTAATAACCAACACTTTCACATGTTTCACATTTTCAAAGGCACAAAAGAATATATAGTAAAAAGTCTTTTCCCTTCCCTTGCCCCCCAGCCACCTGGTTTACCTTCCATGTTTTGCGTGTATCCTTCCAGAAAGAGCCTACTCCTATCCCTTAATTGACTTGAAGAAGGCCCAGAGAGGTATCTCTAAGTAACTGAAGAACTGCTTGAATGCCGGTGAAGAGCACTGCAGTGTGTGTAAGCTGTGATAGGTTTATGCCAAATGCAGGTGTCAATACTTTATCCTTAGGACCCTAAGAAGTCTCTGTAATAGGAGGCAGTTTCCTGGCTCAGATACCCAAGCTGTGCGAGATCACGTGGGTTACTTTTTCTCTTGAGCTTTGGTTTTCTCATCTGTAAAATAGGGATAATGTCAACAACCTCCTTCGCAGGTTATTATGCGGATTAAGTGCAATGATGTACCAAAATGTCCTAAGGAGGTTTATTGTATGTGTCGACTTAGCTCAACCACAGTACCCAGTGGTTTAGTCAAATACTAGTCTAGATGTCTCTGTGAAGGTATTTTGTAGATGTGATTAACATCTGCAACCAGTTAACTTTAAGTAAAGCAGATTACCCTCCGTATTGTAGGTGAACCCCATCTAATCAGTTGAAAGCTTAGAGCAAAACCTGAAGTTTTCTAGAGAAGAAATTCAGCATTAAGACTGTAGGCTAGAAATCCTGGCCAAGTTTCCAACCTGCTGGCCTGTCCTATGGATTTCAGACTCAAGACTGCAACATCAACTCTTACTTGAATTTCCAGCTTCCTGGCCTGCCCTACAGGTTTGGGACTTACCAGCTGCCACAATTGTGTCAGCCAGTTTCTGAAAATAAATCTCTCTCTATATATATATGTATATATTCTATTGTATTCTATTGATTCTTTTCTCTGGAGAACTCTGACTGATACAGAGGGAGAAAACTGCATTGCAGTGAGGCGGGGTGTTGAAATAAACCTAGGTTTTAGTCCTAGGTCTCTCTCTGACTGGCTAAGCAGCTAAACAGCCCTGGGAAAGACCCTTGATACTACTGAGCTTCTAGTGTCATCACCTGCCTAATGCCTCTCAACATTGCTGGGAAGATGGACATCATGAAAATGACTCATCAAGCATCCTATACGTTCAGGTTATAATTATTTGAGTCTGTTCTCCTTTGAATGCACACATATCCTTAAAAGTCATGCTTTGGTGGCTCCCAGACCTATAACTTCTTCAGAGATGTTTGCTTCCCAGGCATTGATTCTTGGCTCTGTCTCTGTGAAGTTCATAGTCAGGGAATGAAATCCAGTCCAGCCTCAAGTAGTTGGGGCTAGAGGGCTCCACCCAAGGCCTCAGTGGGCTCTGCACCCACAGGCAAGGGGAAGCAGAGGGAGGAGGGTAGGGGAAAGTGGAGGGAGGAACTTATGGAGGCGGGAGTAGGGGCGGGGAAGGGAAGGGGAATGAGAGAGGAAGGAGGACATGTGTTAAGATGGGTCCCCAGGGGTCCAGGGCTGATTTGCTGGGGTTGCTGGGTCTGCTCTGCAGATTGCGGGCTGATTGCAGCAGATTAGCTGGGACCTAAAAGGGGCCTTGTCAGAGCCCATGAATCCAGTGCTGAATATTCTGCTATTTCTCTTATCTTGGGGATAGAGCCAATCAAAACAGAGAGGACTGGGGGATGGCGGGGAGAAGCACTATGAATAACCTGCCTCCTTTGCCATCACAATGCGTCAAAACACCACTCAGTCCCATTTCCACTTGTTTTCTCCTCTGCCAGGGATTCAAGAACTGGCACTTGAGAGGGATGAAACTTTTTGTGATGTCTAAGAGGCCTCATGTTGCTTTCCACCCCACCCTGGTGTTCTTTATTTCATCACTCAAATCTTTTCTTTCATACCACTTATCATAAGCTGAAATTATTTGATAAAAAATTATTTACCAAAAACTGCTCTCTCAACCAGAATGTGCCACCTTATCTTATTTGCCTGCCCCTGTAGTGCCAGTTCCCAACAGAGTGGTGCATGGTAATGCCCCTAAAAATGTTTATTAAGGAATGGGATGGATGGATGGATGAATACCATTTACTAAGGGCCCTCTTTGTGCCAGGCAAGGAGCCCAGAGCTGTACAGGCATTTGTCATCTGCTTTCAATGATAGCTCTGTGAAGAAGGTATAATCATCTTTTATTTTACTGATAAGAAAACTAAAGTCCAGAAAGGTCAAGTAACAAGCCCATGGTCACACAGTCAGACCTGGGATTCTAATCTAGGTTTGACTGACTCCAAAGTACATGGTCTTAATTACTATACCATGGATAAAATATGCATTTCCTGCCGTGCTAGCATCGATTGGCAGTTGTTGCCAGGAGCCCTTAGCTGAGAAGAATATCAAGGCAATGTCCAACTTGGTGGAGAAGTGTGCAGAGATCAATTAGTAATGTCTGCAAGAGGTGAAGTAGAATGTTTAGTGGCTCATGTGCCATCTGTTTTTCATTTTAACACATATTATATCACCTCCCTAAAGATGTGCACTAGAGTCAAAGAAAAAAAAGAGAGAGGGAAACTAGGAGGCAGAAATGCTTAACTTCTTTTCAGGCCCTAGTTTTCACCCCTTCTTGTTGAACTTATCTTTTCTTTAAAATGAGAACACATCTATTTACATGCTTATTTGGAGGATAGAATGCAATCAGAAGTAGGAAAAAGCTTTGAAAAGTCTTGGAAGCAAAGGTTGTGATATTGCTTCTTAAGCTGACTTTATGATGCTTGAGGGGCTTTGGGTCACCTGATATTTCTGTGGGACTCCAACACTCCTGGCAAAGATGCTGTTATTATTTACCAAAAGCCTTTCAAAGAAATCAGGGGCAGGGAATGAGGGGAGGTGACAGTCAGGCTGCAGAGCTGGACATTGGGAATTGCAGCCTATTGCACTTAAGACTTTGCAATCTGTTGGCCATGGAATAATCATCACGCATTTACCCTGCCAGACTAAAGCCTGGGAGTAGGGCAGTAGATTGGTTAAGAGTGGGGCCTATAGAGTTTAAGTCCCAATATTACTGCTTACTGTGTAATCTTGGACAAGTTATTTAATCTCTTTGAGCCTTGATTTCTTACGTAAAATAGCATCTATCCAAGGGCCTGATATGAGAATTAAATGAGACAGTTTGAGGCCAAGCGCGGTGGCTCATGCCTGTAATCTCAGCACTTTGGGAGGCTGAGGTGGGTGGGTCACTTGAGGCCAGGAGTTTGAGAGCAGCCTGGCCAACATGGTGAAACCTCGTCTCTACTAAAAATACAAAAATTACCTGAAGGTGGTAGCGCACGTGCCTGTAATTCCAGCTACTTGGGAGGCTGAGGCACGAGAATCACTTGGACCCAGGAGGTGGAGGTTGCAGTAAGCTGAGATTGCACCACTGCACTCCAGCTTGGGTGACTGAGACTCTGTCTCAAAAAAAAAATTAAATTAAAATAATAAAAACATAAGACAGTTTGTAGAAGAAAACAATATGGCCCTGGCATACAACAAGCATGAAATGCATGTTAATTACTGTCTATGAGGAATCTGTATGCACACGTGGAAAATGGAAAATCAGAGCAATGATCTGAATCTATGTTGTTCCAAGCCAGATAACTGGTGGTATTTTGTTTTTTGTTTGTTTTCCTAGTTTTTTGTTTGCATCTGGATGTTCTGAATACCCAGACTTGGTGTTTTTCTCAGAAAGGAGTTGGGCAAGGTTGTTCCAAACTGTTCATCTCCTTGAAGTATCCAGCCTATAGTTCTTGCTGCTGTTAGGCCTCTCTCTAATTGAACAAGGGGAAAAATCACCCTCTCACTGCGTGTTGAAAAACTGGGTTTTAAGAATATAAAGTTGGGCATTGCCCCACTTCTCCATCATGAAACACACTGGCCCAGAACAGACTTTCTTCATCTTCTGTAAGAAATAGCTTAGGCCATGGTTATGTATGGTGATAGCTACCATTTACTATGAGGCACTAATTGTGTGCCAGGAACTTCATTCTCCTGACAGCCCTATAAGGTGGCCACTATTGCCACTCTTAGTTTGCAGATAATGAGATTACAGCCAAGTATGTTTAGCTCACCTGTCCTAAGTCACACAGCCAGGAAGTAGCAAAGCTGGGATTCAAACCCAGGTCAGTCAGGCCTCAGCATCCCCGTGCTAACCACTTAGTCATATTGCCTAATGGGAACTCTGGCTTAGTGAAGAATCTGTTTGGCAGAAGGGATGAAATGTCAGATTCATAAATGAGGGGCTGTGAGAAATGGTGGAGAGGTCGCAGCCATGGTTCTCATGCCCAGCTGCCCAGCTGAATCCCCTGAGGAGCATTCATGAAATAGAGATTCCTGGTCCCCACCCACAAAACTGTTGATGCACTTGATCTAAGATGGAGCCAGAGCTTTCCAGGTGATTCTGATGGGCTTCTAGGCTTGAGAACCTTCTAGGCTTGATAACTCCTTCCTAGGCAGAGGAAGAAGGTTTGGGGAGAGATTTAGCAAATTCCTTGTGGTTAGGAACTTTTCCATTCTCTCGTAGGAAGTGGCTAATTCACATTCCAGGTGGTGTACCTTTATCTCAGTATCTCTGTTTGCAGGATGTGGGCAGTGGAGCTTGACAACATTGCAGGCTGCTGTGTGGATAAACGGCTTGTAATGTGCCATTTAAATGGGAAGCATTGGGATGAAGTGTTCCTGGGGCTTGAAGTGACCCCATTTTATTTTCAGTGTGGAGGTGCCCAGGCCACATCTTAAGCAACTTTGAATCATCTGGACCCACTGGACACCAAGTGGTTAATCCTGTAAGGCCAGGGTGTGAGGGATCCGGTCATGCAGCTGCAGCTGAGGGTAACTGGGGAACTCTCATTGTCCCATCCTTTGGTTGAGGAACAGTGTGAGCCAACACATAATTAGAACCATTAACTGGCTTTCAATATGGAGAATGAGATTTGTGGCTCCTGCTCACTAAGGAAATATGAAATGGTTATGGATGGGGCTAAACACACCATTAAAGTGAATGCTAATAGCTGGCTCCTTCTCCCTTTGAACATTTCACCGTGGCAACCAGTAGGTGCCTTTTTCCTGCCTTCTCTTTCAGCCTTCCCATAATTGTCTTCTGCCGTGGTTCTTTGGATGATAATGGGCACATGCTTGAAATAGTAGTTAGAGAATAAGAATTTACTAACAACAACAACAAAAAAAGCAAATGAGGCTGGAGTAGGTTTCCAGCTCCTCATATTATTTGCTTGTAGGCTGTAGCAATCTCAGGTATTGAGAATAAGCCAAAATAGACTGAGATGAACATCTTTAATTGACGTGAGTGTCTTAAATATACTGCATGCTAAAGGCATTAAGCTTGACTTCTGAAGCTCAGTCACTAAGTGGTGGGAGCACCATTACTCAGGGTTTAACAACAGGTGGCCAGGAGTTTGACATACTTGAGTATAAATCCTTCCCTATTGTCTAATGGCTGTGTGGCCTTGGATGAATAACCTTCTCTCTCTGTGCCTAAGCTTTTTCATCTATAAAGCATGGCTAATAATAATAAACTTTTCCTCATAGAGCTATTGCAGTGGTGGAGTGGTTAAAGACACATGGGTATAAAGCTTTCAGTACAGTGCCTGGCACAAAGGTTCTCAATAACCAATAGCTATTCTGATGATGATGATATGATTAACAACTTGCTGGGCAACATTAGGCCTATAACTTCCCTGAGCTTCAAATTTTTCATCTGCAAAAGGCAAGCTAATCACAGTGCTTTAGTCATTTGCTTAAGGCTCTAGATAAGAATTAAATGATGAAAAGGACTTGGCACAGGTCTTGGCACATAATAAGAGCTCAAGGAGGACTTGCTGAATGAATGGGAAAAAAATAAATGAATGCTATGTCAGCTGGAGAAACTCAGTCATCAGACCCAAAGTGTTTAATATGAGACACAGAGGAAGAAAAATACGAACAGCCCTGGACTCTTTTGTCAGTTACATTTTTTAGCAGCCGAAGACCTTCTGTTGCTTCCTTTCTCATTGTTGCGTCCGTTCCTCCCGCCCCTTACCAAGACTGTCTGCTGGAAAAGAGAAAGCATGATGCTGACACACAGAAATGAAACCCCAGTATCACAAGGGGCGCCTAGCAAGGCCTCAGACATGAAGGGCCATATATAACCGAGTGGCCTGTGCAACAGGCTCAGCCTGTAAAGCCGGTCTGTAGGACCTCTTCAGTCCCTGCCCTGGCCCCTCAAGTGGCCAGTGTCCTCACCTTGAGCCCCACACTTCCTTCCCCATCTAGTGCCCCTCCTAGGTCTGTTCCCCAGGGAAGTGACTCATACTCTGAATTGCTTCTCCCTCCTCTGCCAAACTCCAGCTTTCCCTGGGAGAAAACTATCTGGTAAGCCAGTCACTAAAATCATTGCTTAGTCAGCCACTCTCGTGGGGGTAACTGAAATGTCTTTTAAACAGCATTTATGGTTTTAATTTCTAATTATAAAAGTGATACATATTTGTTTTAGAAAACTTTGGGGAAAAAATCTAGGGAAAGTATCCAAGCATGTGGAAGAAAATACCAATCCTGAGGCCCAGGTCACAGCCCAGGCCAATTTGATCAGAATTTCTAGGGATGGTATCCTAGAGCAGGATTGTTTTATTAAGTTCCCCAGGTGATTCCATTGCAGAAAAGGTCCTTTACTTACAGATACCTGCCAATAATACTTTGAAGTATTTTCTTTACTTTTTATGTTGATATTCAGATTGTACTGTGTATGTTATTCAAAACATGAATTTTTTTGCCCAATGATATATTATGAACATCTTCTCATATCATCAAATATTCTTTGAAGACATGATTTTTAAAATGGGCATGTAATGTTCCATCTTATGGATGCACATAATTAGTTTAGCTAACAATCCATTATTAGACATGTTTCTAAATGTTGTCAATTGAAATAATGCTGAGATGTATTTCTACTTCTCTCTCTGATCACTTACTTAGCTGACACTTACATAGCATGTAATCGTATGCTGGACATCATTCTAAGGCATTCCATATATTTCATTTAATCCTCACAACCAGCCTATGATGTTATCCCTGTTTTAGAGATGAGGAAACTGAGGTTCAGAGAGCCTAAATCACATGGCTGGTAAATGGTGGAGCCCGTTCATGCTCTGCAATTAACATTGTTGGGTTGAAAAAAAATGAACATTTTTAAGGCATTTGAAGCACACTGCCAAATGACCTACCAGGAAGGTTGTAACGATTCACTTCTTCACCAGCAACATGGGGAACACAGTGCAAGGGTCTCTGAATTTGAAAATAATTCTATAAACCAATGGAATCCCTCTATTTAAAAACCCTCCTTATTGCCGGTCTACTATGTATGGAAAGAGTTTTTTGGAGTAAGGTTTTAAAAAATGGTATCTAATAGCTGTATAGCATGGCTTTACAGTTTGTAAGTGATGTTCCAAGCATAAGACAGCATATTGCTTTTGTGGAGGGTGGGAAGGGGGACTGCCCAGAATCCTTCAGCTTATGTCACCCAATGGCCTGCCCTGTGGGAGAATTCTAAGACTGTTCCTGAGCACTGGTCCCTCTCTAATTGTCTTTTTCTTCCCACCCTTCATTTGGGGAAAATGCTTTTGGTAAGACAGAGAAAAGAGACAAACATTTCCAAATGCAGTAGTTAATGGAAGAGATGCTGTGAGAGGAGAGATGGCATTGTTAGAGCAAAATTTGCTGAGCTTTTGATGTTTTACCGAAGGGCCCAAAGCCCCCTTCCCTGAAGGAATCTGACTCAACTCTCTTCAGCTCCCAATGGGAGTGAATGGAGCTGCTTTTCTGGGAGCCCTGGAGGGAGGGAAGAGGAGCCCAAAAGGCCAACTGGACAAGGAATCCCAAGAAAGGGAGGAAAAGCTAGGTAAGAGAGAAAAGATGTCTGGAAGCCCACTGAGGGGCTCGAGGTGGGCTGATGTGTCTCAGTGAGAAACATACAAAGCTCTGCACAACACCCTTTGGTTCCTGTGTGTATCTGTCAAGTGCAATAATTAGCTTGGTCATTATTATTTCTCTTTTGGAAGTGGATTGTGCCTCCCCTGCCATTCCCTCCCCCACCACACATACCTACACTGACATCATCAACCTTTCTGAGGGATTTCCTATTTGTAGCAGGAAAGCAAAAAACTTCCCATGACTATGAGTTTCTTGAGGACAGAGCTCCATGCCTTTTTAAAAAAATTATATTCATTCTCAGTGGCTCTGGCAAGTCAAAATTTTAATTTCCATTCACAGGGCAACCTATTGAGGTTTGATTGAGGCTTCCATGGGAATTATGCTAGTGAACTCTATTTTGGCTGCCAGCTAGAGAAACCCACTTCAAACTTCCTTAAATACAAAAAAGAGTACCATACACCCATAAAAAAGAATGAGATCCCGTCATTTCCAACGACAGGGATGGAACTGGAGGTCATTATGTTAAGTGAAACAAGCCAGATACAGAAAGACAAAAAGCACATGTTCTCACTTATCTGTGGCAGCTAAAAATGAAAACAACTGGACTCTTTTGATTATGGCCCAAAAAAGGAGAAAGTCCAGGGTGGGGAGCAGGTTTGGCTAGATTCAGAGTTTTGAAGGTTGTTGTTTGTTTTTCTCTCTCTCTCTGCATCTTTCTTTGGACTGGCCTCATTTCTTCCTACTTATGAATGGGTTTCCTTCACATGTCCAAAGATCCTTTCTTTGGATTTTACATATGGGTGCTGAGAGAGAGAAATCCTCTTTGCCCAGGTCATTGCTAATCTGTGTTGCTCATGCGTGGGGGGCTGCTTAAGCCTTTCTCTTGTGTGACCCCAGCTTCACAATCTAGTGGAGAGAGAAGACTGCTCTTCCAGTGCCCATACACCAATCCCAGAGAGACAGACTGGCTGGCTTAGTTTGAGTCACATCAGGTTAACTGACTTCTGTTTCCAGTGGAATGAAGTATCACAAGTGGCCAGACCATTTATAGGACAACCCATGTGGTCAGGAGTGGTATCTGTTGCCCAAAGAAAAGGGTGAACAAATAGTGTGTCAGGAAAGACACAACTCCCTGAGAACCCTTTAGTGGTTCAGACTCATGTTTTCCCAGTCCAGAGTCTCAGCTGGTCCAGTTAATTCGGATTTTTATCTCTGTCTTTAATGGCATGTCTTTCTTGCACTTTTCTATCTGCAAAATAAGCACTCATTTTTATTAAAGTCTGATTTTTTTAACCTTTCCTCTTGATTCATCACTTCCTTGTAATTTTAAAACATGCAGATACCATTGTATTTACTGCTTTTCTTGAACGAGTAGGTCTACTTTAGAAGCCTCGATTTCTCGACCAGTTGCTTGCTGTAAACTGCTTTAAATATCAGATCTGGACACACTCCTCTGTTGAAGCAGCCTCTTGAAGGCCACTAATGACCCCTGGGTGCTGAATCCATTGTCCTTTCTTGGCTGCATTGTCCTGGCTGCTGCAGCAGTCTGTGATGGGCAATCTTACTTTCCGGCACCATCTCCATTTTGGGAGTAAAAAATGTCCTCAGAAAGGACCCAGAAAAACTATTTTCCTTCTTGGCACTTCTGCCCTTTTGGGCTGTCTGGTTTTGTTCTGTCTATAAATAGAGGAGAGACTCATTGTTCACCCCTCCACCTTTCAGCAGGGCTGCATTTTGCCTTTGGAAGGCAGACCGAATTTGTAGAAAGAGCATGAGCTTTGGAATCAGGCGAACTTGGAATCACATCCCAGCTCCGCACTTACTAGTCGTGGGACTATCAGTGAGGCTTTTTTGTTTTTTTCAGTTTTTTCTTTTTTTTTTGGACACTTCTCTGAGCATGAGTTTCTGCTCCTGTAAATGGAGGGAAACAATAGTGACTGCCTCGTAGGATAGCAACAGAGTTTCATAACAAGGTACTGTACCCAATAAATGTTCAATGCATGTGCGTTCTCTTCCTCCCTCAAAGATATTTGGTTTGTCCTTTGTCACTGTATTAGTTCTGTGCTGACTCACCCCTTCTGTATATCTTATGAAAATTGCCACTCATTAAATTGTTTAAAGCATATCAATGTCTTCTGTATTCTAATAAAGCTGGCCATTAGAAACAGTCCTAAAACTACTCTTTGGTAAAGTCCTTTTCTACCTTTTCTTTTGGAAAACAATAGTTTTTCCTTTTATTCCTTCTGGTGTAACAGACATCTCTCTCTGCCTCCTCCCCTCCATCCTGTTCAGCATCTACTCCCTTTCCATGGAAAGGCACCCTCCTTCCTGGGGGGAACTGTCCGTTCGCACCATGTGGTTCTGGTGGGTAAGCTGTGTCATGTGACCAAGGTTTGACCAATCATGGGATCTCATGCATCTTGCCACAGTGATTGGCTTCATGATGGCCACATGACCTAAGTTTGGTTTATTGGTATTCTTCCCTTGAATTTTATATCTGAGTGCTAGGAGAGAGAAATCTTTGTTTCCTTGGGAGTTGCTAATCTAGGTTGATGAAGCCTGGAGCTGCCCATGCTATGTCTCCTTCTGTGTGAATAAAGCTCTGCTATGTGATGAAAGAATGAGTCCAACAGATGGAGAGAAGCAGAGATCTGAGATATGGAGTGAGATGGGATGGGAGAGGAAGGAGAGAGGGAGGGACAATATCATCATTCGAATTCCTGAGGACAGCTCTGGTCCTGGCGTTTATGGATATGAGCCAGTAAATTCTGATTTTTCTTTATGCCAGATTGGGTTAGGTTTCTGTTCCTTGAATTTGAGGGTTCTAATAAATTCATCAGTTTATTTAAAGTAACTGTTACATTATAAATGAGAGTTGTGTATATGTTACAACAAAATCCCAACAGTTAGTTTAAGTTGCTAATAAGGAATGGATTCCTATATTGAGCTCCTTCTAAGAGCACAGAGGTCTGGGGTTACAGAGCCCCTTCTGTGTATCACTGGAACCTAGCATAGCGCTTGGCACATGGAAGGTCTGGATATGTATTTGGAGAACACAGTAAGGCATGAGAGAGAATCTGATTGGCTCAGTGGGTCAGTACCATCCAGCACAGGAGAGTCCTACTGGCTAGACCATGGTTCCCACGTGGGCCAACATCTTGGCTACCTGTGGGTTAGGAACCTCACCCATGGTCTGGCCAGCTGTGAGTACAGAATAATAACTTCTGGTGTAGAAAATCACCTCTTTTTCTCATGGTGCAGAAAATAACCCCTTTTGTTAAATATTTGTTTAAATTTGACTGTGGGTATGGCAGGTACTCTGAGTCTCACAAAGGGAACAGAACAGCAAACAAGTGCTTCACTTGGCTTGTTCAGGCCGCGTGAGTCCTCCCATTAAATTCTTCAGTGAGGGGTTTGAAGAGCTACTGGGGGAGTTCCAGAAAATGCTGGTCTCCTTCCTGCCGAGGGTCTCCCCTTGAGCTTCTTTTCCAGAAGAGAGCCGTGACCCTGACCAAGGGGGCAGTTCTAGGAAACTGTGGGAGCCTGAAGCAAATGACAGAAAAGGGGCCGACTCCAAAGTGACCCTGCGAGGCCTTCTGGTGAGAAACATGCCCCTTGCTATGGTGAGGCCGGCCACAGCCTGACGCCGCCTCTGCTGGGGATAAGACCATGGGGAAGCAACAGCATTCTAGTGTCAGCCTGGCTCTGGCCGTGCCCCAGGCCCTGTTGCCACTGTAAGCTGACCCTGGCTGGGAGGGGCCTCTCATCTCCTCTTTCAGGGCTCCAGGGCAGAGTCTCTTCTCAGACTTGAGCAGCAGCCTGTGGATGCTACAGAGTGTGTGAAGAAAGCAAACCAACCTCTGTGGGCCCAGTGAGGCAGGTGGGGCCCTCTGATTTGTGTCTGAGAGGTTAGCATTTGCAGTAGATTTTAATGTTGACCTTGTTAACATGGCGACAGGGTTAAATGGGAGACAGTAAGCTGTATCTGGAGGGTCTGGATGGGGGCCTGAAGGCCTAGGGGTTAGCCCAGTTCTCTCTGTAAGCTGTTGTGGGGCCAGGGGCCAGCGTTTGGTACCTGGGCCTCAGGCTCCTCAGTGGTAAATTGAGGAGGTTTGTCAGGCCACATGCAATTGGAGGTTCCTTCCAACCTGAGTAATCCCCACTCACCATCAAGTAATGGCTCTAAATTGATTTGCTCTGTGGAGATAACCAATATGGAAAAGATTGGCTTCAAATTTAACTTTTTTTAATAGGCAGTAAAGGATGGATGAGAAGTAACATTATTCCAAATAGAATGACAGGAATAATAATTATTACAGTAATAACAATAACAAAACAATGCTTTCAAAATAGTCACTGTAAGCCAGGCACTCTATTCAAGATTTTACATACCTTACCTTATTTATTCCTTTGCAACACTCCCCTGGGGTGGATATCATGGTACTTGTTTTGGAGACGAAACTATTGAGGTGCAGAGAGGCTCAGTTACTTGCCCAACAGCTCACTGTTCAAAGGTAGCAGTGCTGGGATTTGAACCCAGGGTCCACTTATTTCTAAAGCCTACATTCTCACCTCCTCTGTTATCAGGTAGGTGAGAGGTGCCTTCTACTTTCTGTTGTGAAAGTGCAGATACAGAGGAGCAGCAGCTGTCCACTTGCTTCTCCAATGTTCATATGTCATAAATCCCTCAGGAATGTAGCCTTAGGCTTATTTTTCCAACCCCATTACTGGCCATTCCCTACCATCCCCACCAAACCCATGCTCCTTCTCCACTCACCACTTCTCCACAGGTCACAGTGGTCTGTGCCTCAGAGCCTTCATAGGTGCTGGTCCTTGTTCTTGAAACCCTAGTCTTCTCTCTTACTTCTGGAACATTCCTACTCGGCAAGGTTCAGATGCCGTCTCCCTTTTAAAAGATGCTCTGATTTCCAAATAGCCACAGCCCACTTTTGCTTCTGTCATAGTCTGTATCATGTTCTGTAATTATTTGTTTTAGTCAACTCTCATTCAGTAAATATTTGCTGAGTGACTCTTTGTGCTTGGCACTGTGTTAGGTGCTGGGGAATTTTCTCCTGTCCACTTTTCCTGTCCTCTAGACACCCAAGACACAATCAAACTCATAGTTTTTTTTTTTTTTTTTTAACAGAGATGTGCCTTATTTCCCTTGAATCCCAGGTAATTGACAAAGCCTAATACATAGAAAATGCTCAATAGCCACTCGATGAGTGGATGCATGACCCAGTACTTGTCTTACGTTTGAATAATTGCCTCTTTCTTTCCATCCTCTACTAGATTCTTAGACTGTTGTGGACAGGGGTTGGGACTTATTTTGCTTTTGTCCCCGTTGCTTAGCACAGAGAAGTAATTTAATATGGTTTGTTGAATGAACGATTATGAGAAGTGTGAGTTCTGGGAGTGGATATGCTAATTCTACAAGCATATGCTAATTCTGGGAGTGGATATGTTCTGTGTTCTGGGAGTGGATATGGTAATTCTACAAGCTAATTCTACAAGCATGTGACCCACTGTGTATCTAGTGCCAATCATTGCTTGGGTGGGCACCATGAAAAGCAAATACCATGCAGATCTCACACCCTCAGGATCCTGACTGTATGGTGACCAGGCATATACACACAAAGTTGCAAGAGAAAGATTCAGCAGGGGAAGAGCCCAGGTGCCAACCAGACAGTCACCTTGTCCAGAATCTCTGCTGGTCCCTGGCCCTGTCCTCAGCAGCCTGTGGCTCTAATTTCGATGACTTCCTTCCCTTAGAGGGCTCCTTGCCTCTGGAGAGAAATGAACATCCCCTGTGAAAGAGGCTTGCAGAGATTATTGCTCCATCTAATTGAATGTGAATTAAAGTAGAAAGAAAGATTGGCATTCTTACTGTGCCCAGAATCATTGAACTTATGACTGAAAGATGCCACAACTGATCATTTGGCCTTGTTCTAATCTTCTGTCTGCAGAAATCCATTGTAGTGGGCCAGCCCCAGAATTCTCTTTTGGGAGAAGACTGCCTTGAAATCCTGAGGGCAAAGTTGGTAGGAGACAAAGTGATAAAGAGAGAATTTTTTTTTTTTTTTTTTGCATAACATAGGTAGCTTAGATGAGGGGGTTTCAAGAAAGAGAAGAAATAGAAGCAGAGAGGCTCTGGCAGAGAGAAACTAGAATTTGAAGTTTCCATTGGCTAAACATTTTAAGAACAGGGTTGTCTAACTTTTTATTTTACTTTTTTGTGTGTATGAGTTCTATAAACCTTTTTCTCTCTTTATCAAAGACTGCTACACACACACACACACACACACACACACACACACACACAGACACCCCACCTTGTATAAGTGGGTTTTAATTGGGAGGGGTAGAACAGAGAAAAGTTGAAGAAAGTTGCTGAGTTGTTTTTTTTTTCTTTTTTTTTAATTGGTAAAGACAGCCCACAGAGGATGGTGAGACCATCGATAAACTAAAATAACTCACTGGAAACAAGTGAAATAAGGCAAGAGAATAGGAACTCTCCAGAAGGTCGTTCATCGTGTGTAGGTTGGGGTCTAAAACCACATTTTTATTTGACTCTCAAAGAACAAAGGCACTCACCAGACTTCTTTGGTAGTAAATAACAGAAATTGATAGGCTAAAAAGCCAACGAAGTGTTCTATTGGGAGGATTCTGGGTGGCACGTAGAACCAAAGGGGAAGTTGAATAGTCAGGTCCCAATAAGCAGGAACAAGTAGACCCCACTTCAGGGCAACCCCATGGGGAAGAATTGGCCCAGCGGTTTGCCATGCTAAGGAGGCTTCCACCAAGTTCAAACCTTAGGAACAGAAGTTCTATGGCCTGAGTCTGGGTCACATCCCCACCCTCCGTGGTTGGGGTAGCATGGAGTAAGGGTGTCGAGATTGACTGGCCATCTTCTTGGGACCACATAGGAGAATAAGAGGAGACTTGACCAAGGAAGGAAAGGGGGTACTTTTGCCAAAAACTCAGAAGAAGGGATGCCAGGCAAGCAGAATTAGCAGATGCCCATGCTCACAGGGTACCTCAGCTGTGAGATGTTGCTGCTGACACCTATGAGTGGAGCAGGTGAAATGACTCCCCACCTCTACAATTAATTTCACAATAGGTCTACAGTTAACTGAGCAGTGCTGTGGTGTGTCGCTGACAGATGAAGGAGGAAGGAGAAGGGCTGAGAGTCCAGTCCTTTATCTTCCAGTGCTAGGCCCTTTCCCATACACCAAGCTACTGCCCTGGCGCCCCCATACCTCCAAGCCTTTGCTTGAGCTCCCTCTATCTGGAGTTCCCTCTTCTTTCTTCGTTACCTATTGATTTTGCTCCTTAGAACTCAAGAGTATCACCTGACAGAAATTGTTTCTAATCTTGCCCTTCTCCGTGGGTTAGGAGTCTATCCTCTATGTAGACCCGTATTTTATTTCATCATTAAAAGATGTATTGTTTGTAAAAATAGTTAACATAGACACACGGTAAAAAGTTCAAGCACACAAACTGATATAAATGGAAAAGTTGGGCGTTCCTTTGCCTCTGACCCCAGTTTCCCTCTCAGAGGCCACCACCGTTTCCTGTGTCTCCTTCCAGAACACACACACACACACACGCACACACACACACACACACACACCCCTGCACACACCCCCACTGTAAAGGGCCTACCTCCCCAGACTTGGAAGCCTCCGAGGGCAGGGTCTCCTTGTTTGCCTCCAGGGCCCTGACGACTATGGCAGCCTGATTCCCTTGCACAAGGAAAAGTGGGAGGGAAGGGGATGGATTCTGTCTGAGATCACTGGGTGCCACGCTCTATGATCTATGAGTTGCTTTTAATTTCCTGTGCTCGGCCGCCAGCAGCCTGATGAAATGAAGCAGATAGCAGGGCTTCAGATCTAGCCCTGCCTGGGCTAGGGCTTGTCTGCTTGCTGCAAGGTTATAATCTCCAGACTCCAAAGAGAGAAGAGCTACGTACACTGTACCCCCACAACCACCCCCCACCCCACCCTGTCGCTGCAGCCTCCTGGGCCAGGGAATAGGCAGAAATGAAGCTGCTTGATGTTGCCTATGGTTCCTAGGGCAGTGGTTCTGAGTTTGCCATTTAGGCTTTGGAGCCAGACAGAGATGGTTTGGATCCTGGTTCTGTTGCCTTTTTGCTGTATGCCTTTAAGGCAAGTTGCCCTAACTCCCTGAGGCTCAGTTTTCTCAACTGTAAATGACGGCTATAAGTAGAATCTACTTCATCGAGTTCTTACAAAGATTCAGAGAGAATGAATTCAGTGTCTGAGCTGAGGTGCCTGGAACCTAACTCCTGCTGAGTTGGTGGCAGTCGTCCTGGTTGTCTGTATTTGCCATGTGGTCACCAGGATCAGCTCTCAGCAAAATGTCCCAGTTGGTGACTTTTGTCTTCTTTCTTCTTTCCTTTTAGCACTCCTTTTCCCTTCCAGGTACTGACTGGTCTTACTTCTCCTCATCTCTTCTGGTGTGGACAATAACTCCTCTCCTCTGCTGCTACTATGACTCCCACCACCATGCCTTCCATTGCTTCCGTGTTGACTGTGCCAGGCATTGTGCCCTTAATGTGAGCTGCATCAGCTAATCTTTACAGTCACCATTATTTCCACTTCACAGCTGAGAAAACAGTCACAGAGAATCGAGGTGTTTTCCTCAGATTTATAGAGTGAATAATTAAAATGAGCAGCCTGATGGTCATTTATACTATGGGATAGAGACTTAATGGATTATCTCTATCACAAAGTTTGCATTTTCAAAATGCTCTTCAAAAAGAGGTCAGAGCCCAGTCCAAAGGAATTAATTGATAATAGCAAGTAAATCTTTCTCAACAGGCTTAGGAAAGAGACGATTTTGTTGAGGGACATGGAATACCTTCATACTACTCTTAAAAAATGAAACCAAGGCCACTGCTTGCTGCATCTGAAATTTAGATCAGTCCTGAATGTGTCTGTGAGAGAACAGTACAAAATTCCTTGCTGCATTTCACGAAACAGGTAGCAGAGTGGAAATTCCTGGGAATTCTACTTCTTGATGCATGAGATTGTTTAACAAACACAAACTCTCCCCCAGACTTTCGATTTAAAGAAAATCAAAGACCTTCCCTCAACTCAATGAAGTGTTAATAACACCATGGAGTCCTGAGCCTTCGTCCTGAGCAGCTGCAGGGCTTCCCGCCGCCTGCAGGTGTCGCTGGCGGCTACTGACCCATCTGCTGCTTGGCAGGTGATGGGAACAGGAAGAAGGCATGAGTCAACTCAGTTGTTTTTTTTTTTTAGAGACAGGGTCTTACTCTGTTGCCCAGGCTGAAGTGCAGTGGTGCAATCATAGCTCACGGCAACCTTGAACTCCTGGGCTCCAGCAATCCTTCTGTGTCAGCTTCCTGAGTAGCTGGGACTACAGGTCACATGCTCAGCTAATTAAAAAAATTTAGTAGAGATGAGGTCTCACTATGTTACCTAGGCTGTTCTCAAACTCCTGGGTTGAAGCAATCCCCCTGCTTCAGCCTCCCAAAGTGCTGGGATTATAGGCATGAGTCACTCCACTCGGCTAGGTCCCCCATTATGACACATTCTTTAGCTCTAGGGACTCTTTAGGGATAATCAACTCTGTTCTTTTTGCAGAGAGCGTGCCCAGGAATGGGAAGTGACCAGGTTTAGGTTCCCTATCCATAGTCAGTGGCCTGGCTTGCCCAGAATTTAGTGAAGAAATGTTTTTGGTGGAAATAATCAGTATTGGATGTTTTTACAGCTTATGCTACTGTTAATCAAGGATGTTGACCTTCCTTCCCCTCCCCTTCCCCCTCCCTCTCTCTTCTTTTTCTCTCCTCTTTATCTCTTTCCTCCTCCCCTTCCCATTTGGTCTTCACAGCAACCAGGTGAGTCTCCAACACTTTAACGATGAGTAGCAGAGGCTGGGAGAAGGACATAATATGCCTGAATCACCTGAAAGTGGTTGACAGAGGAGGGACTAAGGCCCAACAAACATGTCCCTCTTGGATGCTCCACTGCCTTAGTGGGGCAGTCTTGGCTCTGTTACTGATTTGCTAAGTCCTGGAGCAATTTAAATTACTTTGTTTCTCTGTGCCTCTGCTTCCTTGTCTGTAAACAAGACAGTAACTATAGCTACCTCATAGGGTGGTCATTAAAGTATATAGTGTTTATCCGAGTACCTGGTACTTAGCAAGTACTTAAAAAAGGTCTTTGTCCTGACAACCCTAACATTGTCATTATGTAGATTGTGTGCCTTCTAACTAATGTTATATGTTGGACTTGAACTTGTTTTGTGCTTTGCAGTGTAAAAGATTTGTTTTGCAATGTGAATTTAAAAGCAATCAATTTTTCACTTGTTGAAGATGTTAATACCTAGTGCTGGTGTGTGTGTGGTAATGTGGGAGATGGGCACTTTCATTGGGGCTGCTGCATTCAAACAGTGCCAGCCAAGGGCACCATCACTTCCCCTAGTATTGTATAAAAAGGTGGGCCTGGCCCTCATGCCCCACTCAGGGGTAGAACTCAGTGTCAGCTTTGGGAAGTTGACCAAAGTGCCAACTTTGGTGTTGTGCATTAGATGCTCTCAAATGTTCAACTTGAGGCAAAGCAGGATAAACAAAGCCCCAGTGTCTAAAGATGACAAAAAGTCACCTGAAGGGATTTGGACAAAGCAGTAAGCATTCTTCAGGGAGTGACACTAAAACCGGGGAAGGAAACTGAAGATGCCTCATACTGGTGTGGTCCAGTGGAAAGGGAGAGGTTCAGACTATTGCTAGTTGAATATTAAATAGAAGAGTGACCACTGAAAAATGGAAACCTTAAAAGCAACCTGCCAATCCTATGCAGATGACTCACAGACCTCCCAGACTTACCTACCCTCTCGATTCCATCCATCCTATTAAGCTTATTGCTCCCCACTCATCTACTGAACCCATTTCATTTATTCCATGAGGATGATAAGCACATATTCCTCATGGAGCACATATTCCTCACAGAAACCTTTCCTCAAAGGTTAGCACATACTCAAAAAAAGGCAGCTCTTCTTTTGGGCCTTCTCAGACCAGATTCCTTTGATATTCCTTTGATACTGACTAGGAGACAAGAGGACTGTCTTCATTTGCTCATTAGTCAGCTGTCCTCATTAGCTCTGTAGTCCTGGATAAGGCACTTAGGACCTTTGAGCCTCAGTTTTGCCATCCATGTGTGAAATGTGAATAATAATGGTACCTGCCTCGTAAGGTTGTTCTGAGTATTAATTGGGATAGTGTATAAAGCACTTGGCATGATGTCTGTCTCAGAAGAAGTGGTCTGGAAGTCCCCTTTATAATTGTTACATAACAATGTTATAATTATTACGTAATTGCCTCTCTGAGAGTCGGCTGACTTCCACTAACCTACATCCCTGGTGTTACCCACTGGTTTGATTTCCACAGTTTGCCCACCTCTGAGATGAGGAA
This sequence comes from Hylobates moloch, assembly GCF_009828535.3. NCBI lineage: Eukaryota > Metazoa > Chordata > Mammalia > Primates > Hylobatidae > Hylobates > Hylobates moloch. The sequence continues at coordinate 136,531,616 of NW_026652281.1, forward strand.
TAGACTCCAGTACCCTCCATCTAGCAAGAAAAATGATGATGGGCACACTGGGAGCATTTCCTTTTGCACTTGCCTTGTCTTGTTGCTGTTTTAGAGCTATGTGCTGTGTGCCATTTGCAGATAAGGCCATTGCCACAAGATTGGGACAGCAGGCACAGGGTGCCTGGCTCTAGGTTCTCCACCTCATTGTTGACTTTGGCATGGGAATTTTAGAGGAGGGCTGCCATGGTCTCATTCTTCAGCACAGCAAAGAGAAGAGAAAACAGTGCGACTCTTGCCAATTTCCTTGAGCTCCAAGAGAAAGAAACAGAAACAAGTAACATGAGTAACAACACTAAAATGAGTTTGGAAGTGTGTTGGAATGAGCTGAAAGCCTTTGGGGCATGCTTCAGGAACAATAAGCTGTTCCTGTTTGGCTGCCCAGGATTTTTTATTAGGCTGAGTGTAGCAAGTTAGGGAAGGGAGGTGGAACCTCGCTGGTGGAGGTGATAGGGCACCTGTGGGGAGGGGATAGATGGTGGGAAGACTAGAAAGAAAAGGTGGTGATGTCTACGGTAGACTCCAAAAGTTTTCTTGTGTAGTGGGAAATGTACCCGTCTCTCCACTTTCCAATTCAACTTTCAGTGATGTCTGCATTAGTCTCCAGTGCTTTGGGAATTGGGTTTTTTGGAGGGATGTGGCAGAGTGCTGAATGTAAACTCAAGGTTGGCATGAAGCATGAGCAGAGGCGGCCAATGGGGACCCGCACTTACTCATCACCACTGTATAAAAATGCACTAATCTGCTTACTTTTACAGACCTCACCTTCCACCTGACATAAAAGCCTGTTGTATGGGGAACACTCAAATTACTGTATTAGTGTAAATTCGTAAGAAACACTGGTTGGCATAAACCTGTTTTCCCCCCACCCTTACCCCTTGGCAAGAGAAGCCAATATTGTATAACTGAAGACAAATGGAGGGGACATTATATGGGATCTTTCCAAACAGGGAGGTGGAGACAGAAAATGTTCCTTAAGGTTAGAGAAGCAGAAGAAGCTGTTGATACCTCAAGACGGGTGTTCTTTTTATCCACTGCTGCTTTAAAAAATGCCCTGACTTAAAACAACAACATTTATTTTACTCACGAATTGGCAGTTTGGCCAGGATGCTGCAGGAACAGCATGTCTCTCTCTCCACTCAGCTGGGGTGGCTGGAAGGCCAGGGCTGGACTCCTCTCATGGTTTGCTCACTCACATACCTGGCAATTAATACTGGCTGTCAGAGCTGGGGCCCTGGCTGGGGATGCCAGCCAGAACACCTACACCTCTCTGTGGGGTCTGGGCTTCCTCCTCACTGTGTGGTGGCCTGGTTCCAAGGGTGGGTGTCTTGGGAGAGAACTAGGCAGAAGCTCTATCACCCTTTCTGACTTAGCCTGAGAAGCCAGGCAGCATCATTTTGGCTGCATTCTATTCAGTAGAAGTGAGTCCCCAAGGGCATTAGTTTGCTGGGCTGCCATAACAAAGCACCACTGAGTAGGCGGCTTGGACAGCAGAAATTTGTTTTCTGTTCTGGAGGCCAGAAGTCTGAGATCAAGGTGTTGGAAGGGTTGGTTTTTTTCTGAGGCTGCTCTCCTTAACTTCTGGATGGTCATCTTCTCCCTGTGTCTTCATGTGGGCTTCCTTCTAAGTGTGTGTCTGTGTCCTAATCTCCTCTTCTTACATGAGGACAGCAGTAAAATTGGATTAGGGCTCCACCCTAATGGTCTTATTTTAACTTAATTACCTCTTGAAAGGCCATACCTCCAAATACAGTCACATTCTGAAGATACTGGGGGTTTCAATATATGAATCTGAGAGGAGGGGAAGGACACAGTTTAGCCCATGACACCAAGGATTGGCCATACTCAAAGGGAGAGGAATTAGGCTTCACCTCTTAATGAGAGGAAGGACTGAGGGTTTGCAGACGTGTTTTAAAACCACCACAACTGAGGAAACGGCCAGGTTTGAGCAAGTCCTCTAGTTGACAGGGCCCCACACTCCATCCGCACTCAACACCCTCAGAAAGCTGTGGGATCTCAGAGCACAGTTGGAACGTAGCTTCCAGGCAACATCCAGCATTGCACAGGAGTGAGCAGCGTGTTTCAAAGGGCCATGGGTTTCAACCATTGGCGTGTCAGCAGTGAGCTCGCTCGGGATGACTCTTCTTCTGTTACCTCATCTCCAAATAAGATCCTGGATTCTGGTAACTGAATTTCCCACCAACCTGTGAGTGAGGACTTAAGAGTTAGATTTCATTGGACTTGAAGTAATGCAGCGTTTCTTCTCACTGAGTTGAGAAGCAAAATTCATACCCATTTCCTGGGGTATGGGCACAGGGTTATGAGCAGGATGTGAATTATGCCAGCTTTCCATCTTTGATAACTCTATTGCCCCCTTTCTGTTCACCCAAAAGCAGTAGAGTAGAGTTCCCAACTCACCAACTCCATTCTGACAAACCATCTGGGATCTGAACAGCTGCAACACCTGGTGCACCTCCCTGCTGACAGCTTCTGCCATAGGTGTGATTTTAAAAATCAAATTAGGCCGGGTGCAGTGGCTCATGCCTGTAATCCCAGCACTTTGGGAGGCCGAGGCAGGTGGATCATGAGGTCAAGAGATCGAGACCATCCTGGCCAACATGGTAAAACCCCGTCTCTACTAAAAATACAAAAATTAGCCGAGTGTGGTGGTGCATGCCTGTAATCCCAGCTACTGGGGAGGCTGAGGCAGGAGAATCACTTCAACCCGGGAGGCAGAGGTTGCAGTGAGCCGAGACTGCGCCACTGCACTCCAGCCTGGTGACAGAATGAAACTCCATCTCAAAAAAAAAAAAAAAAAGTCAAATTAAAATGGCATTTTTAGAGGCGGGGCTGCGCTGGGCAGTGGAGAGCAGTTAGGGGAGCTGACCCTCGGGCAGAACCCGGGGCAGGGTAGATGTGCCCATGCGCTGACCATCTCCCCTCCACCCTGCCCACAAGTGTCCTTTCCCACAGAACTTGAATGTTTGTCACCTCCTTTTTTATATTTTTTGAAGTGCCACCAGGAAGAGATTCAATTAAGTTGACATATTCCTCTGGAAGGTTTAAGGGGTGATCAGTGGGTTCATTAATTTTGTACCAGGACATTTTTGTTGAATTAGGGACTTGTGTCTTACTCCTCCATTAGTAGTAAGAGGGGACCTTCCTTTATGCTGGGGAGAGATGGATGGGATATTTGCACCTATACTTTTAGGAGCACAGTGGCCTCCTGGGAGGAAAAAGACAGCAACTTCAACTTGTTCTCTTGGAGATTCAGTTATGACATTTGTTTGGTGGGTGACCCCCACCAAGGTCAGACTGTAGAAAGAGTAATGAGGCCCCAGAAAGATAATTCTCCACGAGGGTAAAGGAGCGTGGACCAACCCACTGTCTGTTGCACCAAAAGTAAAAGTGAAATGAGTGTTGCTCTGGGTCTATGAAAGTGGCTGACCCAGCACCAGTCATAGCCTTTCAAGCAGGTGGACCTGTACAACCTTCCTCCCACTCTTGTTTCAGCCTTGTGTCAACTCCAAGTCTCTGGCTTCAGAAAGGACAAAGGGACAGGCAAATACCATCTGAAGTGGGTAACCTCATTGCGTATTCTTTCCCCATCACACCAGTCTTCATAAAGCAAAATATTAATAAATGTGACTACATAAAATTAAAATGTCTTTGTGGAAGCGAATTCCACAAAGTCAAGAGACAAATGATAAAGTGGTACACGATATTTGTAACACAGAAAACAGACAGAGATAATTTCCTTATTTCACAAAGAGCTTACACAAACCAATAAGAATAAATATGAACAGGCCAACCAAAAAATGGGCAAAGGATATGAAAGGCAGTTCCCAGAAAAACGAATGCAAATATTCAATAAATGAATGAAAAGATGTTCCAGTTTCATCAAATTAAAGACATGCAAATCCAGACAACGAGGTGCCATTTTTCACCTATCAGATTGGCAAAAATTTAAAATATGTGATAATAGTCATCCCTCGAGATTCTCAAGACTTTGGCTCCAGGACCCTCCAGTTACCAGAACCTAAAGATGCTTAAGTCCCTCATATAAAATGGCATAGTATTTGCATGTAACCCACACACATCCTCCTGTGTACTTCACATCATGTCTAGATTATTTATAATAGCTAATGCAATGTAAATGCTATGTAAAAATTGGTTATACTGCATTTTTATATATTTTTTTGTATTGCTATTCGTATTTGTGTTTTAAAATATCTTCAATCTGAGGTTGGTTGAATGCATTGATACAGAACCTGCAGATATGGAGGGCTGACTGTACTCAGTATTGACAAATGAATGAGGAAACAAAGGCTTTTATTCAGTTACTGTGCAGATAACTGGATGCAATATTTTAGCTGTGCATTTTGATAATGTCAATCAATTATAAATGCATCTACCCTTTGACCCATGGGCAAGAGTTTAATTTACTTATACATTCACAGAAGTACATCAGTTTATTGATACTAGAATGTTCATTGCAGCATTGTTTGTGAGAGGGAAAAATGGGAAAGGGCCATAACTGGGGGGTTGAGTATTCCAAGTATGGTACATTCTTGTGGTAGAATATTATGAGGCCATTAAAAATTTGCTAAACTATTTCCAAACCTATTAAGTGAGTCAGAACTTACTGGGTAGGGCAATGCCCAGCAAAAGACACCCCTTGTAGAACAGATGACACATGGTAATTGTCAGCCCAATTTATGAGCATCTCATGAGATACGGGCAGTAGGCTTGGGATGCTGCAGCCCTCTCTGAACAAGGCAGAGTCAAAACCGAAATATCTGGGTTTGTTCTGAAACCCCTCTGTATTTATAGCCTGGTGGGATCTAGGAAAACTTGAATCACAAGAATATATTTTCTTTCCAGTCCTCCAGCCTCTGTCCAGTTCTGGTTATAGTTTAAGGTAGAGTTGCAGTCTGGGGCAGAAATTGAATGTACCGTTTATTATTGAATGAAAATAGGGCTTTGAGAATGTCAGTTCTTGAGAACAAACCCCCAAGGATGAAAGACGGGTCCTTCCACTTTATTTACATCCTGTGATTTGTTTTCAAAGCAGCAGTGCTGACGTGCTCAGGGACAGATGACTGGCTCTTGCAGGGTGATTCTGCACAAGAGCAAGGCAACATCCATGGCATCAGACCACCCTTCCAGGCAATGAACACCAGTAAGAAAGGTGCAACCCTGTCCCGTTGGTGATGTACAGCTTCCAGTCTTAGAGCCAGAGTATGCACAGAAA